>NW_027596391.1:0-340000 GCF_964194155.1 Cetorhinus maximus
TCCCCGACTCCATTCTCTCTCCCTGCCCCCTCTCTCTCTCCCCGTGCCCTTTCATTCTCCCCGCCCCCTCTCTCTCTCCCCGCCTCCTTTCCCTCTCCATGCCCCCTCTCCTCACCCCCTCTCATTCCCACCGCCTCCTCTCCCTCTCCCCGCCCGTCCCTCTCGCCCTGCCCCCTCTCACTCTCCCCACCCCCTCTCCCGGTCCCCGCCCCCTCTCCCTGTCCCCGCCCCCTGTCCCTCTCCCCGCTCCCTCTCACTCTCCCCGGCCCCTCTCAATCTCCCAGCCCCCTCTCCCTCTCCCCGCCCCCTCTCCTCACCCCCTCCCTCTCCCCGCCCACTCTCCCTCTCCTTGCCCCCTCTCACTCTCCCTCCCCCCGACCCCTCTCACGCTCTCCGCCCCCTCTCCATCTCCCCACCCATTCTCTCTCCCCCCGCCGCCTTTCACTCTCCATGCCCCCTCTCCCTCTCCCCACCCCCTTTCACTCTTCCCGCCCCCTCTCCCCGCCTCCTTTCCCTCTCCCCGCCCCCTCTCCTCACCCACTCTCACTCTCAAAGCCTTCTCTCCCTCTCCCCGCCTCCTTTCCCTCTCCCCGCCCCCTCTCCTCACCCACTCTCACTCTCAAAGCCTTCTCTCCCTCTCCCCGCCCCCTCTCACACTCTCCGCCACCTCTCCCTCTCCGCGCACCCTCTCAATCTCCCATCCACAACTCTTCTCACTCTGTCCGCCACGTCTCACTCTCCCCGCCCCCTCTCCCTCTCCTCGCAACATCTCAATCTCCCCGCCCCCTCTCCCTCTCCTTGCACCCTCTCACTCTCGCCGCTCCCTCTCCCTCTCTCCGCCCCCTCCCCCTCTCCTCGCAACATCTCACTCTCCCCGCCCCCTCTCCCTCTCCTCAACACCTCTCACTCTCTCCGCACGCCTCACACTCGCCGACCCCTCTCCCTCTCCTCACCCCCTCTCCCTCTCCCCGCCCCCTCTCACACTCCTCGCCCCCTCTCCATCTCCCCGCCCCCACTCACTCTCCCTCCCCCCGCCCCCTCTCACGCTCTCTGCCCCCTCTCCCTCTCCCCGCCACCTGTTCCTCACCCCGCCCTCTCTCCCTCTACCCACCCACTTTCACTCTCCACGCCCCCTCTCCCACTCCCCACCCCCTCTCAATCTCCCCGCCCCCTCCCTTTACCCACCCACTTTCACTCTCCCGGACACTTCTCCCTCTCCCCGCCCCCTCTCACACTCCCCACCCCCTCTCCCTCTCCCCGCCCACTCTCCCTCTACCCTCCCACTTTCACTCTCCCCTCCCCGCTCCCTCTCCCCGCCCCTCTCAATCTCCCTGCCCCTTCTCACTCTCCCCACCCCCTCTCACTCTCTCCGCCCCATCCCACTCTCCCCACCCCCTCTCCCTCTCCCCGCCCCCTCTCCCTCTCCCCGCCCCTCTCAATCTCCCTGCCCCTTCTCCCTCTCCCCTCCCCCTCTCCCTCTCCCCGCCCCCTCTCCCTCTCCCCTCCCCCTCTCCTTCTCCCCGCCCCCTCTCCTTCTCCCCGCCCCCTCTCACTCTCTCCCCGCCTCCTCACCCTCTCCCCGCCTCTCTCCTCACCCCCTCACACTCTCTCCGCCCCCTCTCACTCTCCCCGCCCCCACTAACTCTCCCTCCCTCTCCCCCTCCCCGCCCGTACCTCTCCCCGCCCCCCCCTCCCCGCCGCCCCCCCCTCCCCGCCCCCTCTCACTCTCCCCGCCCCCCCTCCCCGCCCCCTCTCCCTCCCCCCGCCCCCTCTCCCCGCCCCCTCTCCCTCCCCGCCCCCTCTCCCTCTCCCTCCCCCCGCCCCCTCTCCCTCTCCCCGCCCCCTCTCCTGTCCCCGCCCCCTCTCCCGCCCCCTCTCCCTCCCCCCGCCCCCTCTCCCTCTCCCCGCCCCCTCTCCCTCTCCCCGCCCCCTCTCCCTGTCCCCGCCCCCTCTCCCTGTCCCCGCCCCCTCCCCCTGTCCCCGCCCCCTCTCCCTTTCCCCGCCCCCTCTTCCTATCCCCGCCCCCTCTCCCTTACCCCGCCCCCTCGCCCTGTCCCCGCCCCCTCTCATTTTCCCTCTCAGTTGTCTCCACATTTGGGCAGCCTAATTACTTACGTTCCGCGAATGTGCAGCTCGTTCCGTTTCCGCGCATTTGATGCCGCCCCCAATTTACGCATGTGCAGTTCGCTCTCATTCCGCGCATGTGCAGTTCGCTCTCAGTTCTGGCATGTGCTCATTCCCAGTGGGTGCATGGAGAGCTCGCTCATGGGCAGCCCTCGAGCGCCATCCGCGCATGTGCAGCTTGCTCACATTCCGCGCACTTGCCGCCCGCTCGCATCTCCCGCATGTGCACCCCTCTCTCGCAGACTCCGCACATGCAGCTCGCTCCCATTCCGCGCATGTGCTGCCGCTCGCAGTACGCGCATGTTTAGCCGCTCCCAGTACGCGCATGGGCAGCTTGCTCACAGTCCGCGCACGTGCAGCCCACTCGCTGACCGCGCATGTGCAGCTCGCTCACAGTCCGCGCATGTGCAGCTTGCTCACATTCCACGCATGTGCCGCCCGCTCGCATCCCCCGCATGTGCAGCCCGCTCGCAGTCCGCGCAGTGCAGCCCGCTCGCAGTCCGCGCATGTGCAGCTCGCTCCCCTTCTGCGCATGTGCAGCTCGCCACCTGACGATGTCAATCCTGGAAAGGGAGGTTTTCTGTTCAATGGGTTAGAACAGGAGCGGAGTTGGATTAAATTTACAGATCATTTAAAGAGGTAGCGGCAATATCATGGGCCAAATGGACCCATTCTGAGCTGTATCATTCTTTGATCCGATGGTTCTGTGATTGTTGTTTCAGTTCTGGTGGATGGAAGATTCCAGACTCTGTTGTCTCAGTGTATCACTGCTCCACAGAACAGCCAGGCTGGTTACAGGGTAATTTCAGACTTTCTAATATCAGATTTACATTCACTGTCCAGCACTGTTCACATCCCTTACATTCTTCAATATTTATAAACCTCATTTCAGGTTCACATCCCACCCTGGCACAGGGGGTAGTAACCAGGACAGTTTGTTTTAACACGGGTGGAAATCCCTGCCACTGGACCCGAGAGATAAAGATTAAAAACTGCAGCAGTTACTTCGTTTATGAGCTGAAGCCGGCGCCACACTGTAAAGCTGCTTATTGCACAGGTACATTGCTGTTTATAAATGACCCAGGAGGGTGAGTCTGGATGTGCCGGGTCACTCACTGAAATATTAATGTTCCAACTGCTCCCCGTTGTTGTAAGAACCAAAACGGATAAAGGTCTGAAACATAAAGTGAAACTTTCACCAAAAGTATAGGGAAATGAATCAGACCCTGTTGTCATCACGGACAACAAACAGACACACGGTTTGATCAAGGGGTCGGTTTTATAGAGAGTGTTACAAGGGGAGAGAGGGGTGAAGAGGTGGAGAGGTTTAGGGAGCGATTTCCAATGCTTAGAGCCCAGGCAGCTGAACACAAGCCTGCCAATGTCGGGGATCCGGGATTGGAGGAGTAGAGGTTTATTTGAGGGTTGTGGTTCAGGTAGGAATATTATTGTGATGGGGTGTAGGGGCTGTGGGAGTGAACTGTGGACCGGGTGGGTGGGGGTGCATAACCATCAAGGGTTTGAACACCAACATAACGGCCTGAGTCCTCTAACCTCAGAACCGTCTGAGTTGTGATACAAATGGGGAAATGTGTTAGGATCCTGTGGAATTCCTGATGCACACACATGCAGTGAAATTGCCCGTGAGGATTAAAGTTAGGATGGGCTGATTCCCGTTGCTGGAACTCTCCACAATTCTCTCTGTTAGAATCACCCAGGACTTCCCATCTCCGGTGGGTGTGGGCCTTCGTTCCCGGGAGGTACTCCGGAAGATTCACGGGGGAAACCCCTCGGAGTCCCCATGTGAGGAATACACGGAAATTGCACAGGAAAATGGAACTTCCGATGGAAAATGTTCCTGCACCATGAATATCCGATTCTAACATTTAAGATGAGGAATTTGTTGGTTCTGAGGAATTTAGCAGGGTAGTTACCCCGGAAAAGGGAGAAGGGTTAAAACCACTTCCACCTGCTCGGTTAGGGATTTGAGGGGTGTGAGTGTTGTGAATGAGGTGAGTGGGATGTTGTGACGGAGGGGCTTGGGATATAGTGAGTGAGGGGAGTGGGATTTAGTAAGTGAGGGCAGTGGGATATAGTGAGAGAGTGGTGTGGGATATACTGAGTGAGGGGGTGGGATGTAGTGACTGAGGGCAGTGGAATGTAGTGACTGATGGGTGTGAGATTTAGTGACTGGTGTGACTTGGAATTATGTACAGTCATGAGTGACAAGGCTGAATTAATTTGGTGCGGATCAGACTATATAAAATATGAAGTGAATCATTTGCTAAACTTTCCTACCAAGTGAATGCTCTCTGGAAGTGATCCACACTCTTTAATCTCCCATGTCCCCTTACTTAATTGCAGATCCACAGACAGCACCAACTCCAGAACCTGAGGAACACTCGACTGAAGAATCCACTTTCCCTGCATCTTCTAGACCAACAACATCTGAAAGAACAGGTATCAGGCTGGAGTGGATATTCTACAGAAAATCTTCACACAATATGATCGCTGAAATCTGATGCTCAAGGTTGCGGGATGTACTGACTGAGGGGAGTGAGATGTAGTGAGTGGAGGAATGGAATGCTGCGGCTGAGGGGAATGGGGAGTAGTAACTGAGGGAACTTGGATTCTGTGATCAAGGGTAACTGAATTTTTTGGATGTAACGACTGTGTGAGTGGGATATAGTGAGTTAGGGGAATGGAATGTAGTGACTGTGGGGATTGAAATTTAGTAACTGAGGGCTGGAATCCTAGGTTTTATTTTTTACTTTATTTATTTTACCTTCTTGCCTCGTGCAACCTGCTTTCACTTCCAATCTGCTTCTTGCACCTTTTGACACTTTAAATCTGAAGCATGTTCCATTTTCTCTTTCCCTAAATCTTAACTTCATTTACAGGACCTGCTTCAGACTTTCTCCTGTTCCATTCCCCTAACGTTTGTGTTCTTGTCTTCAAGTGGGGTCTGGTTATCTGTCCCCATTGCACCAGCCTCTCTGGCAGCTACTGACAACAAGTTTTCTATTGGGACTAGCAACCTGCCCCTTTTAAGTGGCTTCTGTTTCCCTGGAAAGCTAGCAGAACTCCAACAGCTTCCCAAACAAGATACTGTCTGTCTTCTTCCGTGTGTGTCTGTCGGAGATACCTACCAGCCTGGACATCTGTTGCTAGGTAACGACACCATTTCTTTCTACTGTTGTGTTTGCTGAATTTCTTTACTTGTAAACTCTCATTTGAAATGCAATCACCTATTCAAAGTGAAACCGAAACTCAGTCTGACCTTTCTCATCACACAAACACAGAAATAGAACTCAAACTTAAAATATAAAGCAAACATTCACTCCGAGAACCTACAAGTGCCAATATAAACGACTTAAACTATCCATATTTACTAAAATGTGTGACGTTCACTCAAGCTTCATGTCAAACGAGTGAAATCTCAACTTATCTCCATTCCTCGCTCCCTCATGTCCCGCGTCCTTTATTACAGATTCAGAGACTTCTCCAACTCAGGAGCCCGAGGAACAATCGAGGAAAGAATCTGTTGATACAAAACCTACTATTTTAGCGAAGTCTTCAATCACAGATATCTGTAGGGTGGGGTTGCTGCGAAACAAATTCCTCACTTTAATTGACCTCAGGAGGGTTCTATCAAATGTATCATTCAAACGCTTAAAGAGGGAATGTGTAATTGTGCCAGAGGACAATGATATGTAATGTTTCGGTAAACTAGAATGTGTTGACTGGGGGGAGTGGGATGTAGTGACTGAGGCGGGTGGGATGTGGTGACATAGTGAAGTGGGATGCAGTATCTGAGGAGAGTAGGATGTGGTGACTTAGTGGAGTGTGTTTCAGCGACTGAGCGTAGTGGGATGTAGTGACTGAGGGGAGTGGGATGTAGTGACTGAGGGGAGTGGGATGTAGTGACTGAGGGGAGTGGGATGTAATGACTGAGGGGAGTGGGATGTAATGACTGAGGGGAGTGGAATGTAATGAATGAGGGAAGTGTATTTTAGTGGCAGAGGGGAGTTGGATGTAGTGACTGAGGGGAGAGTGATGTAGTGACTGAGGGGAGAGGGATGTAGTGACTGAGGGGAATGGGATGTAGTGATTGAGGGGAGTGGGATGTAGTGACTGAGGGGAGTGGGATGTGATGACTGAGGGGAGAGGGATGTAGTGACTGAGGGGAGTGGGATGAATTGGAACGCAGGGTGGGACGCACTGAGTCAGGGGAGTGGGGTGGAATTAAAGAAGGGGAACTGACACCGTGTCTCAGGGGAGTCAGGTGGAGTGATTTAGGGGAGAGGGTTTTTTTGACTAAGATGAGTGGGATTTAGTGGCTGAGGGGAATGGAATAGACCAAATGAGGGTAGGAGGATTTAGTGACTGGTGGGATTGGGATGTAGCGACTGAGGGGAGTATGATGTAGTGACTGATGGGAGTTGGAGTTAGTCACAGGGGTACAGACAGGAGTGACAGAGCAGGGTAACATTGGTGGTCTTCCAGTTGATTATCTGATTGAATGATGCAGTGAATAATTTCCTCGATTTTCTTACCAATTAAATGATCTCTTGAGTTGATGGGTGGACATCAATCCCCCATGTCTCTTTACTTTATTGAACATCAAGGGACAACACCAACTCTGGAATCTGAGGAACACTCGAGTCGGAAATCTACACTCCCTGAAACAACTAGCCCAACAGGAGCTGAAATACCAGGTATCAGTTTGGAGGAGATATTCCACAGAAAACTTTCAGACAACATGTTCACTGAAACCTGTAACTGAAAGCAGTGTGGTGCGCTGACAGAGGGGAGCGGGGTATTGCGACTGAGGGGAATGCAGTGAAGTAACTGAGAGGAGTGGGATTCAAAGACTGAGCGGAATTGGATGCAGTGACTGAGGGGAGTGCCATGAACTGACTGGGTTGTTTGGGATGTTGTGACTGAATGGAGTGGGATACATTGACAGAAGGAGTTTGAATGCAGCGTATTAGGAGCGCGAGATGCATTGACTGAGGGGATAATTAAGTTGTGACTTTGGGAAGTGGAATGCAGCAATTCAGTGAAGGGGATGCACTGACCGAGGGCAGAGAGATGTAATGATTCAGATGAGCAGCATTTAATGACCATTTCGAGTGGTTTGCAGTGACTGAGTGATGTGAGATGCAGTGATGGACGGGATTGGGGTTCAGCGACACTCTGGAGTCGGATGCCCTAACTGGGTGGAGTTGAAACCAGTGACTTAGCGGAGTGGGAAATAGTGACTGTGGGGAGTGGGATGTAGAGAATGAGGGGTTTGCGATGTAGTGACAGAGGGGAGTGGGATGTAAAGAATGGGGGGTGTAGGTTGTAGTGACTGAGGGGAGTGGGATGTAATAACTGAGGGGAGTGATAAATAGTGAATGCGGGGAGTGGGATGTGATGACTGAGAGAAGTGGTATGTAGTAACTGACGGGAGTGGAATTTAGTAACTCTGGTGAGTGGGAGGTAGTTACTCAGGGGAGTGGGATGTAGTGACTGAGGGGAGAGGGAGATAGTGACTGAGGGGAGTGGAATTCAGTTACTTAGGGGAGTGGGATGCAGTGACTGAGTGGAGTGGGATGTAGTGACTGTGGTGCGTCCGTTGCGGTGATCGATGGAAGTCGGATGAACTGGCTGAGGGGAGTCGAATTTATTCTCCTGGGGAGTGCAATGCATTGACTGAGGTAAGAATGATGCAGTGGCTGAGGGAAGTGAGATTTAGCGTCTGAGGGAAGTAGAATGTTTTGACCTTGGGGAGTGCGATGCAGTGACAGAGGGGAGAGGGATGGAGTGACTGACGGGAGTGGGATGCAGTGGCTGAGTGGAGTGGGATTTAATTACCGAGGAGAGTGAGAAGTAATGTCTGAGGGGAGTGGGATGCAGTATTTGAGGGGAGGATGATGCCGTGTCTGAGGGGAGAGGGAATGTAGTGAATGGGGGGAGTGGGATGCAATGTTCAATAGGAGAAGGATGTAGTTACTGAGTGGACTGTGGGGTCTGAGGGGAGAGGAATGTTGGGACTGACGGGAGTGGGATGCAGTGAATGAGGGGGAGTGGGATGCAGTGACTGACGGGAGTGAGGATATAGTCACTGAGGTGAGTGGATGCAGTGAATGAGGGGAGTGGGATGCTGTGACTGAGGGGGTGGGTTGTTTTGAATGAGGGGAGTGGGATGCAGTATTTGAGGGGAGAGGGATGTAGTGAATGGGTGATTGGGATATAATGGCTTAGTGGAGTGGGATGCCGTGACTGAGGGGTGAGGGATTTAGTGACTGAGGGGAGTGGGATGCACTGACTGAGGGGACTGTGAATTTGCGACTGAGGAAAGTGGGATGTAGTAATTAAGGGGAGTGGGATGTAGTGACTGAGGGGAGAGTGATGCAGTGACTGAGGGGAGTGGGATGTAGTAATTAAGGGGAGTGGGATGCAGTGACTGAGCGGAGTGTGATCTAATAACTGGGTGGAGTTGGATGCTGTGATTAAGGGGAGTAGGATAATAGGACTGACGGCAGTTGGATGCCGTGACTGACGGGAATGGGATATAGTCACTGAGGTGAATGGGATTTAGTGACTGAGGGGAGATGGATGCAGTGACTGAGGGGAGAGGGATGCAATGGCTAAGGGGAGTGTGATGTAGTGACTGGCGCCAGTGGGATGTAGTGACTGTTGGCAGTGTGATGCAGGGTCTGAGGGGAGTGGGATGCACTGTCTGAGGGGATTGGGATGTTGTGAATGAGGGGAATGTGATGTAGTGATTGAGGTGGGTGGGACAAAGTGATTGTGGGGAGAGGGATGCAGTGACTGAGGGTAGTTTGATGCAGTGACTGAGGTGACTGGTATGCTTTCACTGAGTGGATTGTGATGCAGGGACTGAGGGGAGTGAATTTCAGTTCTGACCGGATTGGGATGCAGTGACACAGGGTTGTGGGATGTAGTTAATCTGTGGAGTGAGATATAATGTGTGAGTGGAGTGGACTGTAGAGTCTGAGGGGAGAGGAATGTAGTGACTGAGGTGAGTGGATGCAGTGACTGAGGGGAGTGGGATATAGTGACTGAGGGGAGTGGGATGCTGTGTCTGAGGGGAGTGGGATGCCGTGACTGAGGGGGGTGGGTTGTTTAGACTGAGGGGAGTGTGATGCAGTGACAGAGGGGAGATGGATGGAGTGACTGAGGGGAGTGGGATGCAGTGACGGAGGGGAGATGGATGGAGTGACTGAGGGGAGTGGGATGCAATTACCGAGGGAAGTGCGAAGTAATGTCGGAGGGGAGTGGGATGCAGTATTTGAGGGGAGAGAGATGTAGTGAATGGGTGAGTGGGATATAATGGCTTAGTGGAGTGGGATGCAATGACTAAGGGTAGTGCAATGCAGTGACTGAGGGGAGTGTGATGCACTGTCTGAGGGGAGAGGGATTTAGTGACTGAGGGGAGTGGAATGCAGTGACTGAGGGTAGTGCAATGCAGTGGCTGAGGGGAGTGTGATGCAGTGTCTGAGGGGATTGGGATGAAGTGTCTGAGGGGTGAGGGATTTAGTGACTGAGGGGAGTGGGATGCAGTGACTGAGGGGAGTGTGATTTTGTGACTGAGGGGAGTGGGATGTAGTAATTAAGGGGGTGGGATGCATGGACTGAGCGGAGTGGGATGTAATAACTGAGTGGAGTAGGATGCTGTGATTAAGGGGAATGGGATGTTAGGACTGACGGCAGTTCGATGCCGTGACTGACGGGAATGGGATATAGTCACTGAGATGAGAGTGATTTAGCGACTGAGGGGAGATGGATGCAGTGACTGAGCGGAGAGGGATGCAATGGCTGAGGTGAGTGAGATGTAGTGACTGTTGGCAGTATGATACAGTGTCTGAGGGTAGTGGGAGGCACTGTCTGAGGGGATTGGGATGTTGTGACTGAGGGGAGTGTGATGTAGTGACTGAGGGGGTTGCGACACAGTGACTGTGGGGAGAGGGATGCAGTGACTGAAGTGAGTGGGATATAAAGACTGAGGAGTGAGGGATGTAGTGACTGAGGGGAGTTTGATGCAGTGACTGAGGTGACTGGTATGCTTTCACTGAGTGGATTGTGATGCAGGGACTGAGGGGAGTGAATTGCAGTTCTGACCGGATTGGGATGCAGTGACATAGGGGTATGGGATGTAGTTAATGTGTGGAGTGAGATATAGTGAGTGAGTGGAGTGGGATGTTGTGACTGAGGGGGTGGGATGTTGTGACTGAGGGGGTGGGATGTAGTGACTGAGTTGTGTGGGATGTAGTGAGTGAGGGGAGTTTGATGCTGTGACTGAAGTGACTGGGATGCAGTGACTGAGGGGAGTGTAATGCAGTGTCTGAGGTGAATGGGATGCAGTGACATAGGCGAGTGGCATGTAGTTACTGAGGGGAGTGGGATGTAGTTACTGAGGGGAGTGGGATGTAATGACTGTGGGCAGTGGGATGCAATGACTGAGGGGAGTGGGATGCAGTCACTGAGTGAATGGGATTCGGTGACTGTTTAGAGTGGCATGCAGTGATCGATGGGAGTGGGATGCAATGATTGATGGGGTTAGGATGTAGTGACTGAGCGGTGTCTTGTTCAGTTAGCGAGATGAATGTTATTAGGTAAGTGAGGGGAATGTTATTAAGTATGCGAGGGAATCACAATTCAGTGACCGACTGGAGTGTAATTCAGAGACCGAGGGGACTGTTATTAATTGAGCGAGGGGAGTGTATGTCATTGAGCGGGGGGAAGGGTTTAATTCAGTGAGTGAGGTGAGTAGGAAGTGGTGACTGAAGAGGAGTGGGCTGTAATGACAGAGAGGAATGAGTTATAGTTATTCAGGGAAGTGAGAAGTAGTGCCTGAGGAGCGTAGGATGTAGTGAGTGATGGGAGTGGGATGTTGTGACTGAAAGTAGAGGGACTTACTCACTGGGGTATAGTCTTGAGTGTCAGGTTTGCATTCTTTGGTTTCAGACTGTATGAATAATGAACTGATTCATTTCCAAAACTTTCCTACAAATTAAATGATCATTGAGCTGACTGCACTCTGCAATCTCCCATGTCTCCTTACTTCATTACAGATCCAGGGACAACACCAACTCCGAAATCTGAGGAACACTCGATTCGAGAATCCACTGCTCCTGCAACATCGATCCACACAGCATCTGAAAAAACAGGTATCAGTCTGGAGCGGATATTATTCAAAAAAATCTCCACACGATATGATCGTTGTAATCTCAAACTGAAGAGAGTGTGATGGAGTGACTGAGTTTACTGAGGGTAATGGAATGTAGTGACTGAGGGAAGTGGGATCTCGTGACTGAGGGGAGTGCGATGTTGGGGCTGAGTGAAGTGACTTGTAGGCATTCAGGAGTGCAATTAAGTGAATAAGCAAAGCTGTATTTAGTGACCAAGGGGAGACAGATGCAATAACTGACAGGAGAGGGATGAAGTGAATGAGGGGTGTGGGATAAGGCCTGAGGGGAGTAGCAGGTATTGACTCAGGAGTGAATTTAAGTAACTGTATGGAGTGTTATCCAGTGATTCAGGTGACTGTGAAGCAGTGACTGAGGGGAGTGGGATGCAGTGACTTAGAGGAGTGGGATCAGGCCTGAGGGCAGTAGCACGTATTGACACAGGAGTAAATTTAAGTAACTGAATGAAGTGTTATTTAGTGACTCATGTGAGTGGGAAGCAGTGACTGAGGGGAGTGGGATGCCGTGACTTAGTGAAGTGGGATCAGTCCTAAGGGCAGTAGCACGTATTGACACAGGAGTGAATTAAAGTAACTCATTGGAGTGGAATTGAATGACACAGTGGAGTGGGAAACAGTGACTGAGGGGGAGTGTACAGTGACTGAGCGTGATTGAATGTAGAGGCTGAGGGGAGAGGGGTGTAGGGTGTGAGACATAGTCAGTGAGCGGTTGCAACATCGTGACTGAGTGAATGGGATGTCGTAACTGAGGGGAGTGGGATGTTCTAACCGAGGGGAGTGGGATTTAGCAACTGAGGGTAGCGGGACGTCGTGTCTGAGGGGTATGGGATGTCGTGCCTAAGGGGAGTGTGATGATGTGACTGACGGGATTGGGGCACAGTGACTGAGGAGAATCGGGAGAAGAGACTGAGGGGAGAAGGCTGCAGTGTCAGAGGGGAATGTGATGCAGTAAATGAGGGTGAATGGGATGTCGTAACTGAAGGAATGAATGTACGTGATTGAGGGGAGTGGTATGCCCGGACTGAAGGGAGTGGGATGCAGTGACTGAGGGCAGTGGGACACCGTGAGCGGTGGGAGAGGAACTTCGTGAATGAGGGGTGGGGGACCTCGTGAATGAGGGGAGTGTGACACAGTGACTGAGGGGTGTGGGATGTAATAAGTGAGGGGAGTGGGATGTAATAAGTGAGGGGAGTGGGATTTAGTGACTGATTGGAGCCGTTGGAGTGACTGAGGGGAGAGGGATGGAACAACTGAGGGTAGCGGGACCTCGTGACTGAGGGAAATTGGATGTAGTGGCTGAGGTGAATGGGATATATTGCGTGAGGGAAGCCTTATATAGTTACTGAGGGGACTGGGATTTAGTGAGTGAGGAGAGCTCGATGGAGTGACTGAGGGGAGCGGTACCATGTGATTGAGGGGAGCGGGACTTCGTGACTGAGGGAAGTGGGGTGTGGTGGCTGAGGTGAGTGGGATGTAGTGCATGAAGGGGAGTCTTGTGTAGTTACTGAGGGGAGATGGACGCAACCACTGAGGGGATTGAGATGTAGTGACTGAGGGAAGTGGGATGGAGTGGTGAGGGAAGTGGGGCATCTTGACTGAGGGGAGTTGAATGTAATGCCTGAGGGGATTTGGATGAAGTAGCTGAGAGGAATTGGATGCAGTGAGTGAGGGGACTGGAAGTTAGTGACTGGCAGAGAGTCATGAGCGACACACCAGAGTGACATTGATTTGTTTAAGACTGAATTAATGATGAAATGGCGCATTTTCAAAGCTTTCATACCAAGTAAATGATCTCCTGACGTGATCCGCACTCTGAAATCTCCCTTGTCTCCTTACTTCATTGCAGATCCAAGGACAACACCAACTCCGGAATCGGTGGACAGCTCGTCTGGAGAATCCACTGTCCCTGCATCATTCAGCCCAACAGGATCCGAAACATCAGGTATCCGGCTAGAGGGGATATTCTACAGAAAATCTTCACACAATGTGATCGCTGCCATCTCACACAGAAGGGGTGGGATGTAGTAACTAAGGGGTGATGAAGAAGGACTGGAGGGTGTGTCAATCAGTGAGGGAGGTGAGTGTTGTTCAGTGAGGAGGGGAGTGGGTTCTAGTAACTGAGGGGAGTGTCGTGTAGTGACAGTGGAGCGTGTGATATATAGTGTTAGGGGAGTGGAATATCATCAGAGAGGAGACTGGGAGTTAGTGACTGGAGTGCAGTCAGGTGTGACAGAGCACAGTGACATTGGTGGGGTTTAGATTGTGCAAAAGATGACGCAAATCATTTCCTAAACTTTCCTACCAAGTGAATGCTCTCTTTAGGTGATCCGCGCTCTGCAATCTCCCATGTCTCCTTACTTCATTTCAGATCCAAGGGCAATACCAACTCCGAAATCTGAGGAACACACAACTCGAAAATCCAATGCACCTGGGACAGTTCGACCAACAGAATCTGTAAAAACAGGTATCCGCCTGGAAGGGATATTCTACAAGACTTTTTCACACATTATTGTCGCTGTAATCTCATACTGAAGGGACTGGGATGCAGGGGCTGAGGGGCGAGGGATGTCATGGCTCAGTGGAGAGGGATGTGCTGACTGAATTGAGTGGGATGCAGTAGTTGAGGTGAGTGGCTGTAGCGACGGAGGGGAGTGGAATGTAGTGACTGAGGAGAGTGGGATGTAGCCACTGAGGGGAGTGGGATGTAGCAACTGAGGCGAATGGGATGTAGCGATGGAGTGGAGTGGGATGTAGTGACTGAGTAGAATGGGATGTTGCGACTGAGGGTAGTGGGATGTAGCAACAGAGGGGAGGGTGATGTAGTGAACGACAGGAGTGGGATGCAGTGACTGGTGTACAATCTGTAGTGAGAGAGCAGGCTGACATTGGTGGGGTTCAGGCTGTACAAAAGATGACGTGAATCATTTTCTAAACTTTCCTACCCAGTAAAAGGTCTCTTGGGGTGATCCGCACTCTGCAATCTCCCTTGTATCCTTACTTCATTGCAGATCCAGGGACAACACCAACTCCGGAAGCTGAGAAACACGCAACTCAAAAATCCACTGCAGCTGCGTCCTCTGGCCCAACAGGTTCCACAGTAACATGTATAAGCCTGGAGAGGATAGTCTCAAAAGCATCTTCACACAATTTAGTCGCTGTAATCTCATACTGAAGGGAGGGGGGTTGAGAGGCTGAGGGGAGAGGGGTGTTGTAACTGAGGGTAGTGGGATGCCTTCACTGAGGGGAGCGTGATGCAGAGGTTGAGGGGAGTGGGTTGTAGCGACTGAATGGATTATGGTGTAGTGACTGAGGGGAGTGAGATGTAGTGACTGAGAGGAGTGAGATGTAGTGACTGAGGGGAGTGAGATGTAGTGACTGAGGGGAGTGAGATGTAGTGACTGAGGGGAGTGAGATGTAGTGACTGAGGGGAGTGAGATGTAGTGACTGAGGGGAGTGTGATGTAGCGCCTGAGATGTTTGGGAGGTCGAGAATGATGGGATTGCGATATAGCGAGTGAGGGGAGTAGGATGTAGCAACTGAGGGGAGTGTGATGCAGTGAGTGAGAAGTGTGAGATGCAGTGAATGGTGCACCGTCAGTATTGTCAGAGCAGGCTGACATTGGCGGTTTTCAGACTGTATATCTGATGAAGTGAATTATTTTCTAAACTTTCTTACCAATTACATGATCTCTTGAGGTTATTCAAACCACAGACATTTGCTGTAATTATTTAACTTATTTAAACCCCTGTTAGTCTCGCCTGGAATATGACTCTTACTCCACAACTGAACTTGAAACACATTTACCATTTCAATTCTCACTTGAAACTGAATTCATAGTAATTCTCAATCAGTCTGTAACACTCATGCCAATATCTCCTCTCACCGAGTGTGTGTCCATTACTGACTGCACACTGTAAATGTCCCTGTTTTATATTGAGCTGTGATGAGGCTCTCACTACCTGGGCGTCCTGCTATATTCATCAAAAACTATTCAGGCAAAGGTGATTTAAACCAGAGACAGTTGTTTGTCTAACTATTTAACTGACTTAAAAATCTGCTAGCTCTAGGTCAGATTCTGGCTCTCACTCTAAAACTGATATTGAAACATGCTTACCATGCAAATTCTCACAATGAACCAAATTGCCAAACATGCTCACTTTTGTCTCTGTCCCAGATATCACCACTCTTCTTTAGGCCACCGCCTGTTTAACCAGATATTTCTACATCAGAATCAAACTTTTACTCTAAAATTGAAATTGAAATAGAATTACCATTCGAATTCTCACTTTGAAACAAATTCCAACTTCAGAAATATTCTCACACTGTCTCTGTGTCACTCAGGCCAATGTCTCCTCTCACTGGCTGTAGGTCCATTACTGACGGCACATTGTAAAATTCCCTGTCTTATATTGAAGTGTGAGAAATAACTCTCCATCTCAGCTCCTTGGTGCAGTCATGAAAAACTATTCACAAAACGGTGATTGACAGTTAACTGCCACTAAGGCTGCTCGTCCCATCTCAGAATCTGAATCTCACTCTAAAATTGAACTTGAAACAGTGTTCAGTGTTTTGGGTGATTGGGGTTTCAGTGTTTCGGGGTTCAGTGTTATTGGGGCTTGGGGGTTCGGTGTTGATGGGATTTGGAGGATTGGTGTTAGTGGGGCTTGGGGGTTCGGTGTTGGTGGGATTTGGAGGTTTGGTGTTAGTGGGGCTTGGAGTTTCGGTGTTGGCGGGATTTGTGGGTTCGGCGTTAGTGGGGCTGGTGTTTCGCTGTAGGTGGGATTTAGGGGTTCGGTGTTAGTTAAGATTGGGTTTTGTTGATCGTGCAAATTTGGGGTTCAGTGTTAGTGAGATTTTGGGGTTAGCTGTTAGTGGAGATTGGGGGATCGGTTTAATAATATTTGGACGTTCAGTGTGAGTGTGGCTGGGGGTTTAGTGCCAGTGAGATTTGGTGGTTCAGTGTTATTCAGTTCCCCACAGTCATTCTCGGGGTGTGGGTGTCACCAATTCAATAACCCAAGTTGCTATGATTTAAACATTCCATCGAGTGGGGCTTCAGTGCTATGTGGGATTCGGTGTTATGATTTTTGGCGGCACAGTGTTTGTGGTGTTTGGGGGATCAGTGTTTGTGGTGTTTGGGGGCTCAGTCTTTTGGGGTTTGACGGGTTAGGTGTTTTTGGCGTCTGCGCGTTCAGTTTTAGTGGGATTTGGGGGGTTCAGCAAGCACTTATCGCGAGTCACACTCTCTTGTCCTATCACAGACCCGGAGACGTCACACAATGAGGAATCCAGGGAACATCCGCACAGAAACCATCCTTTGTCAGAGTCGGATCATCAGACTCAGGTACCTGACTTGTCAACTCAATTTGATGATAACCTACTCCCAATACTACTCAATCACGGAGATTCATTCGGTCTGTCAGCGAGGCGAGTGGACGGAGTCTGACGCCCGAGGCTTGCCCATCCCATCTACCCAACCCCCACTCCTTCCCTCCAATCCACCTCCGTACACAGTTCTCCCTCCCACCTCTATCCCTGCCCAGGTGCTTTGTGTGTGTGTGTCTGAAGCCTTGTCCTCTCGATTTTACAGTGGTCCTGGACTTCAGCAACGTGGATTGTGACCAGATCAATGCCGAAGTCCAAGTGATGTACGTCGGGAAGAACAAACTGGACACTGGCGAGGAAAAGGAAGCCCATCACCAGCAGGTGAGGGGATTCATCCTGCAGTCATTCTCGGGATGTGGGCATCACCCATTCAAGAACCCGAGTTGGCTTCATTTAACCTTTCAATTGATTGGCCATCTCCAGTTGGCATTGAGTCGAAGGCAGGGATGAGAATTCCATTCCTCAGTCTCTGGTAGGGGTTTGATTGAACTGATGGGGATGAGGGGAGGGGATGAGAATTCCCCAGACGCTGAATGGGCCGAGAGTGAGTTGGTGTGGAGGGGGCAGGGATTGTTCGGGAGTTGAGGGGAGGGGGAAACGTTCACCCCGGGCCCGCCCCCGGGTTCAGGGTTGGAATTTCCCTCATGCTAAGGGCCTGTCGATGTCTTCTTGGAGCCCCTTGTCAGTTGATCGTCACTGCTTTCCCTGTTATACCCGACCTGACTCCTCATCTGTCCATTCCCAGGTACATGAAATGCTGAAAAAATATCTTCCCTGCAAGAAGCTGGCGCCGAAATTACAAGAGAATCCCAACCAGAGTAATAATAAATGAACCGGAAGATCGGAAGGTCAGCGAGTGGATTCCAAACAGATTTCTGGACTAATGGATAGTCTCCAGGAACATGAGGGTGTGGGCTCATTGGTGGTGATGCGTGGGGTGGGGTGTTGTGTTTCGGGGTTATTGTGTGATTTTGTGTTTGGGATAGGGGGTTTATTGGTGGTGGTGCGTGGGGTGGGTTGTTGTGTTTCGCTGTTATTATGTGATTTTGGGTTTGGGGTAGGGGGTTTATTGGTGGTGGTGCTCGGGCTGGGGTGTTGTGTTTAGGGGTTATTATGTGATTTTGGGTTTGTGTAGGGGGTTTATTGGTGGTGGTGCGTGGGGTGGGGTGTTGTGTTTCGGGGTTATTATGTGATTTTGGGTTTGGGGTAGGGGGTTTATTGGTGGTGGTGCGTGGGCTGGGGTGTTGTATTTCGGGATAATTGTGTGATTTTGGGTTTGTGTAGGGGGTTTATTGGTGGTGGTGCGTGGGGTGGGGTGTTGTGTTTCGGGGTTATTATGTGATTTTGGGTTTGGGACAGGGGATTTATTGGCGGCCGTGTGTGGGGTGGGGTGTTTCGTGTTTATTATGTGATTTTGGGTTTGGGGTCGGGGATTTATTCCTGGTGGTGTGTGGGGTGGGGTGTTGTGTTTAGGGATTATTATGTGATTTTGGGTTTGGGGTAGGGGGTTTATTGGTGGTGGTGCGTGGGGTGGGGTGTTGTGTTTCAGGTTTATTATGTGATTTTGGGTTTGGCAGGGATTGAGGCTGAATCGTCATTGGTGACAGCTCTTGATGTAACTCAAGAAGAATTGTTTTGTGATTTAAGACAATAAGGCATAGAAGCAGAAGTTGGTCATTCAGCCCATCGAGGCTGCTCCGTATTTCAATGAGTTCATGCCTGACCAGATAATCCACTTTCTTGCCTTTGCCCCATACGCCTTGATTCCCTTTCAGATTAACAATCTATCTCAGCATCGAATATAGTTCACTAACCGACCTCTAAAGCCCTCTGCGTAAAGAATTCCACAGATTGACTACCCTCTGAGAGAGGAAATAGCTCCTTGTCTCTGTATTAAATGCGAGGGCCCTTATTCAGAGATTATGCCCTCTGGTCCCAGACTCTCTTACAAGGGCAAACAGCTTCTCAGCATCTACACTTTCAAGACCCCTAAGATTTTTTTTTCAATAAGATCAAATCTCATTCTTCTAATCTCCTATGAGTACAAGCACAACCTACTCCAACTCTCCTCATAAGAAAATCCCTCCATCCCTGGGATCAACCTCGTGAACCTTCTCTGGACGGCCTTCAAAGTCAATACATCTTTCCTTAGATCGGGGGACCAACACTGTTCATCATATTCTAGATGAGCCCTAACTAGTGCCTTGTACATTTGAGAGAATAAGATGTCTAAAAATTAGGGTATTTCAACTGCTAGTTAGCCATTCAGTTAATATAAATTTTGCCCTCCTTACTTTAGAAAGGGCCGCATCACATGAGAAGCAGTTGAGAAAGGATTCACTGGTCTGATTCCCGTAATGAAGGGAGGAGCCTTAAGGAGGAAAGGTTGGCCAGGTTGGGCCTGTGCCTATTGGACTTTAGAAGAAGGAGAGGAGACCTTATTAAAACAACATTCTAGGAGGATGTTTCCCCGTTGTTGTTGTGGGGTGGGTGGGGGGTGAACAGTTTCAGAATAAGGGGTTTCCCATTGAAGACGGGGATGAGGGGCAATATCATCTCTCAGAGGGTCGTCAGCCTGTGGAATTCTCTCTCCCCCACAGAGCAGTGGAGGCCCCGTCACTGAATATATTCAAGGATGAGTTAGGTATGTTTCTCATCAACAAGGGGGTCAAAGTTTTATTGGGGCCGGGGGTGGGGTCACAGACAAGAAAGTTGAGCTGATTCCACGAGCATATCATCCATGATCTTGTTGAAAGGCAGAACAGGCTCGTGGGGCTGAATGGCCTACTCATGCTCCTCACTCCAATGGCCCTAGGGTCTGATTGATCTCTATTCTGAATTTGTGTCTAATCCGTTTGAATCCTCAACCAAAATCTTGTAGCGTTTTACCTGAAGATTTGCCTCTTGTGTTTACTTTATTGATTAATGTTTGCTGAATAAAACTGTGACATCTGACACCCAGCGTTGTGAATCCTTTTGATTTTTGAGGGCTGCGTTATCAGTGAGAGAAAGATTTGGCGCTGTTATTAGATGGGAGTAGGCCAGAATCCAACTCCTCGCTGCATGATATGGTCAGCTCCTAAGGCACACCTGCAGGTTTCATAGCCTGAATCTCCCTCTGGCCACCACTTCCTGACGTGTACCGCCATTGCCTCATTGACCCTGCCACGCTTTCCCAGGAGAGGAAGCAGCGAATGGCAGTCTCACCCTCAACCAACGCAGCACACATTGGTCAGCAGCCTCGTTCAACAGTTAACTGTCAATCACTTTTGCCTGAATAGTTTTTTTTATGACTGTAGTAGGAAACTGAACTAGAGAGAGACTCGTTGCAGCTCAATATAAGACAGGGACTTTTAAAGAGCACAGTCAGTAATAGGTACACAGTCAGTGATGGGAGATTGTGGCATGAATGAGGCAGACACTGACTGAGTCTTTTTATGAATCTGGTTCAAATTGAGAATACTAACGGTAAACATGATAAAAGTTTAATTTTAGAATGAGATTAATTTTGGAGTAAGATTGATTCTGTACCAGAAATATCCAGTTAGACAGGCCCCTACCTTAACAGGTAAGAGTGGAGATTTCTGATACAGAGCCAAGAGTGAGTATGTTTGGCATTTTGTTTCAATGTGAGAATTCAAATGGTAAACCTGATTCAAGTTTAGTTTTATCGTGAGAGTCAGTATCTGACCGAGATCTGGCAGATGTTTAAGCCAGTTAAATACTTAAACCAGCAGCTCATAAAGAGAGTGACTCATCACGGCTCAATATCAGACAGGCGCTTTTAAAGTGCACAGCTAATATGTACAAAGAATATATATGATTATTAACTATTCAATAAAATCCTTAAATATGCACATAAAGTGTTAATCATTATGCTCTCCCTCACTACTGACCCTCCAACAGTGCCGCAGACCTCAATACTGAGCCTCTGACAGTGCGCCGCTCCCTCAATAATGACCCTCCGACAGTGCGGCGCTCAATGAGTACTGGCCCTCCAGCAGTGTGGCCCTCCATCACTGCTGACCCTCTTATTTTTCGGCCGTCCTTCAGTTCTGAGCCTCTGACATTGCGGCACTCCCTCATTGCTGAGTCTCCGACAGTTTGGCACCCCCTTAGTGCTGACCCTCTGACAGTGTGGCACTCCTTCAGTGCTGACCGTCCACCCAAGTTGTAAACAACTGACAGGAAATGACCATCTCCAACAAGAGAATGTAACCATCGCCCCTTGACATTCAATCACATTACCATCACTGAATTCCCCACTATCAACATCCTGGGTGTTACCATTGACCAGAAAATGAGCTGGACCAGTACCATATGTAGTTTAGAAGCAAGAGCATTTCAAAGGCTTGGAATCCTTTGGTGAGTAACTCACCTCCTAACTCCACAAAGCCTGTCCACCATCTACAAGGCACAAGTCTGGAGTGTGAGGAATACTCACCACTTGCCTGGATGAGTGCAGCAACACTCAAGAAGCTCAACAACATCCTGGACAAAGCAGCCCCACTGTATTTGCACGATATCCAAAAACATCCCATCCCTCCACCGGTGACGCACATTAGTAGCAGTCTCTATACCATCTACAAGAATCACTACAGGAACTCACCAAGTCTCCTTGGACAGCACCTTCCAAACCGACAACCTCTGCCATCAAAATAGACAAGGACAGCAGACACATGAGAACACCACCAAGTGGAGGGTTCACTCAAAGCCATTCATCGCCCTGAATTGGAAATGTATCGCCGTTCTTTCACTGCCACTGGGTCAAAACGTTGGAACTCCATCCCTAAGAGCGCTGTGGGTGTACCTAATACCACAGGGGATGCTGCGGTTCAAGATGACAGCTCACCAATAATTAATCAAGGGCAACTTGGGATGGGGAAGAAATGTGGCATCACCAACAATTCCCACATCGAACAAATCAATAAAAACAAAGCTAATCAGGCCCGAACTCTCTCAGTGCAGCACTCCCTCAGTATTGACGTTCCCTCACTACTGACCCTCCGACAAGAGGCGCTCCCTCAGTACTGACCCTCGAAAAGGTCAGCACTCCCTCAGTAATCACCCTCCAATTGGTCAGTATTCTCTCAGCACTGACCCTCCAACAGGTCAGTGTTCCCTCAGTACTGACCCTCCAACAGGTCAGTGTTCCCTCAGTACTGACCCTCCAACAGGTCAGTGTTCCCTCAGTACTGACCCTCCAACAGGTCAGTGTTCCCTCAGTACTGACCCTCCAACAGGTCAGTGTTCCCTCTGTACTGACCCTCCAACAGCGCTGCACTCCGGGTGTCCTGACTCTCCAACAGGGCAGCCATCCCTCTGTGCTGACCCTCCGACAGTGCGGCACTCCCTCAGTACTGACCCTCCAACAGGCCAGCGCTCCCGGAGTCCTGAATCTCCAACAGTGCAGCCCTCCCTCAGTACTGACCCTCCGACAGTTCTCAGGCAGGAAGGAACTATAAGATACTTCGATGGAATGAAGGGCGCCCTCTTATTGCGACCAAGTAACAGATGAAGGAAATGGTGGCAGTCCCCGCAGCTACACGCCGGTTAAATATTCTGATGACACGATTAAGTCAAGATCGGAAATGCAAAAGCCTCTAACCTCACCCGAGGGGAGCCGTGATTTCCAACAAATCGTTCCAGCTCCTAGATGTTGGACTGGGGTGGCGATTAGTGGGGCTTTGGCGGGAGTGCGGTTGGGGGAGAAGTGGTAGCTGGTGGGGGTTGGGCTTCTTGGAATTTCCTTTGGACTGATGGACAGGATATTGCGACTGTTCCCGAGGGAATTATGGCCAGAGTCTGCCCTTCTTTCATACCCACGAGATTTTCCTTTGATAACAAACGATCGGGTCTGAAATAGTCGACAAATCAGGTCGTGGGAGCCTGGAGTTTCAGGCAAATAACGCCAATCTGCTGTCAATATCGAGTCAATTATAATGTGAAACTTTGACAACGTTATGTCAATTTCATCGTTAAATGCAAGACAAACAGATGGTGGTTATTAATTTTCATTGAGTGCATATAAATAGGGAAAACACCATTTCAATGTAATTAGATAAGTTCTGTTCAATGGTTTGTTCTTGATTCTGTACCTCTTGCAGATGCTGTCAATTTGTTAATTAGTTTGGAGTTAGCCAACAAAATAAAACAAAGTGTATAAATAGGGGATAGCTGCTTGTTTCGGAGGAAAGCTGAGAGACTGAGCAAGTCAACAGGCTCCCTCAAGGAATAAAAGTTCTGTTCTCGGTTTTAACTTCATAAGCCAGTTTGGGCCTTGTCAAATTACCCGGTGCCACGGAAAATCACAGAGCACCATAGAGACGGATTTCTTCGAGCAACTCTCCGCGTTTTGGGAAACCCCACCAACACACTGGCCCACTCTTCAAAGCACCAACAAACACTACAACGGAGGCAGACAAGTTTGCCATCGTTTTGCCTCCCAACCCATCAGACGGATGTTGGACATTGGTGGGAATAATGGAGCAGATCCCAGCCCTGCCCCCACACAGATGGTGGACAAAGTTAGGGATGATTGAGCAGATGCCAGCCCAGCTCCCACACAGATGGTGGACAATGGTGGGTATGATGGAGCAGATGCCAGCCAGCAGACCCTCAGTGACTCTGCATCATTCGCTGGAAGATCAGATGGAGGCGGATGGTGCTCTCCTCGCAGATGGCCGGAACTTTGCCCCGCAGGCCTTGTTGTACTTGCGCTGCAGCCTCATGAGGCCAGAGTTTTCACTCACCTTCTACGTCCTGGTGAAGGCGTTTTCCGGCTGTCCCGGCCCCCAGAACCTTCCTAGGGCAAAGCAAAACCAAAACAAATTTAAACCAGAAAACGGTCAGTGCTCGCCCGGCGGGATACAGATCCTTCACCTCATCTGAGCAGAAACAGCCCATAACCAGCCCGCCACGTACAAATCGAACAATTCAACCAATGACTCTCTGCCTAACCCAGTCTGACACCTGACCCCCTGGCCCACATATAACCTCTGACCTTCAAGAGTCCTCATTTCTCTTGACCCAGGATTAGCTCTGCTCCCTTGATCCAGTTCCTAGCTCTGTTACCCCTAACACTGTATGAGAGCCCTGGCTCCCTACCTAACCCTTCACAATCTGGCTAATCCACCTCATATCTGCCCAATCCATGACTTTCAGGCTAAACCCTTACCCTTCCCACCCTTTGTTTCACCTCAACACTTTGCCTAACCTCAGCCATTTGCCTAACCCCCGACCCTCTGCCTAACCCCTTACCCGCTGCCCAACCCCTGAAGCACTGCCCAAGACATGACCCCCTGCTCAAACCCGGGCCCCCTGTCTAAATCCTGATCCGATGAGCTTCATGTAACCTTTGATCTTCAAGCTGGCCTTTGATCCCCTGACCGAGTCACATCTCTGCTACCTGGAACATGCATCTCACCTTGATTCTCACGACCTTCTGAATAATCCCTCATCCTCTAATAAGCATTTCTCCTCCCACCCACTGACTAGCCGCAGACCCTCAGCCTATCACTTTCTCTGTCACTCCTCGGTCAATCACATCTCCAAACCCTCCCACCCCTACCCACTCCCGGGCCCACCGTTAACACAACCTTGGTACTGACTCTTTGCCAACCCGGCCGCTGATGCACTCTGTTACTCACGTTATCCCATCCATATCTTTCGTCCCATCCACCCAGATCCAGCTCCCTTCAGCGCCCGAGTTGGTCATTCCGATCTAATAGGAGGCTTCTTTAGCTTGCTCAAAGAGAAAATTCTGTCGAAGTGAGACAGCATCTTTAGTGTGCATCGGGGTAAACAGGAAATGTGGTAAGGGGAGAAATGGGGTGAAGGGGAAACTGGGGAAAGATTGGAATCATGTGAAAGGGTGCGGAAAACAAGTTGAAGAGCTTTGGACATAAGAAAGGAGCTTACAGACGGCATAGTCACTCGCAAGGATGGAGTATGGAAGCAGGAGTCAAGGTCGATTTTAAGAACAGTGCGGATGATGGCAGGGTTGAAGGAGAGTTGGACAGCGCCTGAGGAGAGAGGGCTGTTGGCTCCATTGCCTAAAATCGGGGGCCGGGGAGGAGAAGTTCGTTCTGTTGACCGTTCACGTGATTTTGCAGAGGCACGCACTACATTTATATGGACGGTCCCTTAAGGAACTAGGTTCTGATTCCTGGTATGATAGAGAAAACAGCTGGGCCTCGGTAAATGATCACGTAAGCAGGTGGTCTAGGAAATGAAAACTAGAGAAACAAAGGGTCAACAATCGAGATTAGGATGCTAGAGGTGGTGCTCAGTTTTAGCAGTTGAGTTTGAGAGTTTAGAACAAGCTGGAGTGGAGGAAAGATCTCTCCAGCAGAATACAATTTACGTTCTGGCTGTGTATAAAGAGAGTTAAAAACCTTGTTAATAGAAGGACTCTTATTGGCAGCGAGTTGAACTTCGGATAGAGCCAAGCTGAGAATTGTGTTTGTGTGTGTGTGAGATCGAGAGAGTTTGACATACAAACCTCAAGACTGATAGAATATTAGAGCCAAGCAAGTCCCAACCCAACTTGGCTACGCCTAAGGCCCCAGAAGCGTCCATGTCGAATGCGGTGTTTGCAAACTTGGGGCAGTGGAGGAGATTTAAAAGGACCACCTTGTTGGAAGACGTTGGAGGATCTCAGCCAATGTAAAAATCTGTAGCAAAGATAAGGCATGAGGGCAGATACGGGAGAAAGATGCGAGTTCAGGGCATGGGCTGTGTTGGGAGTGGGTGGGCGGTCATAGAGAAAGTTTGGCTAGGTGGGCTAGTGGAAGGGAAGAGGGACTCAGAACATTCAGCTGGTTGGATAGTCTCAATCTTAGTGACAAGCGAGTATGGGGGGCACAGGAACTTTCGGTTGGAGGTAAGAGGAGAGGGGCAACATTTTAACTGCACCTGGTCATGGTTGCCGATGGCCAGGTGTCCCTGCTTCCCTGAGCACAGGTCTCTGCTCTGCTCCCAGATAAGTCTGGTATAAGTTAACAGGAAGCAGCTTCTTGAGCATTGTAGCCACCCAGGATCACAGATCCTCGAGGGGCACTCTGCATTGAGAGAAGGAGAAAGCGGAAGCGTTCAGGAAGCTATGCTGAGCTACGAACTTACAACCTGCTCTCTAAATGGTGAAACTCCTCACCCATCCCCCCATTACCCTGGGACTCCTACCCCATCCCCCAAAAGTGTGGGAATCCTCACCCACCCCCCCAATCTGTGGGACTCGTCAACTCACCCTCCTGCCCAAACTTTGAGACTCTTCAGTCGCCCCTCAAACTGTGGGACTCCTCAGGACCCCACCGCCACCCCACCCCCGACAAACAGTGGGACATCTCAACCCTCCCTGATCAAAACTGGGGAAATTCTGACGCCTACCCCGACCAAACTGTGGAATTCCTCAGCATCTCATCACCCTCCCCCCGAAACTTTGGAACTCCTTAACCACCCAAAAACTGTGGGATTTCTCACCACCACCCCAATCATTGGGACACATCACCCACACCACACCTGCTGAAAAATGCTGGACTCCTCACCAGCCATCACCGCCCCACACCCCCACCCCCCTCCCCCCACCCCCCAACACTCAAACTGTCCGAATTCTGACTTCCAAATGGACTAGAACGACCGATTGAGCCTCCTCCTCTTACTGTGTCACATGCAGGAGGAGGGGGCTGAATGGACCCCCTCTAATTCCTATCTAACAGGCTCGAGAGAGTGTGGTGGTGAGCTGAACGAGCTTCATCCTCTCTCTCACTACGCTCCTCGTCAGAGGCGAATAGGACAGATGCTCACCATACTTCTCGAAGAACAGGTGCAGCCAGAACTCGGTAATGTTTTGGAAGCGAGTACAATCCAATTGCTCTTTCAGCTTGGCCTGCTGTTCGAGGTTGAGGAAGCTCTCGGTGGTGTTCTGCAGACTATCCCAGGCGATTTGAAATTCCTCTGAGGCACCCACCCCTTGTGGAGGTGAAGTGAGAGAAAAAGAGAGAGCTGTGTCAGTGGTCACTCCTTCACCGCACTGGGATATGGCCCTTCCCACACATACTGGGTCTGGGACCAGGGATTGAGATGCTCCTTTCCCTAAATAGCATGCTTCATCATTTCTGAACGGATCCCAGATTGTCAAGTATGTCTGGTCGACAGGGGAGAATATGTATTATGACACAGACGGTGGTAAAGGCTGAATTGTATTGTTCAAATCCCAGGGGGAAACTAGAAGCAACTGTTATAACCCACTTTTGCAGTTGGTATGTTTCGAGGGGCAGGCTTTGAATTCAGGAAGAAAAAGCCACCGATTCTGAAGGGCTTTTTAAATAAAACTAAATTAAACATTTATTGGTGCAACAATGATTGTAAACCCGTATGTACGTACAAAAATTACTACTACATTTACGACAAAATTCCCCTAATTAATCTGACTGTGAGTTAGACCCCCGATAAAGCAACAGTAAATCCCACAGATTTAAATAGATACCTGGCAAAGCACACTTGGTGGACAGTCAAATTCAAAATAAGTTTCTTTCAGCTCTGGGTACTTGCAGGCAGCAGCTTGAGGCTTCTCACACTTGTTGGACCTTACAATGCTTCTACCTTACACACAATCTCCTTTCCCCTTTATGCACATCTTTCTCTTTGAATGTAAATTTCCCTTTCTATCACTAGGCTTTTAACTTTACCTCTGCTAACAATAATATCCTTTCATCCCACCAATTTTATTCGTAAGCTGATTAAAATAAACAGATCGTTTGGTGTCTTCTAGCTAGGTGCAAGATTTCACCCATTAGTTTGTGTGGTTTACTTAAAAATGCAAACTGTTCCCTTGATGTTTATAAACTTTCCGATGTTTATCTAATTACCGTTTCAAACCTATTTATTTCTGCACATCGAAGCCTCCATAGCAGCTCGTTTCAATCCACACACACATACACAAACATTGACACTGACACCATAAACACGGTTCTAAAAAAATAATTTCCAAACACATTATTGGCATTAATTTCTTCGTGACAGATGACGGTGTCATGGTAACGCCACTCGAACAGCAATTCAGGCTATTGCTCAGGAACCATAGGTTCAAATCCCATCACAGCAACCGATGGAATTTAAATTCAATTAATAATATCAGTAACAAGTGTCTGGAGGGAGTTGAGGAGAGAACCATAGCATCTGGTTGAGAAATCATCTATCATATGAGTTCAGAGTGTGGTCTGCCTGACCACAGGGCGCCTTAGGTTTACATGGACTGAGTAATTACTGTGGACATTAAAGCATAAAATAGCTTTTTTTTAACTTCTGTAATCCTCATAAATCTATAGTAATCTTAAAGCTATAGTGGTGGGTGAAGGTGTAGTGTAGTATGGTTCATCTTTTCTTGTTGAATAAATGCTTCATTCATTTGTTGAATGATCACCAGCTGGCTCCTGTGACTCTGTTTAGTAGCTATTCTCCACATATCTAAACAAACAATTAAATTACGATCGATCAATCTGAGCTCCACACTGGGATCACGCTTATCCAGGGGAAACCTTGGCAAGGGACCATAACACACCCTGATATGAGTACCAAGCATGTACATAAATCAGAACCTGAATGTAAAACAGACACTGATCCCAGTATAGGGTCTGAAAACTAATGAATGAACTCTTAGCCTGAAACAGATTGTGAAACTATTGCAGTCTCTGTAACAAATACAGAGCTTCAGCAGAGGTCCATATATCTCCTCGTTCCCCCATTAATCTCATACAAACGTTGCCTCGGGGCAACTTGCATATTACCCCAATTTCTCACTGTAAACGTAAACCGCCATCTGTCCCCGAGGTATATCAACAACCTCCAGTGCAGATCGCATAACAACCCCTCCCCTGGTGTAGCTGGTACATGTATCCATGCCCCTCTATACCTGCTATATCAACCTCCCTTGCACTGCCTCCGAAATGAATCGCGCCTCCCTACTGCTCCCGTGTAACAGGCCTATTCCCCAGCAGGACCGAGTATGTAACTTGTATATCACTCTGCTGCATTCCTACAGCTGGTATATCTCTCCCTTTCCAAGATTCAACTGCAATATCCACACCGACCCCCAGCTTCGCTCTCTCCCAGAGTGCCTGGCATATCACCTCCTTCCCCCGCCTATCTGGTCTACATCTAACGATGCGTGTACCTCTTCAGTCTACCTCCTGGCCCCGGTGAACTGGGTATACACACCCAACCATAATGCAGCATGTATATCGGCCTTCTCGCTGGGAGTCATGAACATCCTCCCACCCAGTGAAGCTGGTGCACCTCCCCCTATGCGAATACCTGTGATATCAACACTCCTCCCACGTCTCTGTGACATCAGCGCCTGCCTGCTCGTGTTCTGGTTGGACTCCTTTCCAGGTTACTATGGATACCATACTTGGAGGGGCAGCTTATGACCACGTGGCCGAGAGGGGCTGTTCCACTCTGCTTCAAAAGGTGAGCACTCAACACATATCCACACCCACTATCTCACTGCAACAACAGGCCACGCCGAACAGTGACATCACAATGGCCGTGCCCGATACCTCGCTGACAAAGGTAGAACAGGCTCCGCCCCCGCTCTGAAAATGTGGCTACAGACCGCGCCCCCATTCTGAGAATGCAGCAACAATCCCCGCCCCCGTTCTGAGAATAGAGCAACAGGCTCCGCCCCCGCTCTGACCATGGAGCAACAGACCGAGCCCCCGCTCTGACAATTCAGCAACAGGCTCCGCCCTGCTCTAAAATTGAGGTAACAGGCCCCGCCCCCTCTGACAAGATGGCAACAGGCCACGCCTGCGATTAAAGGAATGCATGCCCAACCCAAGCTGGCAGCTCATCGCCACTACTGCTCTTTGCCAGACAAAGAGAAGTTCAGTTACTGCATGTCTGCATCTGGAAACAGATTAATGAAGTGTGAATATTTAACATTACAATAAGGGATTGAAGTTTGCAGCAGGGTGCACAGTTCACTCGGGTGGGGCATTCGCTCTTCTACCAACTGACCCTGTACATGAACTCTCTCCTCATTCTCCATTGGAGATATTATCTGGAGATGGTAGTTTGTGAATATTCCAGACAGCAATGTGCACATTCGATACAGTTATCAGACACTAATCCCATTCAGAATGGGAGTAGATGAACTTTGCTGTGCTCCGTAATTCCTCTGCAATATATTGTCAATGTTTAACCCGACACATTGCATCTTGCTAAAAGTTTCTATTTGTTTCCAAGATCGTTTTCTCAATTCCTCACACTGATTATTTGGCTGTAGAAAATATATTGAAAACACAAACAATATATGGGACGGAATTTATTGTTACATTTATTTTTATAATAATCACCCAGTGATGCAGCTGTTCACACACCCCAGTACACCATCTTCCTGCTATGTTTCACTCTGCCCCAGAAAAGTTCAGTCGAAGCAAGTTCGCGCAGTGTACCTGGTTTGACATCCCCACTTCCTTTTCATATTTCTCTGCAGGCCGACGGTGGCATTACCCCAACTCCCCCACCCACATTCCATCCAGGCTCCAATTTTTTAGGGCCCAAAAGGGAGGCAGCGGACGCCAGGATTGGGATTAGGCTACGCAAATGATGACAGGCGCTAGATTGGCTCTGTCCCCATAGAGGGAGCGCCCTTCCCATTTTGTTACAACATTCAGAGACTCCGCTCGCCACCCACCAACACCCCCCCACCTCTGTCAAAAGAGCCAGAGGTAATGCCTCGCTCTACCCACTTCAGCGACAGGCCCTGCCCCTCACTGACACCACAGCGCCAGGCTCCATTCGCTCTTCGTTTCCTCTGCAAAGCCACGAGCCTCATTGTCCCCATGGCCGCAGGGCCCTCCCCGCTCTCTAACCATAGTCACAGTATCCATCATCCTCTCTGTCACCAGGGCGATAGGCAGCAGCCCGCTCTGCCGTGACAGAGAAACGCCCTGGCCCCCACAGTTTACAATGGGGACATGGCTGGTCCCCACTCTGACACAACAGAGGCAGCTTACCGCCCCGCTGGAAGAGTGATATCAAATGGAAGAAAAGTAGAAACACTCACAGATTAATTTCTTCAAATCATCGAAAGCATCGAGGAATTGGAGTAAAGGGATATTTCAACACATTCACCAACTCTCCCTGAACTTAGTCTGGGTCACAGCGTAAATCCCAGAGTTTGTGCAGCAGCTCAGGAGCTGCAGCATGAAGCCCAATTCCCGCACATAGTTATCCATCCATACAGAATAAGCCTCCATATAAATCATTCGCCTGCTGATAGAATACACCATTGACATCGCCCAAAACAGAATGAAATTGGCCGAGATAACAAACAGTAAAATGATGGATTTCCTCCAACTCTCCATCTCTGGGTCTCTGGGACTCTCTCCACTGCTGTGAGCCCGGAGTCTCCTGCGGGCTCTGCTGCTCATTGAAATGTGTCTGACGGTGAGAACATTGAGCAGCAGAATCAGGATGAATGAGACACAGGGAGTAAGAATGTCATGCAGGAATTTGATGATTATCCACACCGGATTATCCTGAACTGTGAATGTTACAATACAAAAACAGGATTTGTTCCTCAGCGTATACAAACCTGTTAGCATAAAATACCAGAAAATATTCTTTATGAAGCTCAGCACAGTCACTGATCCTAGAACCATAGCCGCCGTTGTCTCTGTGCAATATTTACCTTTTAACTTCTGGCAACAAATGGCCACAAACCGATCAAATGTGAAAGTGACCGTGAACCAGAAAGAACAGTCAGAGGCTGCATAAAGCAGGACGGCATGAATATTACACACACACATGGCCCGCAGGAAATTAAAATATTCCCAATAAACAATTGGAATGTGTCTCAATATCAGGTCCAAGTTAATGACCGGCAGATCCGCTTCTGCCATGGACGCCAGGTAGCGAGTGAAACAGTTGGAGAGACCACAATTTCCCTGAGTTAAGATCACAATTGTCACGAAGTTCGTGTAGGAAAGAGAGAAAACAGTGGAATTATGCATCAAGATTAAAGGAAAAATAATATCAGCTTGGCTGAAGGTGCTGAATTGATCCATGATATTGTTGCATCCAGTGAATTATTGAAATTACTGTCCATGCGACAATAACTTGAAATGTCTGTGATATGGTGGAAGACAGCAGATATTAAAGAGGAATACATATGATACTGACATTTCTGAACAAGATGTTAATCATTGAACTGTCGCCCCAGCTCTCTTGGACTAGTTTAGACAAATTTGCAACCTCAAAACAACTCTAATTTTGGTGAAGAAGATTAATGCAGTTAAACATGGCTTATAAAATTGATCGTAGGACACAATCAGACTTACAAGGGACGCCAATAATACCGAGGATCGGATAGTAAAATGGCAGAATAAGCTGGATTGCCCAATAGATCCGGTAATTTAATGGCATTCAATTATAATATGCGGAAAGCTCATAAAGTGCTTCCGATAAACTCCTGCTTATTGTTGTAACATTCCAACATGTTGTTCTCAGGTTCTAATCCATTGTTTTAACTTTCCAATCCATTGCTCTCAGATTCTGAGATCGCCTCTCACTCTCTTGAAATTGTAGTTCCCTGTTAGTGACAGGCCCAGGCTCGCGCTGACAATGTCAGGTAACGCCTTGAAGGGACTCCCTGATAAACATGAGTGGGAAGCTCTCCAACTAGATAATTAGGGTCCATGGAGACTGGCATTAATTCCTACCACAGAACAAACAGCTTCACATAACCTTTTCAATACAATTATACTTGCACCAATCTAAAGGGGTGAAGTTGAGATGTACGATGGCTTTAGAGGGACGGAATATTGTAAATAGAAGAGTGTAAGGTAGACACATTTTGGAGCTGCCCAACAATAAGTTCGGCAGATATAAGCAAATCATTGAAGAAGGTAGAACAAGCTTTTTAGTGCATTAAGACAAAAATTCGTGTTTATTGATCAAGAGAATCAGAGTTTACAAAAATATGAAATTCAGGCAAAGGATGCATAAATCTTAAAGCCTTGGTGAGGCTTGGTGAGTATAATGCCTAATTCTGTTGTGCGCATTTCTGGAAGGATGTTATAGTCTTGGAGAGGGCGCAGAGGAATGTTACTGGAACTGAAAGAGGGCTGAGGGATTTGAATTGCGTGGAGAGACTGCAGAAGCTGTGGTTGTTTTCCTTCGAGCAGATCAGGCAAAGGGGAGGTTTAATAGTGTGATTTAAACTCACGATGGGTTTTGATCAGCTAAATAACAAGGAACTGGCGATCCTGGAATAGGGGCCAGTCACGGGCTGACAGGGTTCTAAAGTGATTGACAAAGAAGCAGAAAAGGAATGAAGAATTGTTGGTTCAAAAAAATCTGCAATATACTGTATTAAGCGAATACAGATCCTGAAACTAATACAGATCCTCAAAATAATAAAGATCCTTAAACCAATACAGATCTTTAATTTAATACAGATCTTTAAATTAATACAGATCTTTAATTTAAAACAGATCCTGAAACTAATACAGATGGTTAAATTAATGCAGATATTTAATTTAATACAGATTCTGAAACTAATACAGAATTTAAAATTAATGCAGTCACCAAACTGATATTGAAGCAAAAAACAGACCCTGAAACTGATACAGATCTTTATGCTAATATATAACCTGAAATTAATACAGGTCCTGAAAATATAACAGATCCCGATACCAATACAAATACTGAAAATAATGCAGACCCTGAAATTTATACAAATCCTACAACTAACAGAGGTGTGTGAGTGTGTGTCTGTGCAACCTATGTGTCTGTGTCTGCGTGTGAGTTATTTGTGTCTGTGTTTGCGCCTGTCTGTGTGTGTGCGTCTGTGTGTGTGTCTCTGTGTGTGTGTGGCTGTGTGTCTGTGTGTGTGAGAGCGTATCTGTGTGTGTCTGTGTGTGCGTGTGCGTGTGCTTGTCTGAGTTGGTGCCTCTGAGTGTGTGCGTGTGGGTGTGTCTGTATGTGTGTCTGTATGTGAGTGTCTATGTTGTGTGTGTCTGTGTTTGCGCCTGTGAATGTGTGCGGATGCATTTGTCTGTTTGTGTGTGTCCGTATGTGTCTGTGTGTCTGTGGGTGTATGTATGTTTGTGTGTGTGTGTGTATGCACCTGTGAGTGTGTGTGTGTGTGTGTGTGTATGTTTCTGCGTGTGTATGTGTCCTCCATGTGCGTGTAGATGTGTCTGTGTGTGTGGGGGGTCTCTCAATATATGCCGCTGCCAATGCTTATCATTTCCGATCCTGTGGATTCTAACTGGGGCGTGTTTGCTGTGTGATGTTGGTGAAATATTCACGGTGTAACTCGCGGAGGTACCCCTGGCCAGAATTTGACTTTGGTACAACCAGATTCCTCTTTATTGATTCTCCTGGGTATTGTTAAAACATCAAAGGGTAACTGAAGGGCATAACGGAAGGCAACGCAGGAGAAATATTCAGCATAAATTTTCACAATGCCTTTTCTATACCTGTTGCTGCTGGTCCATTGGTTGTTCAGGAGAGCGTCGGTGGGAATGGTGGGGCGGTGACCATTTGCGCCCTCACATTTTCTGCCTGCTCCAATGGCTGAGTGTCATGGGCGGGGCCGGCGGAAGACCTGCTCCAAACCAGTCCAGCTTACCCTGGCCAAGGGAAGGAGGGCACGCCCATTTCCAATGTGCCTTCATCAAAGGTGCAAGGTCACTGCCCCGTCAAATGGTCCGCTTCCGGACACGCACCTCTCTGTTATGCCGTCATCTTGGGGAGCAGGCCCCAACCCCTGTCCATTGTGCCGTCACAAGGCCCACGCCTCCGTATTATGCCGTCATCATGGGGACCATTTCCTTCCACTTTTCCATTGTGCAGTCAAAGGACACGCCCCTCCAATTAAGCCGTCATCATGGGGGCCAGGTCCCGCCACCCTGTCCATTGTGTCGCCAGAGGACCCGGACCTAACGTAGGGCGTTCGTCATGGGCACAAGGTCCCGCCGCCTGCCCATGTTGCCGTCACAGCATTCGCCCCTCCCATTATGCGGTCATCACGGGGACCAGTACGACCCCCTGCTCATTGTGACGTTTAAAGATGCCCCGCCAATTATGCCGTCGCCTTGGAGACCAGATCCGACCCCTTGCTCTTTGTTTCGTTTAGGATCCGCCCTCCCATGATTCGGTCACCATGGTGAGCAGTTCCCGCCCCCTTCCCCTTGTGAAAGTTAGAAGTCGCCCCTCCCATGATGCCGTCATCATGGGGACCAGGTCCCGCCCCTTGCACTTCGTGACGTGTAGGAGCCGCCCCGCCCATGATAACGTCACGATGGTGAGCAGGTCTCTCCCCCTGCTCGTTGTGACTTTTGGAAGCCGCCCCTCCATGATGCCGTCACCCTGGGGAACATTTTCTGCCCCCTGCCCGTTGTACGACCAGCAAAGCGAATATGCGCAGCCCCACTTTCCCTGCCGAATAGCAACATGTTCCTGCAGCCCCCTCCCCGGGCTCTGTGCTGGTCAGACTCCACACCACAAGCCGGTCACCATGGGAAACAGATTTCGCCCGCCCGCCCGCACCCAAGGACCTGTCGGGATCAGGCTCCACAGCACAAGCCAGAACACCATGGGGAACAGGTCCCTCCCGCACTGTCCAATGCCATTGGGGGAGAGATTTAACTGCTCCAACCACTCGGTCGAAAAGCAACCCACCCCTCCCCACCCCCAAATCCCCTGCACCCCACTCATGCATTGGGAATGGGAATTAAAATGAGATAATGCTGGAAACTCCCTGTCTCAGCTCCTCTCTCCTTTTTGAATGAATTTTGCAACAGGACCAAAGGGACATCTCAGCACATCCTTGAATTGCTGCCGGAATTTAGTCGGGGCAGAAATGCAAGAATGTGTGGAGCAATTCAGGAGCCCAATTCCTGCGCAGAAGGATATCGCAATATGGACTCACAGCGCAAATTATACATCCGCACTCATACAGAACACAACATATCGTGCCCACTACAGGAGGAAGCTGGCGAGATAACAAACAGTAAAATGATGGATATCTATCGACTCTCCATCTCTGGCTCTCTGGCACTCTCCCCACTTCTGCGATCCCGGAGTCTCCTGCGGGCTCTGCTTCTCACTAAAATGTGTCTGACGGTAAGAACATTGAGCAGCAGAATCAGGATAAATGAGGCTAACGGGTATAGAATGTAATGGACAAACGCGATTGTACAGTAATAAAAATCTAGTATTACAGAACCTAACCAGGGTTCGTTTACCAGTTGATACATTCCTGTGAGCATGGGATACCAGAAAAGGTTCTTTAAAAAGATCAGCACAGTCACTGTCCCAAGAACCACGCCTGTTTTGTCGTTCATTGCAAAACACCAACTAATTAATTAACAAACTCAACACTGAAAAACACGAACAAATTCAACAATCAGGTTAGCATTGCAAAGCACCAACAAATTCAATAAGTGGTTTAACATTGGAAAAACTCAATGAAATTCAACAACAACTTCAACATTAAGAAGCACCAGCAAATCTACAACAACCTCAACATTGACAAATAGGTATACATTCAGCAAAAAACTTCTACATTGTAAATAACCAACACATTCAGCAACATAAACATTGAAAAACACCCAGAAATTCAACAACAGCAACAATGAAAACAGCAAGAAATTCAACAAGCTCGTGAACATTGAAAAAACATTTGAAATTGAAATTCAAAATTGAAATTCAACCACAACCTCAAAAATGAGAAACACCAACAAATTGAACAACAACCTCAAAATTCAGAAACACCAACAAATTCAATAACAAGCCCAACATTGGAAAACAGCAATAAATTCAACAACAACTCAACATTGGAAACAACAACAAATTCAGCAACTACTACAACATTCAAAAACCCCAGCAAATTCATAAAGAAACTCAATACTGATTATCACCAACATATTCTGCTACAACCTTAACATTGTAAAACATCAAGAAATTCACCAACAACTTCAACATTGAAATACAACAGCTAATTCAAATAGATTGAAATACACCAGTAAATTCAGAAACCACGTCGCCATAGAAAATGAAGAACGAACCTACGAACAACTTCAGCATTGATAAATATCAAAAAATTCATCAACAACTTCATCAATGAAAAAATCAACAAATTCAACAAGCTTAACGATGAAAAACATTAACACGTTTAAGAGCAACCTCGTCATTGAAAAACACCTACAAATTCACGTTAACATTGAAAAACATCTAGAAATTCAACAACAGCGTGGAAAAACATCAAGTTCTACAAACAAGTCATCAACTGAAAGTGCAAAGATTTTCAATCACAACCGTAACGTTTAACAAACAATTGCTGAATTTGTTGATGGTTCTCAATTGTGACTCTGTTTATGAATTTGCTGTTGTTTTACAATCTTTTTAACTTTGCTGCTGTTTTTCAAAGGTGAATTTGTTGTTATGTTTGCTGATTTTTTTTTTCAATGTTGTAGCTGCTGTTGCATATGTTGATGTTTTCAATGTTGAAGTCGTTGTAGAATTTGTCAGTGTTCTACAATATTCAGGTTGTTGTTGAATATGTTGGTGATGTTCAATGTTGCCGTTGTTGAATTTGTCGTTGTTGTTCTCGGTGTTGAGTCTGTTGAATTTGTTGCTCATTTTCAATGTTGAGCTTGTTGTTGAATTAGTCGATGTTTTCAATGTTAACGTTATTGAATTTGTTGGTGCTTATTAATGTTGAAGTTGTGTTTCAATTTGTTGCTTTTGATCAAAGCTGAGGTTGTAGTTGAATTTGTTGGGGTTATTCAATGTTGACATTGTTTAAGTTGTTGATGAGTTTCAATGTTTAGATTGTTGCTGATTTTCAATGTTGAAGTTGTTGATGACTTTGTCAGAGTTTTTACAAAGTTGAGGTTGTTGCTGAATGTGTGCACTATTACAACGTGGAAATTGTTGTGGAATTTCTTGGTGATTTTCAACGTTACAGTTGTTGAATTTCTTTGTGTTTTTCAATGCTAATCTTCCTATTGAACTTGTTAGTGTTTTGCAATGTTATGTTTGTTAATTAATTACTTGGAGTTTTGCAATGTTCAGGCTCCTGTCGAAATTGTTGGTGGTTTTCAATATTTTTGACTTTGCTGGTGTGTTTCAAAGTTAAAGTTGTTGGTAAATTTGTTGGTGATTTTCAATCTTGATGTTGCTATTAAACATGTTGATATTTTACAATATTGATTTTGTTTAATTTGTTGGTGATTTTCAATGTTGAGGTTGTTGTTGAGTATGCAGTTGTGTTTTTTTTCAAAGGCTGAGGTTGTTGCTGAATTTGTTTGTGTTTTTCAGTCTTGAGATTGTTCTTGAATTTGTTGGTGTTTTTCAATGTTGAAGATATTGCTGAATTTGTTTGTGTTTTTCAGTGTTGAGGTTGTTTTTGAATTTGTCTGTGTTTTTGATTGTTGAGGTTGTTGTTGAATCTGTTGGTGTATTTCAAGGTTGAGGTTGTTGTTGAATTTGTTGGTGTTTTTAAATGGTGAGTTTGATTGAATTTGTTGGTGGTTTTCAATATTGAGTTTGTTGAATTTGTTGGTATTTTTCAAAGTTGAGGTTCTTGTTGAATTTGTTTCACTTTTTTCAATGTTGAGGTTGTTGTTGAATTTCCCGGCGGTTTTCAATGTTGATTTTATTGTTGAACTTGTTGGTGTTATTCAATGTTGAGTTTGTTGTAGTTGTTGGTGTTTTTCAAATCTGAGGTTGTTGTTGAATATGTTCGTGTTTTTCAATAATGTTGTGGTTGTTGAATTTGTTGTTATTTTTTAAAAATCGCAGGCTCGCGGGCTAAATGACCTTCTCCTGTTCCCATGAATAAAGTCCCTGTTAGTGGCTGACCGGGGCTCCAGGATTGCTTTCCCCAATGCATAATCAACATCTGGGACAGCTGATACTCTGGAAGTACGGCGATGACTCTGCAGAATACAGTTTGGTTTCTGTACATGTGCCTGCTCCAGCAGGGGATGCTTTGACCCATCTACTGCCCCTTTTCCATCCACTCCTGAGCCTTCACCTCCCCACAAGGGATCAGCGACACAGTGGCACGTGCCGATTGGAGGTTTGTGGTTAAATAGACCATTTATTGCCGGGAAACCGTGAACGCCGCCTCTGGGCTATTTTCAGTTGTTTTGATTCTTCAACAAATGAATATATGATGTTAGCGGATATTTCACTGCATCCTTCAGCTGCTTTCTGAACTTGGACTGAGTTACCCCATAAATAAATGTGTTTGTGCAGCCACTTAAACTCCGCAGCATAATTCCGAATTGTTTACATATATATTCAGAATCTGTGTAATCACTGGGATCTGTTCCCGTAATGGTATAAAATAAGCAATCTATAACATACACCGACCACAGCAGTCCGAAGCTGCCCGAGATGGTAAAGAGTAAAATCACAGACTTCCTCCTGCTCTCCATCTCTGGGTCACTGCGATTCTCTCCCCTGCTCTGACCCCTCAGCCCCTTACGGACTCGACTGGCCACTAAAATGTGTCTGACTGTCAGAGCGTTGAGCAGCAGAATTAAAGCGAATGGGAGCAATGGGGTTAAAAGCGTGTCAAACAAATCAAATCCCACCCACCCGGGGTTAGTAAAATAGCTTGGCTTTGGATAACAGAACCACGGAACATTGTCGATTATCTCTCCATGTTCCTGTGTAAAATGGTGCGGGATGTTTTTTAAACAGTGCAGAATGCCGGTTGATGCTAGAACCACAGCCGCAGTTTTCTCGGTGCAATATTTTGTTTTCAGCTTCTGCCAACAAATGGCCACAAATCGGTCAAAGGAGAAATTGACGGTGAACCAGACTCAACAGTCTTTGGCTGCACGACTCAGGACAGCGAGAACACTACACACTGGGGTGATGAGCAGGAAACTCTGTCCAAAATAATAATAAATTACCCTCCACATGATGACCTCAGTGATAATGACCAGTAGGACCGCCGTTGCCATGGCCACCAGATAGCGGGTGGTGCAGTTGGAGAGGCCACACTTTCCCCGGGTTAATATCACAATCGCCAGTAAATTAACTGTAAGAGGGAGAAGGGTAAAGAGACTGGAAATTAACTGATCAAACATTCACGCTCAATTACGCCAATATTCAAACAGCAAAATAGATAATTTTTGACCCTGTCAGAGGCTAAACTTTGAAATTAATCTCCAAATCCCTCCCCAAACCATCCCCATTCTGTGAAATCCTGAGTTCAGACGGGGAAGCATTAAATATGATTGGTCGGATATAAAGAACAGAAACAGGCCATTCGACCTAAGCAGCTCATTTCAGTGTTGATGATCCACTGGAGCCTCCGTCCAGATTTCATCAGTTGAATCTGACAACGTAACATTCTATTCCTTTCTCCCTCACATCCTTGTTCATATTCCCTTAAATGAATCTAAAGGATTCACATCAAACACGCTGTGGTAGCGAGTTGCACATTCTCACCGGCTCTTTGGCTGAAACAGTTCCCTCTGAACTCCCTATCTGCTTTATTGGTAATTCTCTCAAAACGATGGCCTCCATTTATACCCCTCCCCACAGGAAGAAATATTCTCTCTGTGTCCACTCTATCAAATCCTTTCTTCATTTTACATTTCTACTAGCTCACCCCTCAGCCTTCCATTTTGAAGAAATAAAGTCACAGCCTGTCAATCCGTTCCTGGTATTTATACCCACGTATATCTGATATGATCGATGTACACAGTCTCTCCACCCTCGGCAGTGTCTCCGTACCCTTGGCTCTTTAATACCTGAACTGAACTTGATCCAGTATTCAATATGTGCTCTAGCTAAGGTTTGATGCAGATGCAGATCTATCATAAATGAACTACTTTTGCAATCCTCCTCAGTATTCACCACACCCCGTCTCAAGCTGCTTTCATCCGTAATCATAGAAATTGTGTTTTGATTACAAAATTCAACTCATTAATGCATTTTGAAGAACACTGGTCCAAGCACTGAACCTTGTGGAACACCACTTCCCACCTTCTGCCACTCTGAATAACGACCCTTTATTGCCACTGTCTGCTTTCTATCCTGAATACAGCGAGCAATCCATTCGGCCACTTGTCCCTTGACGCCACATTTCATGACCTTATTCATTAGTCTGTTTTTCTCTCCTGTTTAACTGACAGTAAATATCTGTTTCCCGTTGAGCAGTTCAATCGGCGACAGACCCACATCAATAATTTTCACTATATACACTTACACTTATACAAGCCACAACAGTAATCCACCCATCGTTTAAAGATTACATCCGTAAAAACAAAAGAGAGAGCTATATGAAATGGAGAAACCCGTCACGCTAAACAATCATACTCAATCCAACCAGTTTGTTTCATACCAGTTATTGAACAAAATTCAGCACAGGTCTGCCCTAACAGTTACTCCAGGCAATATGTGGTCACTGGGTATCCCCTCCTCAGCTCTTTACACCACGGGTTAGTGACCCACAGCCTCTGCAGTTTTGCACTAACACATATTCCCAGTCACCCATAGGCACTGTGGCTGTGTGCTCCACTGCAGCTAGTTACCCACACTCAGTGCAATTGTACACTTACAGATAATAAAACGTTATGTTCCACTGGAGAATACAATTCGATATTACCGTTTCTCTGGAAGTTATAAGCAGAACTTGATCTGGGGCAATATAATGAATCGCTAGAGAAAAGTCAAGGTATTTAAATGTTGAAAATACTACCACTAATCGGCTGCCCATATAGACCCACCATATATGTAATATTATGAGTAGCAGAATAATATTACAAATCAGCTCACATACATCTTCACAGACATTCAATGTTTATAGTCACTAACCGGGTACACCAATGATTGCCAAGATCACGTATTATATATTTTTGAAACCATTAAAATTGTCAATCATATTCTCACTGAAGTGACTTGTCCCTTCGTCTCGGGACAATCTCTCTGTATTAAACTGTGGGGCGCTACATTCGCAAAGTCTTTTTATTAAATACTCTGTGGGAACACCTCCGGGAATTTGAAGTTGCAGCTTATTTGTTTTAAACTTGAACAAACAGGCTTCGAAAGTGCATTAATTCCCTGCCGTACAGTCTATATTTAGAGCTGAGATTTCACTGGAAAATTCTGAACACATCATTAGCTAACAAGTTTCGTTAACCCAGCATTGACCCTGTTCACTCAAAAATACGAAACATCAGTCTAAAAACAACATCTAAAATTGTCTCCTAAATGCTGATCCCAATGCATTTGCTATTCAAGCATTGAATTGCAATTAATCGAGTCTCTTTCTCTCTCCCTCTCTCCCCCTCTCTCTCCCCTTGTCTCACCCCTCTTGTCTCTCTCTCATTACCTCCATCCCTCTCTCTGTCTCTCTCATTGTCTCAATCTTTGCCTTCCTCTTCTTGTCTCTCACTCTTCTCACTCTCACTCCACGCTCTCTCCTCTGTCTCCTATTCACTATTTCTCTTTCTCTCTCATTGCCTCACTCTGTCTCTCACTCTCCATATCTCTCGGTCCTCCTCTCTATCTCTCACTCACTCACTCTCCCACACCGTCTCTCCTGTCTTTCTCTCCTCCCTTTCTTGTCTCACTTTCTCTCTCTCGCTTTTGTCTCTTCCTCTCTGTATCTCACTCTCTCATTCTCTCAGGGGCGTGACTGCCCTCTTTAAGTGTCATTATCCTATCAAAGTGTAGAATGCCTCACTAAGGAACTGAGGTTTATACATTCGAACATTGAATCATTCACTTAGACTTGGAAAGGAATTAGGGGGATAGATAGAGGGATTAAAAATGGGGATAATAAACGAATCAAATTAAGAATAAATAAAAATTAGTGTGTAAAACAAAGAATCTAGGGAAAGGGTTTAAAATGTGGTGAGGATAGAGGAGAGAGCTCATCGTCTGAAGTTTTTGAACTATATCTAAAATCCGGAAGGCTGTAAAGTGCCCAGTCGGAAGACGAGGTGCTGTTCCTGCTGTTCGCATTGGGCTTCACTGGAACATTTCAGCAGGCCAAAGATGGACATGTGGGCTGAGATTAGGATGGAGTGTTGAAATGGTAAGCGGCAGGGAGTTCTGGTTCATGCTTGCAGACAGATCCAATCTGCTCCACAAAGAGGTCACTCAATTCTCCTTTAGTCTCCCAATCATAGAGGAGTCCGAATTTGGAGCAGCGAATGCTGTGGACAAAATTGAAGAAAGTGCAAGTGAAGCACTGGTTCACCTGAAAGGATTGCTTGAACCCTAGGACGGTGAGGAAGGATGAGGACGGTGAGGTAAATGGGCAGGTGTTGCACCTTTTGTGATTGCATGTGAAGGTGCCGTGGGAAGGGGATGAGGTATTGGGGGTGATGGAGGCGTGGAACAGAGCGTCCCAGAGGGAGCGGTTACGACGGAATTCTGATGGAGGGGTTGAGAGGAAGATGTGTTTGGTGGTGGCATCATGCTGGAATAGACGGAAATGGTGCTAAATGATCCTTTGAATGGAGAGGTTGTTGGGGTGTAAAATAAGGCCAAGGGCGGCCCAATCATTGTTCGGGGTGGGAGGGAAGCGGATGAGGGCAGAGGCGGGGGAGATGGGTCAGACACTTTTGAAGACCTTGTCAAGGACTGTGGGGGAGGGGGGATCCTCGGTTAAGGAAGATGGAAGACATGTCAGAAGCGATTCGGAAAGTGGTATCATCCGAACACATGGAAAGGAAGTGAGAGAATGAGATGGAGTCCTTACAGGAAGCGGGTTGTGAGGAGCTGTAGTCGAGGTAGCTGTAGGAGCTGGTGAACTTGTAATGAACATTGCTGGGCAGTCCATCAACAGAATTAGAAACAGAGAGGTCAAGGATGGTAAGGGAACTGTCGGAGATTTACCATATGAAGGTGATAGAGAGGTGGAAATTTGAAGCAGAATTGATACATCTTTCCAGGTCCAGACAAGAGCATAAAGCGCCACCAATTCAGTCATCGATATACCTACAAAAGCTTTTTCAGTGGGGAGTGGACTGAGTAGGACAGGAACAAGGACTGTTCCACATTACCCAGAAATAAACACGCATAACTAGTGACCTTGTGGTTGCCCGTAGCCATCCCTTTTATTTGGAGGGCGAGGGATAAGTTAAAGGAGATTTTTTTCAGTGAGAGAACAAGTTCAGCCAGGGGGAGGAGAGAGGTGGTGGATGTTGATTTTTTGGGCCTCTGTTCAAGGAAGAAGCGGAGATCCCTCAGACCATCCTGGTGGTTGGAGGATGTGTAGAGGGATTGGGCGCTCATGGTTACGAGGAGGCGTCATATCAATGTCAACAATTTCCAGTTCCCTGGCCCTAAGCGGCTGGGAAAGGGCTTTGGTGAGATCACAATTGGATTACTTTTCATTGAACATCGAATTTAGAACTGTTCTGAAAACAGGCTCATGCTAATCTGTACCAATGTCATCATCTAAAAATATTACATGTAGAAAGCCACCACCGGTCCCTGTAAATTTCAACAAACCATGTGGGAGGCGTTGGCAAAGTGGCGTCGTCGCCAGACGAGTAATCCAAAGACCCAGGGTAATGATCTGGGACACGGATTCGGACCCCACTCGAATTTGAATTTAATACAAATCTGGAAATAAAAGTCTACAGATCACTGTGAAGCCATCTTCGATTGTGGTACAAATCCATCTGGTTAACTAATCCCCCTTTGGGCCAAGAAATCTAGGGTTCTTACCTGTGGGACTTTATCTGACTCCAGAGCCACAGCAATGGCACACGAATTTGCTTTAAAACACGAAAAATCCCAAAAGCAATGAGACCGGAGAAATCACCAGGCATCGACCAAGGCACTGGAAATGACAACAAGAAATCTAATTCTGTCCACCCTGCAAAATCCTCTTTACTAACATGGGGGCCGGGAGCGAGCTGTCTCACAGGCAGGTCAAGCAACAGCCTGACATAGTCATCCTACCGGAATCATACAGAGAGAAATTGTCCCAGACACCATCATCGCCATCCCTGAGTATCCCCTTTTTCACTGGCATGACAGTCCCACTGCAGACGCAGGGCCACAGAGTAAACGGTTAGGAGGGAGTTGCGGTGGGTGAGCTCCACATGTAGTCCGGGCCCCATGAAGTCTCATGGCATCAGATGAAACATTGGCAAGGAAACATCCTGCTGATTACCACGGCCCGCCTTCCCTCAGCTGATGAATCAGTGCTCCTCCATGTTGAATAAGGGAACAAACAGAAGGGAGAAAACATGCTTCATCTCATCCTCACCAGTGTGCCTGCCGCAGATGCATCTGTCCATGACAGTATTGGTAGGAGTCACCACCGCACAGTCATGTTGGTGACCAAGTCCCACCTTCATATTGAGAACACCCTCCATTGTGCTGTGTGGCACTACCAACGTGCTGAATGGGATAGGTTTCCAACAGATCCAGCAACTTAAGGCTGGGCCTCCATGAAACACTGAGGGCCATCAGCAGCAGCAGAATTGTCCTCGAACACAATCTGTAACCTCACGGCCCGGCATATCCCCCACTCTACCATTACCATCAAGCGTGGGGGTCAACCCTGGTTCAATGGAGAGTGCAGAAGGGCATGCCAGGAACAGCGCCAGGCATATGTGAAAAAAGGTGTCAGCCTGTTGACGCTATAACACAGGACTGCTTCCATGTCAAACTTGCATAAGCAGCAAGTGATAGACAGAGCTAAGCGATCACACAACCAAAGAATTAGATCTAATCTCTGCAGTCATGCCACAAGCATTCGTGAATGGCGGTGGATGAGGGGGCTCCAGTAATATCCCAATCCTCAATGAAGCAGGGGCCCAGCACATCAGTGCAAAACATAAAGCTGAAGCATTAGCAACAGTCTTCAAGCAGAAGTGCCAAGTGAATGATCTATCTCGACCTCCTCCGGGGTTCTACTGCGTCAGATATGCCAGTTTTCAGCCAAATCGATTTACTCCACGTGATATGAAGAACTGGCTGAAGGCACTAGGTAATGAAAAGATTATGCACCGTGACGATATTCTGACAATTACACTGAAGACATGAGCTCCAGAACATTCTGCAGCACTAGCCGAACTGTTCCAGTACATGTACAACACTCGCAACTTACTGCCAATGTGGAAACATTCCCAAATATTTTCTGTGCACAAAAAACAGGACAAATCCATCCTGGCCAATCACTTCCCCATCAGTCTACTCTCGATCTTCAGTAAAGTAACGGAATGGGCTATCAACAGCGCTATCATGCGGCACTTACTTCGCATTAACCTGCTCACTAACGCCCAGTTGGGGTCCTGCCAGGTCCGCTTAGCTCCTGACCTCATTACACTCTTGGTTCAAACATGGACACAAGAACGTAATTCAAGATGTGAGGTGAGAGTGAATGTCCTCGACATCAAGGCAGCGTTTGACTGAGTGTGACATCAAGGGGCACTAACATATCTGGAGTCAATGGGAATCAGTGGGGAATTCGCTACGCTGGTTGGAGTCATACATAGCACAAAGGAAGATGGTTGTGATTGTTAGAGGTCCAACATCTCAGTTCCAGGTCATCATTGCAGGAGATGTTCAGGGTAGAGTCCTCGGCCCAGCATCTTCAGCTGCTCATCAATGACCTTCCCTCCATCATAAGGTCAGAGGTTGCGATGTTCGCTGATGATTGCACAATGATTCAGGCACTGAATCAGCCCATGTCCAAATGCAGCAACACCTGGACAATATCCAAGCTTGGGCAGATGTTAGGAACGAGAGAGTTTAAGTAAGTTATATTTGCATTTGTTGGTTTAGGAAATATTTTTTGCTTTAATTTTCAAGCATGATTTTTGTTTCTCGATGTGTGGGTTAAAATGGTGAAACCTGGGATGTCGTTACATTTTCGAGAGGCGATTGTAAGTGTAAGCTTTGTAAGTGTAAGGTTTGTGTGCCTGCATTTTCAAAGACCTTTATGACCCTTGAGGTGCAGAGCTGTGTTATCAAGTGGAGTAATAGTTTAGGGAAGGTTAAGTACAAAAACTTTGCTGTTTCCTTGCAACCGGTATCCAGATAGGGTGGCCACACACACATATACACACAGGCACACACGCATATGCACAGGCACACGTCCACAATCACATAAACACAGGTATAAACCGAAAGCAGTTTGAGTTCATTTGGTGTGGGCGTTCCAAGGCTAAAAGGACATGCCAGGAGAAGGAACCTTGGAGGGTGGCTGGTAGCAAGTCCGAAACTAAATTTGAAACTAGCTGGCAGCAGAAGCTGTCCTGGAGGGAACTTCAGAAAGAGAAGAAGAGAGGTCTGAAGAACACCTTCTACTCAAAAGAAGCAAACTGGAATCTGGACAAGGCCCTGGTAGGTAGTTTCGGGAGTGAAAAGCAGAGAAAGGTTTCAAATTTAAAGTTAGAAGTTTCAGCATGCAGATTTAAAGCAACTTCGGCTTGCAAAAATACAGAAGGTCGAAGGAGACAGCTCGAGTTCTGTAAGGCGTTGCTATGGCCGAGTGAAGCAATGGTGTTCTTTTGGCATGGCTGAGACAGTGAGAGAGAATGCATGGCAGCAAGCTTGAATGGCGATCCAGGAGAGCTCGGAGCCCTGCAGATGGACCGTATGGAAGGCGTCTGAGAGAAAGCATGGTTTGGGAGGAGATTCCAAATCGATTCTTGGAGAGTGGAGGTTGGGAAGCCTCGTGTGAAAGATGGGCTCAATGAGACAGTTTAGCTCAAGATTTGACAAGCGATTGGGGGGAGATGTCAGGTATCCATACCATAAGTCGCAGATTGTTTTGCATGAACTGTGTAACGACTGTGAACATTAGAGTATAAGATAGATGTTCTAACATCTGCTTTCTTTGTAAATCTGTATATATCTGGAAAGGCACACTTATGGTGAAGGACTATGGTAATACAGTTCATCTTTTCAAGTTTAATAAATGTTTTATTCATTGTTAAAAACCGATCAGCTGTCTCCTGTAACTCTGTTCAGTCGACACTCTCCACGCATCTAAACAAAAAATAAAACTTAAGATCTCTCAAGCTGGGTACCACTCTGGGATCAGACTTTTCCCGTAGGAACATCACCACGGATCATACCACTGACAACTGGCAAGTCACATTCACGCAACGCATGTGCCAGGCAATGACAATCTCCAAGAAGAGAGAATACAACCATTGCCTCTTATCATTCAAACGCTTCCAACACTATCAACATCCTGGGGGTTACCATTGACCAGAAACTGAACTGGACCAGCCATATAAATGCTGTGGGTATAACAGCATGTCATAGGTTCAGAATTCTGCGGATAGTAACTCACCTCTTGTCGACAGAAGGCCTGTCCACCATCTACAAGGCACAATTCAGGAGTGTGATGGAATACTCTCCACTTGCCAACATAAGTAGAGCTCCAACAACAGTCAGGAAGCTTGAGAAAATCTAGGACATAGCAGCGCTCTTGATTGGCACCATATCCACAAACAGTAGCTCCCTCCACCGCCGACCCACAGTAGCAGCAGTGTGTACGATGTACAAGGTGCACTGCAGGAACTCACTGAGCCTCGTTAGACAGCACCGTCCAAGCCCACGTCAGGGGGCTTGGGGACAAGGGGAGCAGAAACATTGGAACACCACCACCTGGGTGTTCCCCTAAAGTCACTCACATTCCCGTTTTGGAAACTTATCGCTGTTCCTTCCCTGTCGCTGAGGCAATATCCTGGAACTTGCTCCGTTCCAGCACTGTGGGTGCCTCTGTACCTCAGGGACTCCGGCGGTTCGAGAAGGCTGCTCAGCACCACCTCCTCAAGTGCAATTAGAGTTGGGCAAAAAATGTTGACCTAGAAAGCGACGCCCACATCCAGTTAACCAATGTAAACAATAATCTAAAAGGAAACAGTGAATTGGCAGAAATGGGTCTTCTTCTAATTGGCCAGATCTAATGAGTGGTCTAGCATGGTGATCAGTGTAGGGCCCGAATTTTTTTACAATTTATATGAACGAATAAATGAAGGTATTTAGTAAATTTGCTGATGACACAAAGATTGGGAGAATAGTAAGTTGTGAAGAGGACATAAGGAGGCTATAAGGCATGTAGATAGGTTAAGTGAGTCGTCAAATACGTGGCTAAAGGAGAATAACGTGGGAAAATGTGAAATGTGAAATATCTTGAATGGGCGGGTATTCTGATGAGGAAAGATTGGGCAGGCTAATCTTGTATCCATTGGAGTTTAGAAGAGTGAATGAAAGATAAAAGATTCTGAGGGATCATGGCATGGTCAATCTGCAGAGGATCCTTCCTGCTGTGAGAGAATTTAGAACTGGGACCCAATGTTTAATAATAAGGCGTCACCCATTGTGGACAGAGATGAGGAGAGTTTTTATTTCTCTCAGAGGGTCATGAGCCTTTGGAACTCTGTTTCTCAAAAGGTGGTTGGTGAAGAGTCTTTGAATTCTTTTAAGGCAGAGGTGGATCGGTCTTTGATAAGCAATGGAGGTAAGAGATTTTCAAGGATAGGCAGGGCTGTGGAGTTGAGTTACAATCAGATCAAACACGATCTGCTGCAGCAGTCTCCAAGTCTTCTGGCTCATGAGATATGGACTAAATCAAGTGAGTCTCAGTTCCCAGGTTAGACATGTATAAGTGGTGCCTGCTTTAACTGCCTGTCACACCTTCCATCACATTGTTGATGACTGAGATCGATCCCGCTTTTCCATACTTGGTGTGTGTAGCGTGTGTACAGGACATATCAGGCCAATTACCCTCTTCTCCCAGACGGTGCCTGTCATGTAGTTGTCCTACAGCAGCTTGGCTGGAGCTGCGGCTAATTCTGGCACACAAGTCCTCAATGCTCTGGCTGTGATGCAGTCAGCCCCTGGGGCCTTTGCTGTGCCCAGAGACTTCACAAGTACCTTGATATTACCGAAGTGAATCGAGCGGCTTCAGTCTGGCATCTGTGATTCAGAGGAATTGAGGTGGAGGCCGGGATGGATCATCCATCGGACCTTCCGGCCGAATATGGTTTCAAATCTTGCAGCCGAGTCTTTTGTGCTGACATGCTGTGCGCCCAGATCATTGAGGATGTGAGTGTTTGCAGAGCCTCTTCCTCCGGTCTGAATATTATGTTTTAATGGAACCAACATTAGATGTTGCAGAAGTGCAGAGCATTAATCTGATCGTTTGACTGAGGGCTGGCTTATTTCTTCCAGTCGCATTGGACTCCGCTGTTTGGGTTCCTGCATATTAATGTCGTTTTGCCACGTTCGAAACTCTTCTTGAGGTGCGACTTGTGCTGATGGATTAACGCATTGCGGATATTAATAAACATTGAGTGGTTTACATTATTTAAAAACAAATGCTTTCTGCAGATGATAGCGGTTTCATTGGCAGAAGCATTTGCAGACATTACTGGGTATAACGAGGCATTTAAAAAATGCAACCATATTATGTTAAACTGGTAACTCGTCCCAGCCTGAAGATTAATTTATCTGCTTGTCTCCCTTCCTCACATTTAATGTACTGACGATAGTGGTTATTTCTCAGGCAAAGTGTGGTCTCTCGAAATTGTCACTTATTACCTAGTGGCAATGCAAGGAGCAGATAAATTGGTCGTTATCATCGATCTGATTCTGAAGCATCTTCCAATTCGTTATCCTATCGAATTTATGTTCCTGTTTTTTATTCCGGTGTGTAATATCCATGCTGTTCTGCTTCACACAGTCACAGACTGTTCTGTGTGGTTCACTGTCGCTTTTACATTCGATCAATTGTGGCTATTTGCTGCAGTAAGTTAAGAGAAAAATATTGCAACATAAATACTGCATCTGTGGTTCTGGGAACAGTCAGTTTGTTGGGCTGTTTGAAGAATGTGTTCTGGTATTTTATGTATACGGCTCAGTATTGGGGCATGAAATTCCCCTGGTTTTGTTTTGTGACATTGGATGTTCAGAATTCACGGACATGGGCAGCAGTCGAGTTTCTTTATTACATTCTAACGCCGGGAGTCCAATTGTTCCTGGTTTAGGTGCTCAATGCTTTACCTGATAGGCATATTTTACTGAGGAGCAGAGCCCGCAGGAGACCCCAGGCTCAGAGTAGTGGGGAGAGTCCCAGAGACACAGAGATGGAGACTCTAAGGAAATCCATCATTTTACTGTTTATTATCTCAGGAAATTTCATCCTGTTATGAGCTTACTTCACGACGTTTTCCCTATGGTGGCGAATGGTAGTTTTGGGCTACACTTACGTAAGACCACCACTTTATATTCGGGAAATAGGCTTCATGCTGCAGCTCCTGAGCTGCTGCACAAACACTAGTTTGTATGCAGTGACCCAGACTAAGTTCAGAGAGCATCTGAATGCTGGGCTGAAATTCCCCTTTACTCCGATTCTAAAACTCATTCAATGCTGTGCTGAACTGAATGATTTCACAACAAGAACCCGCTCACTCCTCATGCTTTGCCCGACGCAGCTCTCCACAGCAGGTCCAGTGATAGTGATTAATTATAAATCTCTGACTGACACAGAGTGAGCCATCCTCAGCCGCTGTCAGAGATATACTGTGAACGGGGAAAAGACTCTGGCTACCACCTAGATTAGATATTGGGCTTTGGGAATGTGTAGGGTGGGATTATTCTACCTGGAGCCCCTGTTGGAAAAGCACACATATCAGCATCTTACACAAAGTACCATGTAACTGCCCCCCATACCAATCAGAAAGTGGCTCCCATCAACCCCAGCACAAAGTCTCCCTCCACAGCAAAACTCAAATTGATTCCTGTGGACAGAAAACCCAACAACAAGCTGGACCTCCACTTCTGAGCAGAATAATTCAACTCACATTAATTCCCACCAGTCAGAAAGATCATGTCCAATAGAAACCTCAGCAGTGATGTTATTCTGTTTCATTGTGTTATCGGTGTGTATTCAGACATCAATGTCACTTCACATGGGCTATATAAGGCTTCCATCCCAATTCGACAATGACTGCCTCAGCCTGGACTCGCATCTTCTGTCAAAGTTTTTGTCTCTTTGGATCATTTGATCAAGGAATGAATTTTAAAAGGGTGAAATCCTCTTGTCAAACCCGTTTCACCGTATTCGGATTAATATGATACAATCCTGCCCTCTGCTGGCCGCTCACCGCCACTACAAGCACAGCTCTTTTCCAGTCTCAGAGAAGTTCAGTTACTGCATGGCAGCATCTTGAAACAGATCGAAGAAGTCTGAATATTGAACAATACTGTAAGGGATTGAAGATTGCTGCAGGATGCATAGTATCACAGTATCACAGTATCATATATCACATCCAATCTGCAACTGCCTCTATACCCAATGGGTTTCCGTTTCCATTACATTTCTAACTAATGACGCCTTTGGCAATACTATCTATATGAGAAGAAACGGACTACCATCATCACTTTCAGCTATTCTGGAAGCGGCCACGATCCAATTCATCAGACATGTTTGCTTTGCTATTAATATTCACATGTCTCTTGTATTCTATGAACCGATACATTGTTTACAGAGCGGTCACTATTTTTGCCCTACATCAAGTCCTGCAGAAATTGAGCCACCAGCGTCATTCGACTACCGGGCTGCAGTTACAGTGTTTGTTCTTTTTTTCAAAGCAGGGTATAACATTTACAAGCATCAAGTCATCGGGCGTCACTCCCGTGATCAAGGAAGAATGAAAGATTATGATCAGTGCCTCCGCTAAGACCACCACCCTTCACTCAGCAACCCTCGGACATCTCTGTTCTGACACAAGAGGGCTGGAATGAAACGGGTTAACTGAAGCTGTTTGTTCGGTGGCTGTAATTAATGTCAGTCTCCATGGAATTTAACTGTGCCTCTGACAATTTGCCCTCTTCTATTTATAAGCGGCACCTTTCAATGCGTAATCCCACAGTATTATCGGGAGCATTCCATCCGCAATATGCCGGGATCATTGGCTTAATAGAGCGGCAGAGGAGAGGACAGAATTTGAGAACAATAGATTGGAATGTTACAACAATGGATCAGAACCTGAGAAGAATACATTGGAATGTTACAACAATGGATCAGGACCTGAGAATAATAAATTGGATTGTTACAACAATGGATCAGAACCAGAGAAGAATAGATTGGAATGTTGCAACAATGAGGGCGAGCTTCACCACGGCTCTTAACTTACTTACTGCAGAAGATCATCGGATAACATTAAAATGGCGCATTTACTTTGCGCTTTTCGTTATTCAAGGGGTTTACTATCCCATCCTCGCCATTCTCGGTGTCCCTGGTAAGTCTTTCCATTCAGACATTAACTTGTGAAGCATGTTTAACTTCATTACAGTGTTTGTCGGCTAAATTCTGGTAAGACCAGTGTCATTGTGTGGAGTTCTGATCAATAACTCTATTCCTGATCCAGGGACCCCACTCCTCCTATCTGCTCATTTCTAAGGTTCTGGGTCATGGCTGAACTTGAGGGCTCGGTTGGCCCTCCATTCTCTGCATTATCAAGGGGATTGTTAGGCTTCGTTCGCGGCGAGTAAATTGAAATTGAGTCACACACACAAACTGCAAGCCAATATGTCCAATTCAGACCACAGGTGAGCAGTTCTGCGCCACAATTTAGTCTCCTCAGTTTCTTCTCTTGACTGACTTTTACCAACAGCCCCCAGCAGACCAGAACGCAAGGCCCATTCCCTTTACACTTTCCATGTCCCTACCTCCACGGCACCCACTGCCCCGGCGCTGCCTCATCCCTGCTTGAGCCCAGCATCCATGGCACGCTGGAGTTGGGGTGTGGGGTGGGTGCAGTTGGGGAAAGAACAACCACAGCTTCTCTAATCTGTCCATGTATCATACATCACTGGATCCACTCTGGTAAATATCACCTATACTCCCTCCCAAACCTTCATATCTTTCTGAAAGTGTGGCGCCCGATGTTTGAAACAACATAAAGGGCGGGATTAAAATAGTGCTTTACGTAGATTTATTTTACCACCGTGCATTGTGTTCCCTCCACCTCTATTAACACTGTGGAGGATGCCATTAGCTCTATTCAGAGCGTTCTTAGCCTGTCCTGCCACTGGCAGAGATTTGTGCACAAACAGCCCAGGTCTTTCTGTCCTTGCACTGCCTCTGATTTGGACAATGGAGCTTGTATTCGTTACCTTATACTGGATTGTATCCTCTCCAATATTCTCCCCATCCCAACCTCTCTTTCTTCCTTTTAAAACTTTTTGTAAAGTGTAATTCTGTTTCCTAGCTCTGGTTTAATGGGTCCAATAGCTTCTTCTTCAGTTCGGTGTAGTATGTGGTCTGATATTGCTCCTGTCCAACGCCTAGAAATGTTTGGTTATACTAAAGGTGCTATATTATTGTAAGCTGTTTTTGTTGTTGTTTTTTAAATGCTCCACATGTCAGGCAGAAACTGCAGCGAAGAAGCAAACGTGATGTTTCAGGTCGCTGAGCCTTGATAATGGAGGGGGTTTGGACCTGTCAGAAACAGCCCAGCCGAAGCCACGTGTTTGAGATCCACTCAAAAATCTGTTGGCCACAGGAGAACCCAGTCAGTAACCCAGGCAAACCAGCTTGTGTGTTACCAGCCCCTGGGCGAATAAAGGAGAAGGGCAGCGGAAGGAGGATTACACAGCTGGAAGAAAAACACCAGTCCAATCCAAAACTCAAAGATTAGCGTTCAGCATTGTGACAACTGAATTTCACCAGGGATAGTAGGAAGGGGGGAAGGTTGCTTAGATTTGGTTGAGTGTAGAGGGTCAACAGATTTTAAGCCATGCAGGGAAAGTAAAACAGAATTTGCAATAGATTTTATTTCAAATATTACAGTAACAACCTTTTATCGCTTTAATCTCTCCAGCCTTCCAGATCATCACTGGCTTTTCCTTTATTCGTTCAGGCACAATCATATTCACACAGCTCAGGAAAGAAGAGCACAATTCAACATTTCAAGACTTGCTTAATCAAACTGGTCACTTTTGTCCCAAGCTAATTTCTATGCTTATCTTTCTTCCACACAGTTAATTTATTGTCAATTGTCATCCTGTCTCGGGGAAACTGCGGTCTATCTAAATGTGTCTCTCGCTACCTGGTGGCCATGTCAACGGCAGATCTACTGGTCGTTATCCTCGACCTGATCTTGAGACACATTCCAATCGTTTTTGCGGAACAGTTTCGTTTCCTGTATTCTATCCCTGTATGTAATATCCATGCTGTCTTCCTATATGCCGCCACTGACTGTTCCGTCTGGTTCACTGTCACTTTCACCTTTGATAGATTTGTGGCTATTTGTCTCCACAATCTGAAAATTAAATATTGTACCGAGAAAACAGCGACTGTTGTTCTGGGAACAGTGGCTGTGCTGAGCTGTTTAAAGAACATCATCTGGTATTTTATCCTCACAGGTGGGTATTTTCTGAGGAACGCGCCCTGGTTTTGCAATATATCATTTGCTATTCAACTCTCTACGGTCTGGATGACTATAGAATTTCTCCATCACATTCTTACCCCCTGTGTCCCATTTTTCTTGATTCTGCTGCTCAATGTTCTCACCGTCAGACACATTTTAGTCAGCAGCAGAGCCCGCAGGAGACTCCGGGCTCACAGCAGTGGGGAGAGTCCCAGAGACCCAGAGATGGAGAGTCGGAGGAAATCCATCATTTTACTAGTCGTTATCTCGGCCAATTTCATCCTGTTGTGGGCATTGTTAATATTGTTTTCTATATGGAGCCGGATATCATTCTTGGGGAATATGTATGTTGACGTTGATTATATTGTGATGGAATTGGGCTTCATGCTGCAGCTCCTGAGTTGCTGCACAAACACTGGGATTTACGCCGTGACCCAGACTAAGTTCAGGGAGCAGTTGAAGAATGTGCTGAAATATCCCTTTACTCCAATTCTTAAATCCATTGAATGACTTAAACACTGACTGACTGAGAATGTCCATTTAATTTCGCATTTCCATTGGTGGCGCGTCTGTTTGTGGCAACAGCAGGCAAAGAGCAGGGTGGTGCTGTTATCTTTATGGTGACAGAGCAAATGGACAGTGTCTGTTCCACAGGATGTTGTTTGCTAGCCCTGCACAGAGGCCCATACTGACTGGAGCACAGAGAAATAAAGGGTCGTGTCATCAGTGAGCCCGTCCACTCCTGGTTTTCATAGCAACCAGGGCATCAACAAAAGCAGCAACAGCAAGGAGGGATGGCGTCTATCACTGGCCGCGGGAGGGATAAGACAGGTACATGGGGTTGGCGGGTGTTCCAGGCACACCAGAGCAAGAGGGAAATATAGCACCAACAGTGGGTGAGGCGCCAATTACAGGTGCACCGAGGAAGTAGGGTGATACAGCAGGTGCTGCGGGGGATGGTGTGTGGTATTCCAGTTTCTCGAATGTGGAAAGGTAATACAACGGGTACACCAGCTGTGGGGGTACGGCGATGTGATAATCCAGGTATACCGGGAGGAAGAATTATTACCTGGTGCACTAGATGTGGCGGTGTAGCGATGTGATATATCAATTATAGAGTGCGAGGAGGGGTGATATAACGGGCTTTTATCTAAGTGCTGACCTTCTGAAAGTGCAGCAGTACCTCAGTATCGACACATGACACTGATCAGTACTGTGATTCTCCGACAATGTATCGCTCCCTCAGTACTCACCCTCCCTCAGTGCTGGCATTCCGTCAACGATGCCTCTCTTACAGTGCACTGCTCCCTCAATACTGACCCTCTGACAATTCAGCACTGTGACTGTACTGAGCATACATCAATGGAGCAGTCCCTCAGTTCTGACCCTCTATCTGTGCAGCACTGTTGCAGTTCTGACCCGCTGCCAGTGCCGCGCTCCTTGCGTGCTGAACCAATGACAGTGCCACACTCGCTCTGCATTGAAACTGTGATAGTGCGTCCATACCTCAGTACTGACCTTCCGACAATGCAGCACTGCCTGAGTATTGAACCTTCAACAGTGCAGCAATCCCTCACTACTGACTCTCTGACAGTGAATCACTCCCTAAACACTGAGCCTCCAGCAGTGCAGCACTCCCTCATTACTGACCAATTGATAGTAGAGCACTCCCTCAATATTGACCCTCCAAGAGTGCAGCACTACCTCAATGCTGACCATCTGATAGTGCACCATTCCCTCAGTGCTATCCCGATAAAACTGTGGAGCTTCCTCAGTATTGACCCTCTGGCAGTTCAACACTGTCTCATTATAAACCACGCAAAAGTGCAGCACTGCATCAGTACTGTCCATCTGACAGTGTTGCACTCGCCCTGTACTAACCTTCCAGCAGTGCAACAATCCCTCAGCAGTTTCCATCTGATAGTACAGCACTCCCTCAATACTGACCCTCCACCAATCCAGCAATCCCTCAGTACTTACAATATGATCGTGCAGCGCTTCCTCAGTGCTCCCCCCGCGGACATTGCGTCGCTCCCTCAGTACTCATCCTCTGCCAGTTCAGCACGCTCACAGTACTGGCCATCGAACAGTGCAGCACTCCATCAGCATTGAACCACTCACCGTGTGGCGCACCCTCAGACTGACCCTCCGATAGTACAGTGCTCATCTCTGCCCACCCTCTGACAGTGCAGCACTCCCTCTACACTCACCCTTTGACAGCACAGCTTTCCAACAGTACGGCCTCTCCCACAGAGCAGAACTCCATCAGTACTGACCGTCTCACTGTGCAGCACTCCGGAAATGTTGACGCTCCAACACTGCAGATTCCCCTCTTTACTGACCCACCTTTTCTATCAGCTCGCACTGTCTATGTCCTCCTAATCAGTGCATCAATGTCTAAATATTGACCCTCCCACAGTGGAGCAGTACCTCAATACTGAACCTCTGACAGTGCAGCACCAGCTTAATGCATACCATACGACATTGCAGCACTGCCTCATTACTGATTCTCCGACAATGCGGCACTCCCTACGCACTGACCCTCCGACAGGGCAGCACTCCATCTGTCCTAACCCACCGACTGTGCAGCACTCTCTAATTTTGCCGCTTCCAATAGTGCACCATTCTCCCACCACTGACCCTGCAGCCTGTGATGGAAGATAGAAATAGTGAGGTTGAATATGATTAGGACATTTTACTTTAGAATTGAATCAGCGGTCACTCTTTGTTACTGCGTAGAAAACGGTTAAAGTCTTCATACAGGTTACTTTGCACATACAGTTACATCAGAGGACCATTGGAGCATTCCCTGATGGTGTGAGAATTCACTGACATTTCAGAAGCCCTTTTCGGAATCCAGTACCAGATATGGGCAATCTCCAGAAAAAATAGACATCAGAATATGTAAATTCTGTCTATGTGATAAAGTTTCACCCTTTAGCAAAGACATGTTAAAACGAAAGTAACATTCATTAATGATACGTTAGTGTGTAATCAAGAGTTATTGAGGTTTTAAGAAAGAATCCTAATAACTTGGTCCAGTGTATCGCTAAGCTCTAGTGGACTATATTCAATTCGAAGTGAACATTATCAGATACCTTTATGAAGGGCCGATGCGGCGGGGTTATAGCCTTTCAATGACCTACTTGGAATATATATATATATATTATAAGAGCATTCTGTGAAAAGTTTATAAACTAGTTCAAACAAATACAGATGATGAGAGTACTAAAACAAGGTAAACTGGTTGTAAGAGTTGTTATTAGAACATATTACAAACATTTATTGACCTTATAAACACTCACAGTGACCATATAATGAGACAGTCCTAAACAATTAAACCATTATCAAAACCAGTGAAAAATAGAACCTTAAGAGGATGAATAAAGAGAAAGCAGCTTAGACAGAGAAGGAACACCACAGGTGCTAAGGGCGATCAGAATTGACAGATAGATAGGAAATCATACCATTGAAAAGCCAGCAGTGATCAAATCCTCAAGTTACCACTTCTCACTAGAGCTGTCTGCATGGCTAGACATTTCGAACTTCATTGCGCTGACCATAATCGGCTCTCTCTTCTTGGTACTTAATGTAACAATTTGCTTTAAAGCTTGATGGACGATTATAAGATATTTCTGACTGTAGCATTGAATAGTTTTATGTTATGGATTCTATATTAGAAGTAAGATTATGCTTTCCATCTTTGGATATCTTTAAAATTTCATGTACTTACCTATTTAAATTGTCTTGCATTTTCTGGCTCTTGAATAAATGTTTAAATAATGTAGGAAACATAATGTCTCACTCAGTATTATGTATACGACTTCACGGAGCTCAACACTGCACGTTCCTAAAGTGGGAAATATTTTTTTATAACGAGAGCCACGGACCATTATAATATCCGTGTATTTGTAACATAGCTGAGCATTATATTGTTTTCAAAGGATAGTCTTGATGAAGGGTACGATCGCTGTTGGAATCCTTCACTCAGGGTGTGGCGGATCACTTAATCACATTAAGTCCCCAAGCAAGAGTATGTGAGAAGTGTATATTTTAAACTCGGGTGAGGGTTATTACCAGAGAAGAGGTCGTTATCTGGAACAGCCCCTGAAGGATAAAGGTTATAATCCACATCAGACCATGCGACATTGCAGCACACCCTCAGCAATGACCCTTCGATAGTTCACTGCCCCTCAGTAAAGTCCCTCCGATAGTGCGTCACTCCCTCAGTATTGAGACTCCGATTGTGCAGCACTCTCTCATTACTGCCCCTCTGACATTCCCCGCCCCCCTCAATTGGCACTCATCCCACCTCCACCGCTCCTATACAATAAGGTAGTCGTGCATTCAATGGACCGACATGTTCTCACTGTCAAAGGTTTGGACTCCTGAAACAATATGAGAATCACAGAATTGCAGAATCGTGACTGAGCAGAAAGAGGCCATTCGGCCCATCGTGTCTAAACCTGCCGCCCGAATCAGCATCATGGCTCAGTGCCATCCTCCTGACTTTTGCCTGTAACTTTACGCATTGTATCCATATAAATAATCATGTAATGGCCTCTTGAATGCCTCGATTGAACCTGCACCCACCACACTTCCAGTTAGTCCTCTCCAGTCCAGAACCACTTGCTATGTGAATAAGAATTTCATTCCCCTCAACCTAGATTTAACAGGCCGGATTAGAAAAGTAAGAGTCACAAGGCAACGGCACTGAAACAATGGATGATCTCTCTATGAGCTTCCGTGTGTAGAGATGGCAGTTGCAATCAGTTCACTCCGGGTCGGCGGTCAAAATACTTTTTAAAAAAGTATTGAGGCAACATTAGTTTAAGCGTAACAAAATAAAAACAGAATTACCTGGAAAAACTCAGCAAGTCTGGCAGCATCGGCGGAGAAGAAATCAGTCAACGTTTCGAGACCTCATGGCCCTTCAGCAGAACTGAAGCATAGTTTCAACAAGGGAGAAATATAAATTGGTTTAAGGTGGGTGGGGGGGAAGAGACACATTGAGGGTGTGGTGTGAGCAGATAATCAAAATATGTCAGAGACAAAAGGGTCAAAGAGGTGTTGAAGGTGGTGGTCTTTGTCTGAGAAAAGTGCTAATTAAGAATGCAAGACAGGATATTCAAAGTACAGCTCTAGTGGGGGTGGGGTGGAAAGACTGAAGGTTTTAGTTTTAGATTTAAAAATAATGGAAATAGGTGGGGAAAGAAGAATCTATATAAATTATTGAAAAAAAAGGCGGGTGGTGGGGGGAAAGAAACGGGGTGGTACTAAAACCTTTAGTCTTTCCACCCCACCCCCACTAGAGCTGTACTTTGAATATCCTGTCTTGCATTCTTAATTAGCACTTTTCTCAGACAAAGACCACCACCTTCAACACCTCTTTGACCCTTTTGTCTCTGACATATTTTGATTATCTGCTCACACCACACCCTCAATGTGTCTCTTCCCCCCCACCCACCTTAAACCAATTTATATTTCTCCCTTGTTGAAACTATGCTTCAGTTCTGCTGAAGGGCCATGAGGGCTCGAAACGTTGACTGATTTCTTCTCCGCCGATGCTGCCAGACTTGCTGAGTTTTTCCAGGTAATTCTGTTTTTATTTTGCTTTGGATTTCCAGCATCCGCAGTAGCTTTTAGCTTTTTGTTTTTATATTAGTTCAACCGTCATCAATGAGCATTGAGGGTGTGTAAGGTCCATATGTTCTTCATATCAGTGAAATATTTTCAATATAAGGATGCGTAAACTAAGGTTTATTTGACAAGAAACCAGAAGATGCCAGGTCACCGTGGAGATGGTTGGAGTTTTGGGAGATTCTATGGTTTCAATTGATCTGCCAGTTTGTTGAGGTTGTTTAGCTGCAACAGGGACAGGCGCAGTGAGGCAATCCCCAACCAGATTGTGACACAAGTATATTTTCACTTTAATGTGGGGGCCAGACAGCACCCAATGGAACAGGTGTCTCTTTCCTGAGTGCTGCTATGACTCGAAATATGTATTTTAGAACAATCTTATCAAGGTGCATGTTCACCTTCACAGGCCTGAAACATGGACAGGTTCTGTTTCTGCAACGTTAGGTCGTGTATGTGTTGGCATTAATTTTCCCAAATTTGCTAGATTCTGGGAAGGTCCCATCAGGCCGGAAAGCAATAAATGTAACCCCTCTGTTCAAGAAGGGAGGAAGCGGAATCAGGGAACGATAGGCCAGTTAGCTTAACGCCTGCCGTGGGGAAGGTGTTAGAATTCATCGTTAACGGGGTTCTAGCTGGGCAATTGGAAAAACTCAAGTTAATGGGTGAGAGTCAGAATGGTTTTGTGCAGGAGGAATCATGGTAAACCGATTTATTTGATTTGTTTGATGGGGCAACTTGCGCCGTGGATAAAGGGGAACCTGTAGATGTGCTGTGCTTGGGCTTCCAGAAGACATTTGATAGGCTGCCACATGAAAGGTTATTGCAGAAAACAAAATCTCAGTTTATAGGGGGTAATAAAGTAACACGGATAGAACATTGGCTGGCTAGATCATTGGCAGGGGCGGGGCAGGATGCTCCTTTGTCAGAGTGGGGGAGGAACATTTTGATCCACTGTGACAGCGCGGGTCCATTTGCTCCATTGTCAGAACAGAGGCGGGGCCTTTTGCTCTTTTGCTAATGCGGGGTGCGGCCTGTTGGCCAATGTCAGATCGGAGGCGTGGCTTGCTGCTTCATGGTCGGAGAGCAGGCGGGGCCTCTTGCCCCATTGCGAGAATGGCGTCGGGGCCAGTTGCTCCATTTTCGGATCTGAAGCGGGACCTGTTGCTTCAGTGTCAGAGGGGTGGCGGGGCCTGTGGATAAATTGTTAGAGCGCTGGCGTGGCGGGGCCTGTTTCTCTATTGTTAGATCGCTGGTGTGACCTGTTGATGCATTCTCAGCGCTGGGGCTGCACCGATGCTCTTTTGTCAGAGCGGAGGCGGGGCCTGTTGATTCATTTTTTGAGCGCGGGCGGGGCCTGTAACTTCAATGTCAGAGCGGAGGCGGGTCCTGTTGACACATTGTCAGAGGCGGGGCTGCGTTCGATGCTATTTTGTCACAGCAGGGGCGGGGCATGTTGCTCCTTTGTCAGATCGGAGGGAGGCCTGTGGCTCCATTGTCAGAGCAGACGCGCGGCCTGTTTCTCCAGCGTCAAAGGGGAGGCGGGGACTGTTGCTCCCTTGTCAGCACGGGAGCCGTGCGTGTTCCTGTATTTTAAGAGTGGGGACGGGGCCTGTTACTCCATTGTCAGAGCGGGGCCGTGCATGTTACTCCATTGCAATACCGGGGGCGGGGTCTGTTAACCTGTTTTCATAGCGGAGGCGGGGCCTGTTTCTCCATTGTAAGGGAGGGGGCGGGGCCCGATGCCCCATTGTCAGAGCGGGGGCGTGGCCTTTTGATACATTGTCAGAGCGGGGGCCTGGCATGTTACTTCATTCTCACATCGGGGGCGGTGCCTGTTACTCCATCGTCAGAGGAGAGGCGGGGCCTTTTGCTCCATTGCCGGAGCGGAGGCGTGGCCTGTTACTGCATTGGCAGCACTGGGGCGGGGCCTGTTGCTCTATTGTCAGAGTGGGGACAGTATCTGTTACTCCATGGACAGATCGCGGGCATGGCATGTTTCTCCGTTGCCACAGCGGGGATGGGGCCTGTTACTCGGTCTTCAGAGCGGGGGTTGGGACTGTTTCTCCATTGTCAGAGCGGAAGCGGGGCCTGTCGACACATTGTCACAGCCGGGGCTGTGCCCGATGCTCTTTTGTCAGAGCAGGAGCGGGACATGATGCACTTTTGTCAGAGCGGAGGGTGGGCTGTTGCTCCAGCGTCAGAGTGGAGGCATGGAACTGTTCCTGCAATGTCAGAGTTGAGTCGGGACCTGTTTCTCCAGTGCCAGAGCAGAGGCGGGACCTGTTGCTCCAGTGTCAGAGCGGAGGCGGGGACTGTTGGTCCATTGTCAGCATGGGGGCGGGGCGTCTTGCTGTATATTCAGAGTGGGGACAGGGCCTGTTACTCCATTCTCGGAGCGGGGCCGTGGCATGGTATTTCATTGCCACACCGGCTGTGGGGCCTGGTAAACTGTTTTCGTCCCGGGGGCGGGCCTGTTTCTCCATTGTCAGGGAGGAGGCGGGGCGCGATGCCCCATTGTCAGAGCGGGGGCGGGTCCTGTTGCCCCATTGTCAGTGCGGGGGCGATGATGTTACTCCATTGTCATAGCGGAGGCAGGGGCTGTTGCTTCATTGTCAGAGCGGTAGCGGGATCTGTTATTCCGTTGTCATAGGGGAGACGGGATCTATTGATCTATTGTGCGACCTATGCTCTTTAATCAGAGCGGGGGCGCGACATGTTGATCCACTGAGAGAGCTTGGGCGAGGCCTTTTCCTCCATTGTTAGAGCGGAGGCGGGGCCTGTTGCTCTTTCACCAGAGCGGGGTGGGGCATGTTCCTCCATTATCGAGCGGGGGAAGGGCCTGTTGCTCCACTGCCATTTCGGATGCATTATACTGCATCTGCAATGCATTTGCCCATTGACGCAACGTCTCCCAATCACACTGAAGCATCTTTGCATCCTCCCCAGAGCTCACCCTCCCACTCAGTTTTGTGTCAACTGCAAATTTGGAGATATTGCATTTAATTCCCTCATCAAAATCATGAGTGTAAATTGTGACAACTGGGGACCCATCACCGATCCCAGTGGTACCCCACTAGTAACAGCCTGCCATTCGGAAATGAAACCCGCTTATTCCTACTCTTTGTTTCCTGTCTGCCAACGAGTTTTCTATCCAGCTCAATACACGACCCCCAATCTCATTTGCTTTAATTTTACACGCCAATCTCTGATATGGGATTTTATCGAAAGCCTTCTGAATGTCAAAATAAACCACGTCAACTGGCTCTCCGTCATCGACTCTACCATTTACATCCTTGAAAACTTCCAGTAGACTTGTCAAGCATGAATTCCTTTTCGTAATCCCATGCTGAATCTGTCCGATTCTGCCACTTTTCATTTCCACACTGCTCAACTATCAAATCTTTCATAATTAACTCTATAATTATCCCCACTAACTTCGTCAGGCTGCCTGATCTATAATTCCCTGTTTTCAGTCTAGCTCCGCTTTTAAATAGTAGGGTTGCATTAGCTAACCTCCATTCTGTTGGTACTGTCCCAGACTCTATAGGATCTCGGAAGATGACCATCAATGCCACCAGTATTTTACAGCCGCTTCTTTAGTTACTCTGGGGTGTAGATTGTAAGTCCCTCCGGTTCTATTTGCCTTCAATCCCATCAATTTCACCAACATAATTTCTCTACTAATACTGATTTCTTTCAGTTCCTCGCTCTCACTAAACCCTATGTTTCCCCACATTTCTGGTATGTCATTTGTGTCCTCATTTGTGAAGACAGATCCAAAGTATGTATTTAGTTGTTCAGTCATTTCTTTGTCCTCCTTCGTAGATTCCCCTGTTTCTGACTGTAAGGGACGGACATTTGTGTTCACCAATCGTCTCCTGTTCACACACCTATAAATAAAAATACAGTCCCGTTATGTTTTCCCTGCAAGCTTACACTCGGACTCAGTTTTCCCCTTCTTAATCAAACCCTTGGTCCTCTTTTTCTGAATTATAAAATTTTTCTATTCATCAGGTCTGTTTCTTTTTCCAGATCAATTTGTATGCCCCTTCCTTGCATCTAATGCTATCCCTAATTGCCCTAGTAAACCATGATTTGCCCAGCTTTCCCATTTGACAACATGCATTATTTTCAAATTTGCACACCAGCCTTCGGAACGATACATTGCTGAAGCAAATTGATAACAAGCCTATCACAATAATGCACAATGAGCAAACGGAACACCCTTCAACAGAATTTAAAGGAAAGTGAAATGTATAATGAACAGATAGAATAATAAAACAAAGAGGAACCAGAAGCGTTTAGAATCAATGTCGGATCTAAAACTTTGGAAGGCAAAGAAGAACTACAACATTTACTTTTCGCCTAACATAACAAAGTAATGGGAAAACATGCCACAGAGAAGCTGTTATCAAAAAGGAATCAGCAATAAGTCAGGTTCATTAAAGGACAGGCAAGATAAACTCAGATAATGGCATTAAAATGTAGAAATAACTTTCGTTTATTTTGCCTCATTTTTAACAGTGAATTTAACATTACACCATTATAACCGCAATATAAATCTCATTCTCTGTTTTCAACGCTCCAAACCCTCTCAGTTCTGGTCTCCCTCTCCCTCTGTCTCATTTATATTCTTCTGTATGTGTCCTCTTCATTTGCTGCTTAATTTCTGCCCCTCTTCCTCTACCTGGTTAAACGTTCTAAATTACGTCTGCACCTGTATAGTTTCTGTGCCAACACAGGAACTTATTGTTTTATCTTAGTTGTTTCTCGGTGCCTTTGGCATGGTCAGCATTTGTTGCCCATCCTTAATTGCCATTGAACTGAGTGGTTTGCTTGACTATTTCAGAGGATAATTAAGGGGCAACCACTTTGTTGTGGACCTGGAGTCACAATTAGGCCGTGCTACGAACGGATGACAGGTTTCCTTTCCTAAAGAACATGACTGGACCCCATAGAATTTTTGCGACAAACGTTTCATTGTGGCCATTACTGAGAATGGCTTCCCAGTTCCCGATTATCAATGGAATTACAAATTGCAACATCTACCGTGCTGAAACCTGAACCCTGGCCGCCTGGATTAATACTGCAGTGACAATACCGCTAAACCAACGTCTCCGCGTCCCCCGGCCCTGTAAGACCTTAACTCCGCTTCTACAGCCCCAGTTTTTAAAAAGATCTGCCATGGATGTGCGAAATTGACTTTGAAACTTTCAAAATATTTCTGTAAATCTGAGGGATGTTTATGTTTGAATCTAAATTCTGCTGTAGATCTGGCTCTCCCTTGACTAAGCAAAAATCCAGAACAATTTTAATCCCATTTCATTTGAAGTGAATATAATCAACCGTTTATCTACACTTGCTAACTCGGGAGTGGAGAATGAGGTCACACCGTCTGTGAATAAAACTCCATTACCGAGTGTTAATGTTTGGAGCAATTTCTTCAGACAAAGGTTTGTCACCTTTGAAATTCCCACCACAAAGGGCTGTGGAAGTTCAGCTGTTTGTGCATATTTTGGACGGAAATTGCTAGGTTTTGGACTATGAATCCTGTAAAGATCCTGTAGGAAGGGAGTGTTAAATATATGTCAGCATTATTATACTAATTGGCACTGAAACATCGAAGGGCCAAATGGCATAACGCTGATTCTATTTCTGATATTTGCTCTTTAAACCTACCTGGTTCATTTTTTCCCCTTATTACTGACAGTCTGCCTTTGTAACTGAAGCTGTTTCATCGTCTTCCAAATTTGCATCACACATTTGAATAAACTGTTAGCAATTGCTGCTGATCAACTGTTCATAAATAGATAGGGAGAACTAATGCTTCGGGGAAGGCAGCATCATAGGCAGGTTAAATAACATGGAACAGGCTTTTCTAGAAACCATCACATAGTGGCAGGGGATTAGAAAGGAACAGGTTAGCAAAGCTATGGAAAAAAATCACCTTCATAGGATAATTGTCCTTTTGGTTTTCATCTTCAGCGATTAATCTGGCAAGGGGCGGTTGGGAAATGGGGGGGATCTGCGAGGTGATTTTATGTAAGTTAGAGGGCACAATCCTTGCCCAGTTATTATGAAACCCAACAAAATTGTATTGACGGAATTAGGCTTCGAACAGAAACCACAGGAGAAATGAAGTATTGTTTTACGTGCAAAAGGGAACACCATCTATCAGAAATGAATGGCTCGATCTGACAAGGATTCGGGAAAAAAATTGGAGCAAGAAATTCCAAAAGAAAATAATATATTCTGTTTGGGGAGGGGTTGGGTTGGAGCAGGGGAACTCGTATTCTGGCAATGGGAATGTAATTTGTATTATTTAACGGTAATGAAATATAGACAAACAACTTTGAAAGCACTTTAAAAGTGATCAGTATTATTCAGTTGAAAAATGTTCAACTAAAATAAGAACAAAAATTGAAACACACTGGATAAATTAATGGAGCAAAACAAAACGACTTTTAAAGTTTTAAGCATGCATTGTACACTGACAATAAAGGAGAGGATGCCGAAAAGCAGATCTCTCTTTCTTTCTCTCTCTCTCTCTCTCTCTCACTCTCTCTTTCTCGCTGTCCCCTTTCTCCCGATCGACCTCCAAGGCAAGATTATTATTGAATCATTTAACTTCACGCAAGCGCAGAAAACACAGTGAAAATGTTTCACGCGATGACGTCAGCTTTTACATCCCCGGAAATATAGATTTTTTTCTGCCATTATAATTCGGGAGAAGTTTCCTTTTGCTTTGAACCTGAGCCGTAGATCTGCCTCACCATCTCACCCACTTCCATACCAGGCATCGTTTTGTTATATTTAATCTTACAGGGATACATATCTGCTCGATTATGTATAAATATTTGTAGGATTATCTAAAAGTTGGCGTTACCAGACAAGGGGCAGCCACTTATTAATAAGATGTGAACATTTTTTTTCACTCAAAGCGTTGTGATGCTTTGTACATTTCTGAGACAGATAACAGCAGGTTGATCGGTCGTCGAGTTTCAACAGGGCATGATTCAATCAAACCTTTTGATGTGATTGGGATGACTGGCTGTATGTAGACTGTTAGCGTTTGGTGAAAAGTAAAGTATTAGATGCAACTGAATTGAATGGAGCTGCAAGCTGAGATGACAAAATCAGCTAATCCTGCGTCTATATCATATATCCTGATGATCACATGCGTTCAATGTGTTTCGCTCCGGTCAACTTCTGTGCTTGTTTTCTCCATACTTTTCACAGCCTGCTCTGCAACAGAAGCGATTTCGTCATTATACAAATTTACCTTCAACATTCAAATATTTGGCATGCAATTTGTTCATGCTGAACACAGTATTTACATGTGGGATTCAGGTTCTTCAACGAAGGGAGGATCAGGGATATGTTAAACAACGCCAAGTTCTTTCTAAAGCCCAACTAATCTTGGAGGGAATTTACACTTGAGTCGTTATCTCTTTGTTACAGGGCAAAATGCTTACCCCTTAAGCAAATCTACAAAATCAGTGGTCGTGAAACTAGACTTTGAACATTCACCGACACAGATATGAGAAAACATATTAGGTTGAAATACAGGCATTTCCAATCAGAATACAGTTAGAAATTCCTGAGCAAGATTGATAAATACACAAGGGGGAACAAACTCCAAAATATGACCAGCCAGTAATCAGTTGGTATTGTCGCAGTGAGAATGTAAATTGTGCATTTAAACTGGAATAGAGTATTGATGAGAGAGAGAGAGATTAGCACTGGGAAATATGTGTTTATCAGTGATTAATAGGCTCCTGTAATAATATGTTATACCAAAACAAGCAATAGACAGAAATAGATAACAATATAAGTTCCTGGATGAATAAAAGGAGACAGCAAGATATTTTTTAAAAATGAGTGAAAAGCATGCAATAACTGTAATGGCATCGAAGAAGAAGACGACAAGAAGCAAATCAAGGGTTTCAGGAAGAAAACAAAAATAAAAAGGAAGACAAAGAAAAACTTCGAATTTAAATAATGAATGAATAAATTACAGAATCAATAAAATACCCGAAAGATAAAATTGAGAAAGGGCAAATCAGAATAGGAACAGCAATAACAAGGATACATTCAGTAAATATAAGCTCGGAGGAAATAACAGAGTTACCCTCTCCCCGCTCTCTCTCCATCTAATTCATTCCATCCCCCTCTCTCTCCCTGCATTACAACCTCACTCTGTCGCTCTCATTCTTTAAATCATTTTATATCACTACAGCATAAATGACTCTATCCGCCCATTTTTCTACACATTTTTTTGCGGGGGGTGGTGGGTTGTTGCCTGGTTGTGCGGCTATGTGGGGGTGGGTGCGGGATGTACCGCCAGAATGACGGGACACACTCTGAGAATAAGAGTGGCTATTTCGGGCTAAGGTGTGGAGCATTTTCATCTCAAAAAGATTTGTGAATCATTGGAATTCTCTTCCCCGAAGGCCTGCGGATGTTCAGCTGCTGAGTATATTCAAGGCTGGAATGTAAGGGTTTTGGTAACAAAGGATAGGAAGGTACAGCAGGAAAGCTAATGAAATTCATGGATCAGGCATCAAAATGTTTAATATCAATGGAATGTCAAAGGGCGAATTGCTTCGTGTTCGTTTAATTTCTTAAGTCATTATGCGTGCGATGCACTTTGCGCTTATACACATGTTATTTGTGTATTTCTGGCAGCCTGTCAGCGTAATTGAAATGTTCTCTTCAAAATGAAAATAGACCTTAAACACTTTGAATAAGTTGTAAATATTTTCTGCTGTTGGAGGAGCGCATTTACATAACAGGGACAGGTGCCTCGGGAAGGGCGAATGATGGCCGGCTTGAACAGAATGAATAATGACATTCCAGGTAGCAGAGATATTGCAAGCTATTAAATTTAAATGCAAAGGTAAAGGTCAAGATATTAACAAGGCTAAGAAATGAGCAAAATTCATGGAGAGTAATCATAGAAATTTCAACCAGTGCAATCAGTCAGGGATGGAGTTCTGGGGAAAGGGGAAAATGCAATGGGGCCTTTAGTGAGTACAGGACACAACCGTAACCATTATACAGCGAGTCCACCGTAAAAGGATTTAGACATTGGAACCAAACCAGGGCAGTTAGGAGCAATCATGATAGCTGAAAATCGACGCATCATCATCCACTTAATTAACTGTGCACAACATTCCAAATAAGGTCTCACCAAGGCTCCAGATATTTGCTTCGGCAACGAAATAGAAAGATACGAGAAAGAACGATAGAGAGAGAGAGAGGGGGGAGGGGGTGCATTCGGGACAATCTAGTCCCAAGAAAGGAGAAACAAAAAAGCCAAGCATAAAACATCCACATGAATAAAGGAATCTGAACAACAATACAACTGAAGATAGAAATCCTTCAGAGAGTAGAATGACGATAAAGGAGAATCGGGCGGAACGCACATCAAGAGGTTAGGGACGAATATTGAAGCGGAAGGGAAGCAAATGCTTGGCAGTAAATCATTAATGAATAAATCAGCTAAACCCTTCAATATCCTACAAAAATAACACACTGCATATCATTAGAGGTTTAGAGACAGTATGGATGTATTGGAAAGAATAAACATAGAGGCATTGGTGGCGATATTCCATGTTTATATCTCTCACTGTCTCTCTCTATCTCTCCTCAGTCAGGATTATATTTTTAACAGCACGCCCTTAGTTAAACACTTTGACAGGAGCTGAGCACGCACACGAAATATAATTAACATAAGAAAATTAGCTTTCAAACCACTTTTAAATAATCAGCTTCTCTGGATGTGCCGGACTACCAGAGTGGCATTAGATCCCAGATGATTTTGCGTTTAATCGGGAGGGATATAGATTGATTGCTTTTAACCTCTGCCTCAGACCTGCCACCCCATCTAATCAAACATCATTCCTATATTTTTTTTATAAAATGTGATATTGCACAAATACTCCTGCTCTCTGGATAGTTGTGATCTTGTAGGCACAGAGTAACTGTCATCGATTTAGGTGTAATATATAGTGAAATGTCTTCAATCAAAGAATTGAGAATCTTTGACACCCTCTACCGCAGAGAGTTGCAGATGCTCGGCCTTTTAGTTTTTACAAAACAAATTTCATCAGCGATTTTGGTACAAAGTTGTTTATAGACGTTGGGAAAATTTCAGAAGTGGAGCTAAGGTAAAAGATCAGGCATGTTTAAAGTGAGAGTGAAAATAAGCTGCAAATAACACGTCGCCTCCACCAGCTACTACAACTGAAGTTCATATGACCTCATGTCTGCATTCATCTTCGGCCTATTATCATTATATGCATTTTTAGGTCATTTTTTCACAGCTTGTCTCTCTCTAAATAATGCTATCTGGATTATGATGTGCCACGCCATAGCGTAACACACAATATAAACTCTATATAGTCAGGATATTATTGATGTAGAATTGGTAATAGGGAGGTTGCAGGGAGATGGAACAGGTGGGACATTTTCAACTTGTCAGGCTGGAACTCATGGAGGACCGCAGGGATTACTGCTGGCGAAACCGCTATTTACAAACTGTGTCAACAGATGGAGAGTAATGTATATACATTTGGTGTACAGACAACAGACGGTTACAATTGTAAAGTATAGGGAGGGCACGAATAGGCTGCAAAGAGAGACACACATTTTAAATGAAGGGGGAAGCAAGGAGTCAGACGTTGTCTGATGTTGAAATTTAGGAATTTATATACGTTTTTAGAAAAGAGAATAAACAGAAGAATTTTCAAGTTATGAAACGTCTGAATATTGAGCTTCACATAAACTTAAGTTTATTAGTACAGGAACAAGGAACGAGGTCATTTGCTTGGAGCTAAAGAAAGTCATGGGAAGGCAAAGTACATGTGGCCGTAAACTGCAAGGGCATTTTTGCACGAGATTAATGCAATATATAAACATTTATATGGGCTTTGATGAGACCGGGAAAGGAGTAGCGTGTGAAATTTTGGTCTCATAAACGGAGAATCATAATTTCCTTGAAAGAAGGTACAGTAAAGGTTCACGCTGTTGGTGTCTGGGATGAAAGGGTTAACCAGTGATTAAAAGCTGACTCAATTGGGCCTCCATGCAGGATCATAGAATAAGGGGTGTCCTCAGTGATAAATGCACGGATTTAATAGTGGTTAACAAGAGTAGACAGTGAGAGACCCGTTTCCAATGCCTGGGAAATAGATCACATGTGCACATTGAGAGCCTTACGGATCGATCGTTTTAGCTTGAGACGAGTTGAAATTTCTGCATTCACGCTTTGTGGATCTTGGGGATTCCCGACACCAGTGGACTTTGTCTGGTCCATCGTTCTGTGCATTCAAGGGGCTGATATAGACAGTTTTAGCTTTTTTAGAGAATCAAGGGATATGGGGAGCTGGTGTGAAATTCAACTCGAGGCTGCAGATGAGCCATGATTGTGCTGAATAGCGGTGCAACTCCAACACAAAAACAAAAAATGCTGGAAAAACTCAATGGCCTTCGTGGCCTTCTAAACTTCATATAAGTTATTAGTCACTACAGTGAATAGTTGAGATCCTTGTGGGACACCGGGAGTCACAGCCTGCCAATCGTTATCGTTGTCCATTGCCTCTGTACTGTCGCTTCTTTCCACTGATCTTTAGCCAAAGTAATATTGCCTTCAATTTCATCGGTATGAAACTTACCTGACAGTGTCTTATGCAAGACTTTATGAGATGTCCCCCGGATGTTGATACACATAAAAAACACAGACATTCCTCTGTAAAACACTTGAGTGAAGGCTTGAAAACATTAAATGCAATTCTTCAGGCAGAACTTGCAATTTAAAAAATAATGTTGGCTTCCTCTGATCAGCTGAAACATTGCAAGGCTTTAACACGCGCTTTATATCATAGTGACCTGTCGTAACTTCCCTACAACAAAGCTTAGTCCAGATGACCTAGAATTTCCTGGTTTCCTTCTGATATATTTCTTAAAGGGCGGAGTGAAATGTAAGATTTTCAAAGCTTAAGGAGTGGGAGCCAAGTATACAGCATTGTATAAGTTTCTAGTTAAAGAGACCTGTAGCGCTTGGTTACATCCTCTAATATCCTGCAATAAAACAATCCGGTCCTGAAATTTGTAAGTGTTTTGTGTCATTAATTTCTCCAATAATATTATCCTGCTGACGTGAACTTTGTGGAGCCTTTTGTTTCCGATTTAGAATTAATTTCCTTGGGATGCCTGGCATGTTGACCTCTCCCTTCAATGCAAATACTACACGAATGCAATTATTCAGAATAGAAGCAAAAAAACCGCTGATTCTGGAAATCCACAACAAAAATAAAAATATAAATACCTGTACAAATTCATCAGATCTTAAAAAATTATTCAAAATGACTGCCATCTCGTTATTTTCATTGACAATGGCGGGATTGTAAGATGCAACTTGCCTCAGATCGCTTCTGGCTATTCCATTCTTTGAAACATGGAACATCAGAGCAGGGGTAGGCCATTTAGCCGTTATACACTGCTCCGCAATTCAGTGTCATTATGGTGTTACTTTATCGTAACTCTGCACTCTCTTGCTCTCCCCAGGTTTCTTAACACCTTGAGTGTCCATAAATCTATCAATTTCCTTATTAAATATATTCAGCGACCTGGCCAATACAGCCTTTTGTACAGGAGAATTCCATAAGACTACCTGAACCTGAGTGAATACATTTCTCCTCATCTCAGTCCCAAGTGCATATCCCTTTACCTGAGCATCTGGCCACATTATTTCGAGCCACCGCCAGAGGAAACATCATCACTGCATGTTCTATGTCCGTCCCTGTCTGAATGTTCTATATTCAATGAGACCCCCTCCCTTTCACCTAAATTCCAGCAAATACAGACTAATGCCGCCCAATTTATCTTCATGCGGCACTCCTGCCATCCCAGGAACCATCCTGCTGAACATTCGTTGCACTCCCTACATAGAAATGCATAATTTCCTAGGGACGGAGAGCAAAGCTGCGGGCAATACTCCACGTGTGGTCTCACCAAGCGCCAGTAATGCTGCAGGAAGCCATCCTTGCTCCTGTGAGCAAGTCCTCACGCAATGAATTCAAAATCACCAATTCCCATATTTCTCCCTTAACTAATATTCTGCTAGGTACATACCATTGTCATGATTATACATGGATATTTTGGCATTCAGTGCAAGCTTAATTAAATATTATGATTTGTGATCCCTCAGAAAGAAGAATACAGCAAAGAGGAACCGGTAGCGTTTAGATTTAAGGTCAGGATAAAAAGTTAGGAAGGCAAAGAGGAACTATGACATTTACTTTTTGCCTTACATAACAAGAAACAGTAAAGCAGACCATAGGGAAGCTAATATCAAAAAGGATCACAGCATTATACGAAGGAATGTGACTGCACTGGAGGAGGTGCAGAAGGGATCACCAGGAGGTTGCCTGGGAAGAAACATTTAAGTTATGAAGAGAGGTTGGATGGACTTCGATTGTTTTCTTTGTAACAGAGAAGAATGAGGGGCGACCCGATGGAGGTGTACAAGATTATGAGGTGCATGGACTGGGCGGAGATGGAGCAGCTGTTCCCCTTATTTAAAGGGTCAATCACGAGGGGACACATGTTCAAGGTGAGAGGCAGGAGGTTCAGGTGGAATATGAGGAAAAACTGATTTACCCAGAGGGTGGTGACGTTCTGGAATGGACGGCCTGGGAGGGTGCTGAAGGCGGGTTGCTATACATCCTTTATAAATACCTGAATGAGCTCTTGGCACGTGAGAACATTCAAGGCTACGGGCCAAGTGCTGGTAAATGGGATCAGGTAGGTTGGTCAGGTGTTTCTCACGGGTTGGTTGAGGACTCGATTGTCCGCAGGGCCTCTTCTGCGCTGCCGGATTCTGTGATTAAATCAGGTTCATTAACGGGCGGACAGGGTAACTCAAGTCATGAGCTGATAAATAACAAATAATTATATCCCATCACGTTTAGAAATCAACGTGACTTTACACATTTACACTCACAACATTTTCTTCATTCTCCCTTGTGGACGCTTCAAAACCCCTCAGACCAGATCTCCCTCTCTTTCTGTCTCATTAGTATTGATCTGGGTGTTTCCTCTTTAATTTCTGCTCTATCTCTGTATTCTCCCATATCTGTGCCAACGTTCTAAATTAAGACGGCTCCTTTGTAGTTTCTTGTGCCAGCAGAGCAACATTTTGTGTTATGTTATTCTTTCATCGATGTCACTGGAAAGGCTGGTATTTATTGCCCAACCCTAATTGTCTTTGAACATGCGAACAAGGAGCAGGAGCAAACCGTTGAGCCTCTCGGGTCTACACCTTCATTTAACAAAGTCACGGCTGACCTGATAGTTAACTGAAATCTACATCCCCCCTACCCCCCGGAACCTCTCTGCCCCTTACTTGTCAAGAATGTATTCAGCTCTGCAATAATAAATGTATATATACATAGAGGCAAGTCCGAGAACGCAGGGGGTAAAGGGAAATTTAAGATGGATTCAGAAAAAGAAAAGAAGTTTCGGGAAGGTACCGAAGCTCAGTACGTCAGAGTCCCTAGGGGAGTATTAAAAGTGCAATCGGGATCTTACAATGGAAATGATGAAAGCCAAGACAGTGCAGGAGAAATCATCGGTGGGGAGAATAATGGAAAAACCAACGGGTTGTTTTAATGTAGACAAATGGCAAAATAATAACTAGAGAAAGGGTGGGGCCAAATAGAGGCCATAGTGGCCGAAAATTCCTTGCTTTACGTCTGACACCTTTCTTATTTGGCGGATTGGCAGACAATATTTCCAAGAGTAAGGAGTGGTACATAAGTGTAGAAATCGCTGCACGTTTTTGATTAGGGCACTTGCAATGTTCCCAAATACGTCCTTTAAACAGCTGGAAGTAAACAATCCGGTCTTGGAGATTTGTCCCTCCCGCTTGTCTTTAATCTCTCCATAACAATTATTTGTGTTAAAATTAACTTTGCTGAATCCTTGTTCCTGATGCAATGATAGTTCCATTGGGATGCCTGACATGCTGAGCTCTTCCTCTAGAGCAAACGCTGCGACAATGTTACTATTTATCATGCCTGGTACTTGCTTATGTTTATTGACAGTAACAGATTATCAGTTATCAATTGGCCTGTATTGCTTATGCCAACCGTACTTTTCCTAATGTAATTGAAAAATATTTATGTGCTTATTCGAATATTGCGCGCAACTTTATTTCCACATCCTTACTTTTTGCATGTTCTCTTTTTTAGGGCGTTTTGTCTTAGATCAACATAGGGTTGAGGATGGGGGAGGTTGTAGGGAGCATGGGAGGAATAACATTTTGATCCAGCAATCGGCAATGACCGGGAACTCGCTGCCTTTGATGGTGGAAGCAGAGATAGGCAATGATTCCAAAAGTATATTGTTTAAGCACTAGCAGGAAATCATATGCAGGGGCATGGGGATATTAGCCGAATTAGGCTAACCGGATTATCCAAGAACTAGAATGGACTGGATGGGCTGATTGTCGTCATTCTTTGTCCTAATGACTCTACGATGTAATTTCACTTTGGCCAACACCTTTTTCAGCTCCTCGAAGTGAGACTGTCGGAACTGACCTCCCTGGCTGCCTGCAACCATTCACTTCTGATTATTGTTTTAGGCTGTTCTGCACCATCCACCTCAGAGAAGTGGTCTCCCTCCCCCTGCCTACACCTGGACAAAAGGACCACAACATGGCCTTGGGAACCCACACTCATTAAAATTGCTTAAGTTATTTTTAAAGACACCCCTACAGGGACACTCAGCTTCAACCTCCTTTGAATAAGTGCGGGTCATGTTTCTTCTGGACTGCATCTCTTAACTGCAACTCAGGGTCACCTTCCCTACGTTTAGCAAGCGATCACCGAGTGGAGCTCTTGCCTGAAGGCTTCACTCAGGCAAATGAGATGTAGCAGGAAGTGAAACGCCTTCCGCCCTAATAAGTTCAGTGAGTGATGTCACTACCCGTGTGTGTGTGATTATAAAAGCAGCACAATCTCGGAGTTTCGATACAGAAAACATCAACTCCAGCATCCTGATACTAACTCTGAGGAAATCCAACTAAGATGGAGAAAACTGTCATCTTGCTGATAGCAGTTCTCATGATGACACAGCACAGTCCTATTGCTGGATTACAATGGGGCGGCAAAGGTATGTGCTTGTAAATTTCTCCGATTATTCAGAGGCCAGTGCTCGGATATTTATATTTTTAAACTAAGTTATTCGATTTGAGAATCATGTTTTAAGCTGCTGCATTAAGCTGATTGTTTGTGAGACTGAAAGTTTTAACATGAGCTAGTTCTACAGGTTAATTCCTGGAATGTTCAGTTACTAGCTTAGCAGCTAGACAGAATTGTCGGTCTTGGGAGCTGTTCTAAGCAGAGCAGCAATAGAAGGGCAGCTCTGAGTAGGTGGTTCATTCCGGACGAGTCATTTGATCGTCAAACTCTGCAGTTGGTCTCAGTCCCAACGCACTACATAGGGGTAACCATCACTGATACCTGCTGAAAAGTGAGAGAGCATATACTGTGTGTGAGGACAGGATCGGATGTTCCCTCAGTACAGCTCCCTCAGTCAATTTCACGGACTCTCACTGTCCGTCTCCCAGGTGAAAAATGAGGATAACGGAGGAAAAGTGGAAGTGATTCTGATAACGCTACCGAAACATCAGTCAGCTTTCCATAACGAGGACAGGGAGAGAGATTAAAAAGGTTTCAGACAGGTTTATTTAATTCGAAGTATACCGCAGCGTTCACAGTGGTTGGTGTCTGGGAAAATAAATTATGTCTGTAAGACAAGTGGCTAATTTATCCATTTTCACTCTGCATCTGCCGGATACTGAGTTGATTTCCCACTCAGCAGATCCATCCCACCACTGGGAGAGTTCTGCACTGCTGAATGTCTAATGCTTTGGGTTAAACATTAAAGAGAGCTCCTGTCTAACTCTTCATTGGACAGAGCATATCTGATGGATTATTGAAAACCTGGCATTCTCCGTGTCCATTCGATCAGCATCACATTCCCAACCAACATGACCAGAAACTTCTCAGCCTATCAAATATCCTGCTTTATTTGAGAGAGTTTTCTGAAAGCTGATTGACCACGTTCTCTCATATAGAACAGTCTCGGTGTTACAGAAACTATCCATAGTCTATGAAACACTTTGGACTCTTCGCCTGACAGGAAAAGGTTTAGATATAAATGATAGACCTTTCATTTCACTATCTCTGGTCTCAGATTGTGGGTGTAACGGTGTCCACTTTGAGAAACACCTTTGGACTGACCTTCAGGGCGAAGCTTGAGCCTGTAGATGTCAATGGGAGGGCGGGAAGTGTGAGTTTTAATTAAATATAAAAGTGTTCAGGTTGGCGTTTGATTCAAAGTCATTCCCAATAACACTGAGAAACTCAGCATCGTGTTTTCCCATCGATCTCGCTCTCTCTGGGTTCACAACGATCACTCAATGAATTATTCATTTTGGATTATAGGACCGCAGTTGGCCTGCCATGAGAAAGGAGGAAGACTTCAAATGTTTCGGTGTACCCCACACCAGGATGCCATCCTAAAAATAACCAGTAGGCTTCTTTAAAATAACCAGTTGGCTTGCATGCTGCCCACAAGGAAAGTAGTATCCAGTGATGGATTGCCGGCAGCCCGAGCTCTCCATGTTCTTTCTGAATGAATTCTTCGTTGGGAAGCAGGCTCTGTTTGATTGTTTCAGTCCACCGACCCCTGACCCTGTATTGCTGCTTTCTGAATAATGGGCTGTACGCCGCAATAAAACTTACTGCATTGATCACTGTTTCATTTCCTGTCTTGTTTCTCATTTGGACGAACATGTCCCAGGACAAAGTGCTTGGGAAAGGACTGGCGCTGGTGGAAATGGTAGGAATCATACGGGATGGGAAGTGGAAGCCAATGAGGGGAATCTCTGAAAGTTCTGAATAGCACTTTCAGAAAGGGACCGATATAAGGCAGGTGCCTCGGAATGTCAGCACTCTGACCATTTACGGAGCAAGATATCTCACAAATATCAGGGTGTAGAGCATGAGTACAGGCGGAGAAGGGGACATGGAAATTTAATCGGGGTTTGGGAATTACTTCAGGAGGTGGGTAACGTTGTGATAGGGGATTTCAGCGACTGAACGAATTGGGAAGGATTTAGTGGCTTGGCAATTATTGGCAGGATAAGGACATTTGGCCCCTTAAGCCTGCTGTCCGATTTGAAGACATCATGGTTGATTTGATTCTGGCCTCAGGTTCTCATTCTGCCTATCCTGATAATCTTTGACCCCCTTGTTATTCAAGAATAACAACGGTCGTGGCTGCTTAAATTCCGGTAGGATGCACATTATTTGCAGGTTATAATAGCATCTCATTTAGTTCCATTGAAGGAGCAGGGATATTGAGCGGACATTCCTCACTTTTAATGGTTTCATGGGAATTGACCGAGTTTTGCCGAAGGCAGCACGCACACCGAACTTGAAGCACTGGGCATTCAGTTTGCAAATCCGAGTATCTACCAGCTGAGCGATCCACGCTCCGTGCAGACTAAAGTTCTAGACATTTTCGAGACAGAAACCTTGTTCGTGTCAGGAAATCGAGATAACCACTACAGTACAGATACAGTTTCTGCAGATGGGAAAGAGTTTCATGGATAAGGATGTTCGTCAAATTGTGGTGAAGTGGCCAAAGTATGGGAAGGTCGATTCAGTTTGTGGGGAATCGTTTCAGTAGGAGGTGAGGTGGGATCAGAATGTTAGAAATAGATGGCGTGAGTGACGAAGTTTATCAGATTGTCTGGACGAGTTTCAGTGGGTGGGGAGGAACGATCCGATGGTTGGGATTAATGTCAATGAGTGGGGAAGGATGATCAGGGTATTTGGAAGATTAACAGTGTGTGGGGATGAAGGATCTGAGGGTTGGGATGTGTTTTAGTGGGTGGTGAAGCGCGTTCAGACGGTTAGGAAAAGTTTCGGTGGCTAGAGAAAAACAATCCAATTGTTAGAATGGATTTTAAAGGTCGCCAAGGGGCGATCAGAGGTTTGCGAAGAGTTTCAGTGCCTGGGGAAGAACAATAGAACAATCCAATAGTTAGGATGGATTATAGAGGGCGCCAACGGGCGTTCAGAGGATTGGGAAGAGCTTCAATGCGTGGGGAAAGGCGGCCAGAGCGTTCGCAACAGTTTTTGGTGGTGGAGAAGGGCGAGCAGAGGGATGGGTAGTTATTCACTGGGTGGAAAAGGGAGATCAAATGTTTGCAAAGAGTTTCAATGGGTGTGGAACGGGGATGAGGGGGAATGACGAGCTTTAGTGGATGCAGAGTTGCTAACAGTAGGTGGAGAGCAGGGACAGAAGTGATGGAAGGGTTGTGAGCTTGTTACGTGGTGCCGGGCTGCAGGAGTGTTTCATGGAGTTTGGAAATCAAAGAAACAACGGGGTATATCGCCTTCTCCTAAGTTTTTGATTCCCGCTACTACTTTTCAAAGAAAGAAAAATTCTTAACCCACAAACAAAGCAGCCAAATACATTAAGGCGACGGCGTCATCTTGAAGCGTAGTCGCTGCTGTCGGAAATACAGCAAATACATTTTTCTGATGTCAATTAAAGCAGCAAGAGGGCTGCGGGAAGTTACAGGGTGAAGAGGAAGAAGCCGGGGGTGAACCTCCAGCTCTGTAAACACACTGACAGTCATTCAAATCTATTAGTGTATTGAGAGGCCGCAGGCTCTGTAAACATACTGAGAGTACCACCTCGCTACTGAGCTACTGACAGGCGCACAGTTCGATGAGCACATTGACAATTCCCCACACCACCCAAGTATGCAACTATAATACGAGGCTCCCTCCTCTGTAAAGATACTGAGAGACCCTCCTCGCTACTAAGCTAGTGACAGGCCCACAGCTCGATAAGCATAGTGACATTCTCCCCATTATGTAACAATATTAAGAGGATCCCTGCTCTGTAAACATACTGACAGTCAGCCCAAACTATTACAATAGTGAGAAGGCCCCGGCCATGTAAAAACACCGACAGTCATCCCAATCTATTACTATAATGAGAGGGCCTCCGCCCTGTAAACATACCGACAGTCATCCCAATCTATTACTATAGTGAGAGGGCCTCCGCCCTGTAAACATACCGACAGTCATCCCAATCTTTTACTATAGCGAGAGGCCCCTGGCTCTTTAAGCATGCTGATTGTCTCCCAGTCTATAAATATTGAGACATCCTCCCGGCTCTGTAAACACACTGAAAGTCTCCCAGTCTATAAATATAGAGACAGCCTCCTGGCTCTGTAAACATACTGACAGTCTGCCCAGTCTATTGCTCCTTTGATGGGTCACTCTCTCTGTAAATATAACGACAATCTCTCCAAGATATTACTATAGTGACAGAATACGGGTTGTGTAAAGATAGTGACAGTCAATCCTCTCTCTTAATATATTGACATCCCCTCAGCTCTTTAAACATACAGAGAGGCTCCCCAATCTATTACTAAAGTGACAGAACCCCGGCATTCTAAAGAAACTTACAGTGTCCCAATGCGATTACTTTGGGGCAGGCCACTGACCTGTAAGCATACAGATAACCTCCACAATCTATTAATATAATGACAGACGCTCTAGCTGAAAACGCACTGTCAGTCTACAAAATCTATTACTATGGCGACAGGACGCTGGCTCTGTAAAAATGCAGAGAGTGCACCACTGTATTCCTATAGAGACACGCCCCACGCTCTGTCCACGTACTGGCAGTCTATCCACACTTTAAAATGGTGACAAGCCCCTAGCTCTGTAAAGACAGTGAGGGCTCCCCTACTTCACCCCTAACCCGCGCCTCCCCCCAAGCTATTGCTATAGTGACACACCGCAGGTCTTTCAAAACATTAACAATCTGTCCACGCTATTACTATACTGACAGGCCGCAGGCGCTTTAAACATACTGACAGTCACCCCAGTATATCACAATAGTGAGAGGCAGCTGGCTCTCTAAACATTCCGTTTCCCAACACTATTAGGGTAGTGACAGTCCCTCGGTTCTGTGAACATATTGACAATCTCGCCCCTCTATTACTTTCCTGACACCTACTGGCACTCGGAAATTATTGAAAGTGTCCCACTTTATTGCTATAAAGACAGGCCACGGCTCTGTAAACATACTGACAGTCTCCCCACTCTATTACTGAAGTGAAAGGAACCGCTTTCTATCAAAGTACCGACAGGCCAGTCTCTCTATTAGTATGTTGACAGGCTAGCAGCACTTTAACAATGCTGACTTTCTCCCTACTCTCTTAATATGGTGACGGCCCCCGGGTCTGTAAACATACTGAGAGTCTCCCCACTCTATTACTGCAATAACTGGCGACCAGTTCTGTAAAAATACTGACTGTTACCCTCACTCTATAATTATTGCGGCAGGCTCAGGTTCTCTAAACATTCTAACAGACTGCCCACTCTATTACTGTAGAGCAAGAAGCCCAGTTTTATCAAATTACCGACAAACCAGCCTCTCTATTAGTATATTGACAGGTCCCCGACTCTTTAATCATCCTGAAAGTCTCCCCTCTCTATTACAATCGTAACAGCCCCCAGCTCTATGAACATACTGACATTCTCACCACTCTCTTAGTATAGTGACTGGTTCCCGGGTCTGCAAATATAATAACAGCCTACGCAGCCTCTCCCTATAGATTGACCCTGGTTCTGTAAATAGACTGACAGTCTCCCCGCTATATTAATATAGTGACAATTCCCAGGCTCTGTAAACAAACGACAGTCTACCAACTCTGTCCCTAACGCGATAGCCCCCGGCACTGTAAAACTATTGGGCATCTTCCCACTCTATTAATATACTGATAGACACACGGCACTGTAGATAATATGACAATCTCCGCAGGCTATTAATATAGTGACAGGCCCCCAGGTTTGTAAATGTATTAGCGGTGTCCGCACTTTATTACTACAGTGACGGGCCCTCGGCTCTGTAAACATTCTCAGAGTCTGCCAACTCTATTCATTTAGTGGCAAGCCCCCTGCTCTGTACACATTTTGACATTTGGCCCTGTCTCTGACAACATTGAGAGGCCCCCTGCTCTGTAAACAAACTGACAGTCCCAATATTCAATTACTGTACTGACAGGCCCCCGTATCTGTAAATTTACTGACAGTCTATACAGTCTATTCCAACAGTGGCAGAACCCGGGTCTGTAAACATACGGACTGGCTCTCCTGTCTATTATCACAGTGAAAAGTCCCTGGCTCTGTAATATCTGACAGTTTCCCCATTCAATTATTTAGCAAGCCCCGGGCTCTTCAGTGAGCCTTATGGTCTGCCCTCTCCATTATGTTAGTGATAGGGCCCTGGCTTTGTCAGAATACAATCAGTCTCCCCATTCTGTTGCTATAGTGACAGTCCCAGGGCTCTGTAAACACACTGATAGTCACCCTATTCTGTTAATATAGTGACAAAATCCAGCTCTGTAAAATTTCTGGCAGTCTCTCCACTCTATTACGATTGTGAGAGATCCCATGTTCTGAATATGCTGAGTGTCTCTCCACTCTGTTAAAATAGTGACAGGACCATGTCTCTGCAAAGATGCTGACAATCACAGCACTCTATTACGATATTACAGTCTCTTCAATCAATTCCTAGAGTGTCAGGCCCTGGCGCTGTAAGCTCTGTGACAGTCTCCCTAATTTAATTACTATATTGACAGGCCTCTGGTTCTGTAACCAGCCTCGTCAATCAATTAATATACTGACTGTCCCCTGGTCGTGTAATGTGATTGAGAATCTTCTCATCCAAATAATATGCCGACTGGCCCCCGTCTCTGCAGCTTGATTGACAGTCTCCCCAATTATTTGTTGCGCTAATAGGGCCACTGGTCCTGCAGCCTGAGTGACGGACTCCCAATTACTTATTCTACTGACTCGCCCAAGCTCTGTTACCTGAGTGGCCTTCTCCCCAATCAATTAATCTAGTGACTCGCCCAGGCTCTGTTACCTGAGTGACCGTCTCCCCAATCAATTAGTCTACTGACTCGCCCCAGCTCTGTTACCTGAGTGACCGTCTCCCCAATCAATTACTATTTTTGCCGGCAGCAGGCTCTGTAACCTGAGTGACAATCTCTGCAAACCATTGCTGTACTGACTGACCCGAGCCTCTGTAACCGGAGTGACATTCTCCTCAATCAATTCCTATAGAGACTGAGTTAATTTGGGAATCCGGGAATATTTCCAATGCCCGGAGCCTGCATGTGTGTGGGAAGTGTCTCCAACTGCAGCTCCTGGAAGCCTGGGTTCTGAAGCTGGAACGGCGGCTGGGGACACTGTGGAACACACGCACTGTGGGGAGTATCGTGGATATAGAGAGGTGGTCACACCGCAGGCTAAAGGTACACAGGCAGGAATGGAATGGTTGACCACAAGGCAGAGAAAAAGGACTAGGCGGGCATTGCAGGGATCTACAGTTGTGATTCCTTTTTAAAACAGATATACCCCTTTGGATACTGTTAAGAGGAACGGCCTCTCTGGCGAAAGCAGCAACAGCCAAATTCGTTGTACTGTGCTTGGCTCTGCTGCACAAGGGAGAAGTAAACATTTTTGGGAGTGCGATATTTATAAGGGATTCAATTGTAAGGGTAATAGATCAACGTTTCTGTGGCCGCAAACGAGACTCCAAGATGGTATGTTGCCTCACTGGTGCTCGGGCGAAAGATATCTCAGAGCAGCTTCAGGACAATCTGAAAAGTGAGGGTGAACAGCTAGTGGTCGTGATACACATTGGTACAAACGACACAGGTAAAAAGGATCGTGGTTCTAAAAAGAGAATACTGGTCGTTAGGAAGTAAGTTGAAAAGTGGAACCTCAATGGTATTGATCGCATTGTTACTGCCAGTGTCACGTGCTAGTCAGAGTAGAAATAGGAGGATATATCGGATGAACAGGAGGCTGAAGCGATGATGTGAGGGGGAGAGCTCCAGGTTCCTGGCACATGGGGAACGTTTCTGGGGGAGATGGGACAAGTACAAACAGAAAGGTTACACCTGGGCAGGAACGGGACTTATGTCCAAAAGGGAATGACGCTGGAGAAGTACTAGTGGGGAACAAAGAAATGGCGGAGGAACTGAATAGGTGATTTGCGCCAGTCTTCACAGTGGAAGACACGAGTGACATCCCCAAATTTCAAGAGAGTTTGGAGGCAGAGGTGAGTGTGGTGGCCATTAGCAAGGAGAAGGTGCTAGGAAAACTAAAATGTCTGATGTTGGATAAATCACCTGGACCAGATGATTACAACGCCAGAGCTTGGCAGGAGATATCTGAAGAGATAGTGGAGGCGTTAGTGGTGATCATTCAGGAATCACTGGAGTCAGGGAGGGTCCCAGAGGACTGGAAAATCTCGAATGTAACCCCCCTGTTTAAGAAGGGAGTGAGGCAAAAGATGGGAAATTACAGGCCGATTAGCCTGATGTCGGTCGTTGGAAAGATTTTAAAGTGAATTGTTAAGGATGAGATTTCAGAATGCTTTGAAGTGCATGGTAAAATCGGGCAAAGTCAGCATGGTTTCAACAAGGGGAGGTCATGCCTGACAAATCTGTTAGAAGCCTTTGAGGAGGTAACGAGTAGGTTAGACAGAGGAGAGCGAATGGATGTTATCTACTTGGACCTTCAGAAGACCTTTGACAAAGTGCCACGCAGGAGGCTGCTGAGTAAGATAGGAGCCCATGGTGTTAGAGGCAAGATGTTAGCATGGATAGAAGATTGGCTGTCTGGCAGGAGGCACAGAGTGGGGATAAGGGGGTCCTTCTCAGGATGGCGGCCGGTGACCAGTAGAGTTCCGCAGGGGTCAATGTTGGGACCACAACTTTTCACTTTATACATTAATGATCTAGATGAAGGAGCTGAGGGCATCCTGGCTAGGGTTGCAGATGATACAAAGATAGGTGGCGGGAGAGGTGGTATTGAGGAGGCGGGGAGGCTGCAGAAGGACTTGGACATGTTAGGAGAATGGGCAAAGTAGTGGCAGATGGAAAACAACGTGGGGAAGTGTGAGGTCATGCACTTTGGTAGGAAGAATAGAGGCATGGACTATTTTCTAAATGGGTAGGGAATTCGGAAACCTGGAGTGCAAAGGGATTTGGGAGTCCTAGTCCAGGAGTCTCTTAAGGTTAAATTGCAGGTTGAGTCGATAGTTTGGAAGGCAAATGCAATGTTGACATTTATATCGAGAGGACTAGAATATAAAAGGAGGGATGTGCTGCTGAGGCTTTATAAGGGTCTGGTCAGACCACATTTAGAATATTGTGAGCAATTCTGGGCCCCGCATCTCAGGAAGGATGTTCTGCCCCTGGAGAGGGTCCAGAGGAGGTTAACGAGAATGATCCCAGCATTGAAAGGCTTAACATCTGACGAACGTTTGAGGACTCTGTGTCTATAGTCGATGGACTGCGGAAGGATGAGGGGGGATCTGATTGAAACTTACAGAATCCTGAAAGGCCTGAATAGAGTGGAGGTGGGGAAGATGTTTCCGTTAGTAGGAGATACTAGGACCCGAGGGCACAATCTCAGAGAACAGGGAAGACATTTTAGAACAGAGATGAGGAGAAACTTCTTTAGTCAGAGAGTGGTGAATCTATGTAATTCCTTGCCACAGAAGGCTGTGGAGGCCAGGTCATTGATTGTATTTGAGACGGAGATAGATGGGTTCTTCATTGCTAAGGTTATAAAATGTTATGCGGAGAAGGCGGGAGAAAGGTGTTGAGAAACTTATCAGCCATGATTGAATGGCGGAGCAGACTCGATAGGCCGATTGGCCTAATTTCTTCTCCTATGTCATATGGTCTTTCTGCTACTAGGTCTTATCGGAAGGGCTCACAAGAAACTTGCCATTGGAAGTTTGCCGTGCTGCAGATGGGTGAAGAACATGGCCTTTTAATCACCAACACGGTTTTCCGCCACTCCAACTGGAACACTGGACATTGGGTGCACCCCAGCTCTGAGCACTGGCATTTAATGGACCATATCATAACGAGGCACAGGGCAGGTAGGGTGTTCGGATAATGATGCCATGTGAGGCGTTGGTTGTTGGGCTGACCACTGTCTTATCCTTTCAAACATAGACATTTTTGGCTCACACATTGACATTGCCAGATCTTAAAGTGCACAAGTTTCGCAAAGTCTCAAGTTTGAAAAAGGCAGGCAAGAAGGAATCTTTCTCAGAGAACATCCGAGTCGCAATTAACCAGTGAAAATGTGACAGCGAATTGAGGAGAAGTGAGCGACATTCAGGACTGCAGTGTTTCCAGTGCTGTACATGACCTTTGTCTTACCGTTCGTATGAATCAACATTTGAATAATGAAAATTATGAGCGGATCCAATAACTAATGGAAGAGAATCATTACCTTCACTGTGATTTGCTCAATCACATGTCCACTATATCTAAGCACGTAGCCTCCTCAAACCTCTGCAGGATTGAAGGTTGCAAGCTCTGAAAGATGTAAGACGAATGATTCAATCAGAATAGCGAATAAATTTCCTAATTTGCCGCCAATACAAGATAGAACAGTTCATGTGATGCTCGAAAACTGCTTGAAGGCACAAGCCTTGGTTAATTTGTCAGCAGACCTCTGCGCCTATGTGCCAGAACCATAGAAAGAACAAAAACACAATCTACAACGATGGGCGGAACCCAATAATAAATAAACATTCTCATTCAGCTTTCATACAGCATTGAAGAGATACGTTTTCCATTAACCGTTCTCTTGATAAAGCTTCCACCAAACAGAAAACGAATAAAACTGTCAGTCTTCTGTCTATAGTTACACGTAAAGAAGTTGATGATGTCCCAACGTTTGTCTAAATGGCTGGATGCAAATGCCTCGTTAATAGCCTAATTAAAATCTTTCATCCTATGAGGTAGATAGGGAATGCTCCAGAAAAATACAAGGTACCTCATTGCCAAGCTGCACAAATGGAATGCAACCCGCCAACCATCAAACAATCACAGTGAAATCTCACGCCACTTCCTCTCTCGGAAAACCTTCGCCATAATCGTTCTGATCTTCTTAGTGCAACGCGTCGACCAGGATCTGCTGCCAGTGGAGACTGCAGTTCAATCAATAGTCCTAGAATCACTGACATGGCTCTTGAAGTAAGGCAGCTTAAACTCTTCGAGTTAGAACTGTCAAGAACAAGGTTCTGGCTTCTAAGGAACTTATGAATATCTGACACAGGTCAGCCTGGAGAGGCTTTAGAAGGTCAGAAAAACATTCTGATGCCCTGAGAAATTCATCACACTGGTTCAACCGTTCCACGACGCCAAGCTCACACCTTCCCTGGATGACGGTGAGTCTTCTCACCCGTTTCCGGTCACTAATGGAGTTAAACAGCGCTGTGTGCTGGAATCGACTCTCTTCAGCATGTTTTCTTTTTTCTCCCCATTCTCTACAATGCCCTCCATTATGGCGATGCTGACATTGGAATGAAATATTGCACAACATGAAATCTCACCATCCTGCGACTACTGCAGGCAATGAACAAAGTGTCTAAGAATATTCTTCATCACTTTGTGTTTTCAGATGACTGTGTGCGTGTTACCAGTTCAGAGCTGGGAATGCAGGAAGCACAGACTTGCCCACCAATCATGCAACAACTTGTACCTCATGATCATCATGACGAAAAATGAAGTAATGTACCAGGGCGCAATATTTCATTCTATGCTCACAAGGTGTTTGCAATGGAGGGCTTCACTTATCTCGGCAGCGCACTCAATCGCACTGTCGATAATGAGGCACGTGCAAGAATGTAAATCACACATAAAAAGTGTAACCTTTGGATGCCTCCTGAAATCAACCTGGAAGTGAAGAGAAATCTGCCCGCTTACCTAAGTGAAAGTCCACACTGCAATAGGACTGTCAACTTTGCAAAAAGTTTGAAAATCTGATTGTGCAACAAACACCATGTCATAAAGAGAAATCATTTTTAGTTGAGCTGCCTGAGGAAATCTCTGCAGCTCAGATGACAGGGCAGAATACAAGACATTGAACTGACACGTCAAGCATTCAGTCTTTCACCAGAGACACAGCTGTCCCACCCAGTTTATGCAACCAAAATGCTTTAAAATAGTTAACCAAATGACATTTCTATGGAGGATTTGAGGCTGGGGTGCGCTCTCATCGAAGACAAAGGAAGCGCTGCAGGGACACTTTGAAGACTTCTCTTCGGAGTTTTAAAATTCAACAAGAGTCTTAGGATAAGCTCAACGAAGATGTTTGCGCCTTTGCAATGCCAATTTAAAAATGAAGGCTGAAGGCCTTCAAATGGCATTTATTTCTCATGCTTGAAATCCATGGTCTCGGTCATATATTTAAATAATCTAACAAGCAGTTTGAATGGGTATATCAACAGTTTCTTAAACTCCACTCTGAATTTCGCCTGTGTCACAGCGTAAATACACGTGTTGGTGCATGTACTGAGAAGCAGGAGCATCATTGCTGTTCTTTCTGTGATATAAAGGTGGTCAGTGGCAGAAACACCATATTGTTCTGTAATTCGCTGATAAACATAAAATACAAACTGTGTCACCCATAACATTAAAAAACTGCCTGTTATGCTGAACAGTAAAATGATAGCTTTTCTTCTTGATCCATCTCTGGATCCTTGCGGTTCTCGCCACTGCTGAGGCCCTGGAGATCCCTCCTGACTCTGCTGGTCACTAAAATGCATCTGACAATCAGAAGGTTGAGAATCGAAATTAGAAAAAACGGGACACAAGGAGACAAAATGCGGTGAAACAACTCATATGCTGCCCAAGCAGTGGAATTAATGAGGCTAGATTTAATGGTACAATACCAGGGAACGTTATCAATTATATATACAGCTTCAGATGCGAAGAACCAAGGCGTGCACTCTAATGAGCCTAGCTCACTCACTGTTGCTAGAACCACAGCTGCCGTTTTCGGGGTACAATATTTTGTTTTCAGCTTCTCACAACAAATTGCCACAAAACGATCAAAGGTGAACACCACTGTTAGCCATACAGAAACAGTCGTGGCTGCAAAAAGCAGGAAGTTATTGAGGCAGCAAACGGGAGTAATGTCCAGAAATGAACCTGGGAAGTATCTTGGAAATATCCCTCTTAACATAGGATCAGTGATGATGACCAGCAGATCGGCCATTGCCATGCCCAACAGGTAGCGGTTGATACATTTCGACAGACCACACTTTCCTCTGAATAATATCAGAATCGTTAGCACGTTAACTGGAACAGAGAAAAGTAATGAAATACGTAAACAATGATCCGCCAAGGAAGCAAAATCACAGTCTTTCAGGTTATAGGATGCCTTTCCTGTTGTATCCTAAAATGAATGTTTATGAAATGTTTTTGAGCAGAGGATTTTTTTTTCAATTTATTGTCAAATCGTATTGGAGATGTATTAGTCATTAATTTGAATACATTGCACACTGGTTGCAGTGAAAGGGACAATTGAGGTCGTCGAACCATTGCCTAGGAGTGAATGTCATTGAGGAAGCAGGCACATTCTTTGTTTAAACCAGCTTTGCGTTCCATGCTGATGAAGAAAATTTGGGTACATACTGAGAGCATCTGATTAGTTGTTCAGGGTTATGCAAGCTAAACTTGGCTCACACAAAGAGAATGAGGAAGAGACATTGAGTGTGGGAATTGCTGGGGAGATTCATACAAAAACTGAACCCCGCCGTGAAATTGGGAGGGAGACATCTAAGATCGGATTTGGAGGCCTGGGCAATTGGTTTTGGAAAGTGGGTAAACCTAAGTGTTAGATGAGAAGATAGAGGATTCAGTGCAATGCAATAACAGACTGAGATTCCAAGATTGATATGGAATAAAAACATGAGGCGAATTCTAATACACGTATCATCTATATACACAACTCAATTATTATTTTTAACCATTGATAACTAATATAATTGTTGTTGGCGAAGAGGAGGATGGTCCTGAACTACGTTCAAGAAATTTATCTTTCACGTTCCATTGCTTACAAATGAGAAACGGACAGAATGAAGATATTGCACATCATCCTTGATGAAATTGTGCAAATACATATTTTCAGAGCATTATCTAATAATATATCACCATTAGTGAAAGTGAAAGAAATTATTCAATAATGCCTGTTCACTCTGCTCATATATCCAGAAAAAGAACATTCACCGAATGAGGTAAACACATAACAAATGAGTGTAGCAGTGAAACTAAACGAAACTGCAACATATTTCAGGTGTCCTCATCTCAGTTTACCTCACAAATCGTTCAAGAGACTTGAGAAGTTCATCACCATAAGTTACTCACACCGTATTTTATCTCATTTACACCCCACTTGTATTCCCCCCACCCCGCAACCCCCTCCAAACCCCCCACCCCACGCCGCCCCTCTCGTCCTCTCTCTCTCTCCAAATCTATCTCTCTTTCACTTGCATCCTCTGTTTCTCTCTCTTTCATCTCCCTCATTACTTTTCGTTTGTTATCTCCCGTTGATCCCTCTATACCTCTAACATCGATCTTGTATTGCTCCGTTTCACATCTGACTCATTGTTATTATGTGAGCGAGCATCCAAGTCATAAATGCTACTTGTCTGTAAATTTCGGCGTGTATTTATTTTTGTTCATTTAGAAACGTTTGTGAAAAGTTTAACATTTCGAGAGATGATCACAGTCTCTATTTGTTAACTTGCTTTTTTCTCTTGTTCAAATGCATTCCATTACTTAAAAGCAAAAAATACAGAGCATATATGTTTCAGATGAAAGTCCACCAAATCGAGTAATTAATGAAGATACCAAGCAATAATTTATTGTTTGCGCAGACTTAACCATCATTATCTCATGATACGCGGTCTATCGAGATTACTCATGAAAATCACACTTCACATTCTAGCTTGAGTAAGATTTCTTCAACTCTCTTAAAATATATCAACATTTCAACTCTCGATTTCATGCAAAATACATTAAGATAATAGTGCATCATAAATACAAAAAAATGTACATCAGAGTCATGGAAAGAAGATTTAATGCTATCCTCTCTCAACCTCAAAGAAACTGATTCGTGACTATATGATCAATTTCATTGTATTAATTTAACAGCCAGTACATAATCATAAATTTGCAAGAAAGAAAAAAAAAACACAATTGATCGACATCACGTATTTAATCTGCTCCCCATCTTGGCCTCCATCTCCCTTAGTGAATTCATCCAATTTTCAGAAGAATGCTGTTTCCTCTCACAAGTTAAATGCAAAATAGTGTGGATGCTGGAAATCATAACTAAAAACTGAGGACACTGGATAAACTCAGCTGGTCGAGCAGCACCTGTAGAAAAAGAAACGGAATTAGCGTTTTGTATTGGTATGGCTCTTCTTCCAGAGCTGAAGGAGGGCCGCACGGACGGGAAACGTTTAATCGGTTCCTCTCTCCACAGATGCCCCCAGTGAATTTTTCCAGCATTTTCTCTATTTATTTATGTTTCATCTCATCTTGTGCTGACAAATATCCCAGGAGGATGTCACTCATTCCCACGCCATGCACTGTTCAATCTGTCTGCGAAACAAGGAACACGCAAAATATAATTCCTTTGTCAGAGAACCAAAAACCTAACTGAAACTCCAATTGTAGTAATTGCAAAATGTAGATTTAGCAGGGGGACTGTTTTAACAAAACATTGATACTGCTCATCCTAGATTACAACTAACATGAACGTGTTGTTAGTCCCTCAGGTGCACTGTAAATGTTTTCAATATAAGAGCAATACATTCCATTTCACAATGAGCTCCGGCAACAGGCTGTAACTTCATCCATATTCTTTCAGGGAAGACTATGTGAAAGAAACAGGAACAGACTCAGTTCGGCAGCGAGGCATACAACGTGGCAGAAGGGAATAATATTTTAGATCGTTGAAAAGCAAAACAATGATTGAAGTTGTTGCAAAACGGATTAATGTTGTTTATTGTTAGAGGTCTGACATTGCGCAGCCTCCTATGGCAGTTAGCTGCCTCGTTATGAATAACTGAGAAGTTTTGAGCAGTGATATTCCAGGACAGGTCCGGCCCGCAAAGTGATACTGGCAGGAACAATCGATCGTCTTCTGCGTGTTGATATGACGCTGGTGAGAGCCAATGTGAAATATCACACGCAGTATTGATCTACTGAGATAACAGGTGATATTATTGAATGGGAGTTGGTTCAGGCAAGGATTATTAGGTTTAGTCCTGTGTTGATGGAGTTATCATATGAGAAAATTTTGAGCTGGTTGCGTCCACAATCAAAGCAGTTGGTAAGAATAAGAGCTGATATTACTATAACGTACACGATTCAGAGGACGTTTAAAGAGGAATTGACAGGATTTTTCACCTCATGGAATAATAAAGGCCATATGGGCACTGTTTCACAATCAACTTCCACACATTGAAACTGGGGATGATTAAGGCTATTTTCACTCCGAGGGTCGGAGATCTCTGGAATTGTCTTGGAAACAGAACTCTGGATGCCGAGATATTGAAAATACACAAGGTTTGGGTAAACGGAGTTTTACAGTATAGCAGAGTAATGGATTATTGGTAAACCAATGGAAAAGGGAGCTGGGGCGCCATTAAATGAGTCACGATCTGATCGTAATGCTGAACGCCTTACAGCTCGTGCTGTATGCCATACTTAACTCCTGTTTCCAATGTCCTTGTGTCCAGCTGACAACAATTTACACAGTACAACAAATAAACTTTTAGAATTGCCAGGATTTCATCCGAAATGGTCAATGCAGATACATGAAATTCACAAAAGGTCGAAAAAGCAAAGATTTAAGAAATTTCTTTCCTCACGTTTAAAACTGATCAGTAAGCTTTAAACATATAGCAAGTAAAAAATTGTCGATTCGATCAGTTGTGTCAAATACCGAGTTACAACATTATGAACTGGACTCAATGGCTCACCAAATACTCCAACTGGCGTAAGAACAAGAAAGTAAATATCTTGTATTTGAAAGATGACTAGATATTCCATTACTGTGAGGGAGACTCGAACCCACAGCTCCGGCAGGCACTCTGAGCTCACCCATTCTGATGGCATTTGATTTATAAAGGGTATGTTATTCCTCTGAGACGGTTGTATTCCTGATTATTGCTATTAGTCACACTGAGTGAGCAAACACATTACATCAGCAGCTTTGACTCCGATGTAAATTACATTGTGAAATGATTATTCTGAATCAAAATCGCATCAAAACAAAAAACAGGGCTTGATGTTATCTCTCAAATCCCGAGTACAAAGGTGCAAACTATGATTGTCGAGCAGCACGTTAACAATAAACAAAGATTGAAAAATCAATTGTTCATGGTAATATTGGCTTCGGCCGTTTAACTTAGATGGTTAATGGAATGGTATTGGCAGAAATAGTTCCGCGTCAGAAAGTGAGAGAGAGAGAGAGAGTGAAAGACAGAAGAAATAGAGCAAGTTGGAAGTGGAGAGAATGGAGGGTTGGGGAGATTGGGGGGGACCCAGAATTAATGTGTGTTTATTTAGAATACACCCGCCAAAAGCCCCTCCATTCTCTCTTCCGGCTAGCTCTATATTAATATAATTCTTGAGTCTCTCCAGAATAGAAAAAGCTAAAACCTTTCTCAGTCGCCTCATCAGCAATATCGTTCGCTTTTCACTGACCATGTTCGCCTCCCTATCTGGTGCCTCAAGATGAGTATGGGTTTATTTTGCATCGATTCCAAATTCCCCTCTGACCCGAGATTGCAGTATCATTGCTCCTACATCACATTTCTGAATCCCTCATATGACCAGTTGCTTGTCCTGCTTGAGCTCATTTTCCGAATGCAAAATGTATTTGTCACAAATACTCTCTAACCCTCACTTACAATGCATGGCCATTCTCTATCTCTTACACTCGTCTCTTAGTTGGGCTTCCATTACTGGATTCCACTCTTAACCACCCTAACTGAAGCGGAGAAACCCCAGCACTGGCTTCTCCACCGACTTTGCAATATCATGGTCTTTGATGGGTCTCTACTTTCCCATCTAATATTTCATATTGGGGATATCATCAGCAGGAGAGTTGCTGGATTTCTTTGTACGATATTGACATCAGCTTTTTCTCTCGATGTTATTTCTCTTCAGTTCGTCCCACTCTCGCTCTCTAATCTGTACAACTATCAAATGTCAAGCTTGCAAGGGTCACATGTTTGTCTTATCATCCATTGACAGGGTGGAATGAGCCAAGGTCAACTCAAACGAAACAAACATTATATCAAAGTCACTAAGTGAAGTCCACATCATGTTCATTTGCTGCTAGTGATCATCAGCACAATATTTGACGCCCTGTTTTCTACCAAGCCCATGGGCCGCAGTTTGAAAAATGCTGCCTTCAGTGGGTTTGTTGCGTTCGCTCTCACCTCAGCCCAGCTGACATTATGCTCCTCATCCATGTCTTTATCTGGTGCAGACTTAGCTATGATAATGTGCCCCTAGGAGACATTCATCACTCTTTCCGTTATTGATCCAAAGCCCTGATTCCCTTACCAAGTTTTTTTTAAAGAAATTACTGATCTCCTTAATCACCTACATTTTATGGAGCATTCTGGAAGCATCGCATTTTATTCCACTCCTTCCCTGTATTTAAAACACAGGAAGTACTATCCCGTCCTACATACAGTACCTATTCTCTTGATACTGTAATCCTTCACATTATTGCTTCCTGGTCAGTCTCAGTGTTGCAATTCTCAGTTGACGGCAGTTTTCTGTACAGTACCTTATAACCTCTGTGCGAATCTACAGTTTCTAACGTCTGATCATTTAGGAAATACTGTGATCCGTCTATTTTCAGTGGAAAGTAGATGACATTACACGTTAAAAAAAAAATCATGCCCTGTAAGTGTCGCCTACCAGGTAATGATAACTTGTCATTTTTGAAGACAATATGAAATAAAGTTACAATTCGAAAGAATGTGCAGCTTGACAGTGACCTTTGTGCACATATGCACTTGTTCGTGGAGATTTTGGAAAGGGGTTGAAAAGGCTTAATAGCTCATGATGTTTATAACTAGAGGGAAACGTGGACTAAACTTCATGAAGTAATTGCTGGTCTCAAATGGGGTTTTGTATCCAATTCCTCTCCAAACTTACAAAAGAGTAGAAGGGAAAGCAGATTGAAACCATTTGAGCTGAGATCAATCCCTGCGGATCAAAAGTTGCAATCTCTTTTGGTCCCGACAGATATAGTTCCCAACATGAATATTTCGAGCTCTATTTAATTCTCTTTGCCTGATTTCAGCAAATATTCTGTTCAAGCTCGCATCTCAGCGGACAATCTCGTCCATCGATAGTTCCCAAAGCCTTTTGCCCTGCGAACTTATTCATTGCACTGAATGTGGTATTGAGCTTCTCAATGTGATTAGTTTTTTACGGTATAAATCCACGCTTTGCTAATATTATTCCATGTTAATGGCTGATTGAATTGTGTGCATTTTTCAGTCACCTGGTTTTAATCCTTTTCTGATACTTGCATTTGTTGGCCACGATTAAAGTTTTAATCGCTATTCTTTCCGAAATCACATTTGCCAAAGTTGTACTTGAGCAGGCGATAGGCCACTACTATTGATAATCAGGGAAGCATGTCAAAATGTGGACGTGGCTAAAATATGCACGTGAATAGTTATTTATCAATGCTTTCACAGACAATGAACATATGTGCTCCTCTCTATGTGCACGTTCTCTCAATATTAACGTTTAATTTATTTTGAATTAGGGTCACGTCTCACAGTGGAGAATGTGCTGTAATGCCCAATCCAACTATTCCCGAGCAGCGAGAAATGCGATAAGTTTGAACGAACCACCAGGATTCCTCAATTCTAACGAATTCTTCATTTTAAGTTTAGAGAGTACGAGAACTAGGTTTGCAAACTTATTAAATTAAAAATAAACTGTTTAGCGACCAAACTGTCCTTGACCAGTGGCAGAAGAATGAAATATGAGCTACCAATTTATACCTCTGGAACCTAAAATCAAACTCCTTTAAAATCCCTCTACAATCACATACAGGACACATAAGATACACAAAAAAAAACCCATGGGATTTAAACGTGGAATAAAACAGCTTGTCCATGCAGTCTATGGGGTGTAGGTACTTCCAGAATGCTGATAAAAATGGGGCTCCAAGATTTGATTCAGATAAACTTAAGGAAAGGTGGCATATTTACAAGTCAAAATAGAATGCTGCGGATGTTGAAAATCTGAAACAAAAACAAAAATTGCTCGAAAAAACTGAGCATGTCTGAGAGCTTCTGTGGAGAGGAAGACGGAGTTAATGTTTTGAGTCCGTATGAAGTTGAGGCATACGGACTCGACACGTTAATGCTGTCTTTTTTTCCATATCATGCTGGTGAGTGACTTGGAGGGGAATTTCCATGTGCTGGTGTCCCCATTTTATCTGCTGTCCTTGTCTTTCCTGATGTGTTTGTAAGGTGCTGTCTCAGGAGCCCTGGTGAATTCCTGCTGTGCACCTTGTTGTTGGTACACACAGCAACTCATGTGCGTGGGTGCGGGAGTGAGAGAATATGTGTTGTTGCAGTGCTGATTAAGCGGGATTTATTTCCCTGGACCATGGGATGCTGCTTGCGTTGAGGGCAGAAGGACAGCTCACTCTTCAGTCAGTGCGAGGGTGTGGGATGAATAACATGTGGCCCAGGCAATGGGGGGAGCGAGATGTCAGTGTTGAAGACTTCCTTCCCTAACCTGTGCTAGGCATTAGGAATTGCCAGATGGAGAAGTGTGACGCCATTGTGGGAGGCTGAGATCTCTGTCTAAATAACGCAAAGGGGCAGCTTGAATGGCAGGTGGACGAGGGCAGATGTGAGGACGGGCGGATTGATGGCAATCCGTGTCATGGAGTGGGATACGGTCCAGGTCATATTGGTCAAAGGTAGGCGAGCGATACTCACTGTCGATGCGAGGGGACAATATGATGATGATGGTTTGGACAAAGGGAAAACGATGCTTGCTCTGCAATGAGAGCTAGGGAGCAAACTGATCGTGAGACTTACCCAGCCAAATGGAGTGGGGTGATGCTGACGAGGGTGATGGTGAGGTTGAGGGAGAGAAAACGATCACTGTCAAATCATTGTGATTGGATACAGAGAGGTGGAAATACCAGTTCAAAGGCAGCAAAGCTGCGGCCTGACTTCTCAAAGTCCGTGGGGTTTGAGGGAGTAAGAAATGGAGGGATCGAACGGCCAATGCGTGACGAATGCTGCCAGAGGTGGGGGGATATTGCTTTCCAATCTGAGAGAGTTTTATAGATAATTGGCAGCCAGGCCGGCCAATAGGAAGGGAGCGATGGCGGAGGTGGCCCGACGGCTCACTATCCAATCGTTGTTACAGAGCAGAATCATAGACAGATGGATCAGCTAATGAGAGAGGAATGATAACAGGGAGGGCAGCTTGTTGTCCAATCGCCGCAAGGGATATCAATTTCTGAATGCCGATTTTTAAATAGAATAGATTACTGTAGTGCCATGTGCCCCCCATGTATCTGTTGCCATAATGATATCTCCTGCTGTGTTACCAAATTGAGGTCACCACCAGCTCTGTTATCGTCAACTTGCACTACAAACTTTATTCTTGCCATATTGGCAGCACCCCACTCTGATACCATAGTGACATACCCAGCTCCTCCCTGAAACCACAGCAAACACCATTAGTTTCCGAAGCATCGCACAGCTCTGTTACCAAAGCGACAGTCCACCTCCAGCCCTGTGTTCAAAGTAACGAGCCCGGTTGCAAGCTTTGATAATTAAGCGAAAGTACCCACTTTGTTGTTATGGCGACAGCCCCTTCTGTCGCCTGTAATTGATTGTAGGAAATATTGTAAAATGCCAGTGACTTACTTCTTCAGATCATTGAACGAACTTAAGTAAGGGGGTAAAGGGGTATTTCAGCCCTATCTTCAACTGCTCTCTGAACTTTTCTGGGAAACGGCATGTTTGTGCAGCAAGTCAAGAGCTGCAGCATGAAACCGAATAAACGCACAGAATATCCCTTCCATAGATTCACATACCCCAAATGTCACATCCGGAACAACATGCAATAAACTATTAATATTGACAACAACGAACAAAATTGGCCGAGATAATGAATAGCAAAATAGTAGATTTCCATCGGTCTCCATGCCTGGATCCCTGTCACTCTCGCCTCTGCTATGAGTCCGCGAACTCGTGTGGGCTTTGTGTTCAGTAAAATGTGTCTGAAGGTGAAAATATTGCTCAGCACAATCAGGAAAAATGGGATCAACGGAGTCAGAATTTGATGGAGGAACTCGATTGTTCCACAGGCTGGAGAAAGTAGAACATCTACTATTACAGGACAATACCAGAAACCGTTCGACAGTGCATAGAGACCTGTTAACATAAAATACCAGAAAATGTTCTTTAAACCGTTCAGCACAGCAACTGATCCCACAGACACAGTTGCAGTTTTCTCCGTGCAATATTTACATTTCAGGTTCAGGAACCAAATGGCCACAAATCAATCATAGGAGAAATCAATAGTGAACCAGACAGAACTGCCCGTGGCTGCATAAAGCAGGTCAAAATGGATAATACGCACAGAGTTGGAATAAAGGAAATAAAAATGTTCATAATAAACAATCGGAATGTGCCTCAGTATCGGGTCGAGGATAACTACAAGGAGATCCTTTGCTGCCGTGGTCAAAATGTAACGTGTGACACAATTAGACAGAACACATCTTCGCGACTGAGGATCACTATCGTTAACATATTCACTGCAAGGAAGTTAAATAAATATAAAAATATATATCAGTCTTGAGCGAAAATGTTATTCGGATTAAATATATATTCGGTTTTAAGTATGTTACTCTATCCATTGATGTAATGAGGTTATTGCACATGAAAGAACCAATTGAGGCGCTGTGATATGGTGTAAAGAAGGGTGCATCAAATGGCAAAAGCTGGGGGTGATGAGCGAGGTGATGCAGGTCTCCTGGAGAGCAGGGGTAACGCCGGATAAGTGAATGATGGATGTGATGGATTTGAGGGGATTAGAATTGTTGCAGTAATTACATGGGAGCCACGGGTTAAGGGGCCAAGGAGGATATATTGCGATGAAGGAGAAGTGCGGCAATGGGCCGGGCGCATGTGAAAGGGAAGTTTAGTGGGCGGTAGGGGAGAAATCGAGATGCCATGGAAGCCTTTCTGAAGGATAGAGTGTGAACCGTGTCGCTGTGCTGGGGAGCCACTGGGAATAATGAGGACTGGGTATGAAGAGTTGACGTGGGGTGTGGGGAATGGTGGCGAGTGCTTCTGACGTCGGGAGCATATGGGTGGTTTGGGCCAAGGGTGAAAAACGAGCCTGGGAGGGAACATTGGCGATTGCAGTAGTGATGCAGTAGGCGGGGGCTTGGAGTTTTCGATATGGGAGTGCTGGGAGGGATGGGTGGGACAGTTGAGTGGTGGGGTGCGTGACGATGCCAAGTCTGAAGGATGGGCCAGTAGTGCATGTGGATAAACGAAGGTCACACTAGGTCAAGGGGGTGATGGCAATTGGAAGTGATGTAGAGCGGTAAGATGTGCTGATTGGGGTCGTGGATGGTGGTGTTGTTGGGCGCGGGAGTGTTGTCATTGGGGTTGGTTAATGCGTGGGGTGACGAGGTGAGCATTGTATGACAAAACAGGAAGGCTGGAGTCAGGCAGTTGCAGCTGGTTGTGCTGGATGGACACAGTATTGATGAGACAGTGTGCAATGACGAAGGAGGAACTGAGGATCCATGGGGGATGGATGCGGTGACCCAGTGATGCAGGGAGTCTGCTCATTCTCTGGTTGGTTGAACGGGCCGTGTTCCAGGGCATCGACTCCTGCTGCGAGTAAAAGACCAAAATGAAACAGCAGAGATAAATTGTTTAAGTTTTCGCGCATGCAGCTAAATTTCCTGTCCAGCTGTTCTAGGAGTAACTGACTCAAGCTGTCAGAGGGACAAATGTGGGAGAGTAGCCAGGAATATTTTGCAATAATTGCATTTAGAGTTCTTAAGGGAATGGATGCGGGCTCTGGGAGTGGCTGGTGAAGCAGCGGCGAAGACGGGCAATATTACGACAGTGCAAATATGTGGTCTCAGTGATGGTGTAAATGCATAATACCTATCCTGTGAAGAGTCTCGTTCAGCCTGAGACTGTTGTCAGCGACAAGGATAGAGTTCAGAGCTGGTGAAGCCGGATTGGTGCGGGAATTACAAACAACAACTTCATTCTTCCCACTTTGGAATGGTCAATGTGGAGAGGCAATGTAAGATAAAATAGTGGATATTTCGAGAAGCGAGGCGGGCGCTGTGCATGGGGTTGGGGGCGGGGGTGGGGTGGACGTTTGGCGGAGCTGGGCTTCGGTGTTATATTAGAGAGAAAGAGCGAGAGAGAAAAAGAGACACAGAGTAACGAAGCCCGGGCGTTATGGTAAACATTTAGGGACAGGAAACAACATGCGGCAGATTCCGGGAAGGGAGGAATGACAAGATCGGGAGCATTTTAAAGCTGCTGAACATGTCAACGCCTCCAACAGTGACTCTGCATAGCGCCAAATTATGGCCAGAGGGTTTTCCCGAGAGAAACATGTTAACTTTCCGTAGGAAATTTGAAAATAATTAAATGAAATAATTAGCAGGATTATCAGAAATTGGCAGAGCAGTGGGATGTATTGGATCAGTGAGGCCGTGGAGGGAGACAATCATAGGAATCGCAAGATGGATTGAGCTGCGGCCAAACAGAGAACCAAACTATGCAATAATACCACTCAAATTTGAATTGGGTCAATGCTTGTGGAGGGATTTTGCAGATATATTTTAAAATAGCAGGACTGATGTGAAAAAATGGATAGCTAAATGATTCAATGTTACTGCTAATAAACGAAGATAATGAAGACGTACCTAATGGAAAAAATTAACTTCCAGCATCGTTTGAGACAGAAGCTGGTCTTACGTGTATCAGATACGACTTAGGGCGGACAAGCTGGCACTAAAGTCTGGTCAGCGGAACAAGCTGCTGAAAGGTACATGAGGCCTTCTTCAGATCACTGACCTCAACGGGTTTCAACCATTAACTTACAAGAACTTCATTGCTGTTCATTTTTCATTTCTATTTTTTCTCAGGATGTGGGCGTTGGAAGGTACATATTGCTTCCTCATCCATAGACACTATGGGAAAAATGGTGGATCTTTATCCTGAACCAGTGTAGTACTCGCTTAACAAATCCATGCTGGTCTTCATTCATTAGCCCATATTTGGCCTAAGCCCGCGTAAGGATCGGAAGCTCATGCACCCCTTTGAGGAATGAATCTCTGGCAGCAAGAATGTGCTGTGAATCGACTCCACGGAGACCTAGGTAGGTCAAGTTGAGCAAGTGCTCTGATGAACAATGCCATTCAACTGGGTGTTGATTTACATATCGACATGGGTTATACAATATCTTTACTTGTGTGAAAGGTAGAATGCTTGAATGGTTTCTCTTTCAGCATTGGGCTTAATGGCCTTTGAGCACAAATCAAACCTCCCTCCCCCAGCAGCACCCTCCGCACCCCACCCCAACTCTCTTTCTCTCTCTCTCTCTTTCTCTCTCGTCTCTCTCTCTCTCTCTCCCTCATTCACTTTCATTCATTTTCCCCCTTCTCTCTCTCCAACGGAAAGATAAGCTGAACGCAACATTTGTCCTGATTGTTATCCAATGAAACTCTCCCTTTCGCAATCATCATCAGCCCGGCCCAATGTGTAAGGATACGTTCCCTGAAATAACAGGTTGTGATGTCTAACTTTCGCTTGTGTCTTTATCCCACTTGTCGATGTATGACCTGTTCTCTTGGTGTTCTATTACCTCAAAATTTGCAATTCCTTTAATTTGAGTGTCTTATTGCAAAACATGTGCCCTGATCAATAGTCTACAGCGCTTCATATCTAGTTCAGCAAAGCAGGCAATACACCACAGTTACATTCAATGTTTCACTATATAAACAGGGATGATTATGGCCGAGTCTTGGACATTAATTCACAACGTTATTCGGTGATTTTGCGCATGCTGGAGGTAAAAACCGGCAGTGCGACCCTCTTATTTACCGACTTCCACTCCCACCCTGTGAATAATCTGGCAGGACACAATCCGAATGACAAGTAAGACATCGGCAAGAGGCAGAGAAGATTGCAACGGTTTGTCTTCACATGACCCTGGCAGCAGTGGTGCAGATGACAGGGGCGACGCTTTTTGCAGCGTCCTACACATCCCGGATAAAATTTATACTCGTTGGAGCCTCAGGCGATGTTTCATATTTCACTCCTATTGTAGGTCATTTATCTTTGAAACAGTATTAGCCCAAAAAACACAGAGGCGGATCTGGACCTCGTCAAGCCCGCGGAAGCAGTTTGGCAAGTCTCACCATAGCTGGTACATCCGATCGTGTTATCTGAATCCCAGAAAGGAAGTTTTTGTTTGTCTATATTTCTGGGTGCAGGAATGTAGGGAGAAGAGCAGGGACTAAACAGGCCGCGTCTGTCATTGTTACTCTTACCTGAGGGTGATTCGGACGGAGCTGTTGTTATTTTCCTCCATCATGTGTTTATCTAGTTTCCGCTTGAATAAATCTATACTCTTCAAATCACGTGGTGACGAGTTTCAAATACTCAATTCCTTTTCGCACGAAATATCAAAACTTAAAAATAGAGGCAGGAGTGGGCTATTCCGTCCTTACAGACTGGTCCTTCATTCAAAATAATCATGGCAGATCCCATAATGCAACCTCTCACTCCCTGTCTCTCCTCATCCCCATTGATGCCTTTAGTGTATAGAAATCTATCTATTTCCTCCTTAAATATATTCATTGTAAGGCCCTCCACAGCATCCTGTTGTCGAGAATATCAGAGGTTCAGAACAATCTGAGTGAAACAATTTGCCCATCATCTCATTCCTGAATGGCTTACTCCGTATTTTCAGATGGGGGCCCCGTGTTCCAGACGCCCACAGCCAGGGCGGAAATCCACCCCCGCCCCCCACCCCGCACCTAGTCCGCCCAGCCCTTTCAGAATTGTATATGCTTCAAAAAGATTACAGCTCATTCTTCTAATCTTCACTGAATACAGGCCGAGTGGAGCCATTCTCTGCTCAAAAGTCAATCCTGTTCCCCCAGTAATCATTCCGGTGAACATTCACTGCACTTCCCTCTGTGACAAATATATTATTTATTAGCTGAGGGGAATAAACTGCGCACAATATTCCAGGTATTTTCTCAGAGAGGCTGTTTACAGCTGCCATAAGACATCGTTCCTCTTTACTAAGTTGCGTATTGGATTCATCAGTGAATCTGTTGTATTGATGGCCATTAGATTTGGCGGCCTAGCACGCAACAGAAACATATTTCCTAGATTGATCCTATCAGAACGTTCCATACAATTCACAACAAAAACGTTTATTGGAATGTCTTTGATGGCCTAGTGTAGACTCCAAAAGTGATTTGCAGGAAAACTATGAATCTTAAGAATGGCAATTGATGAAAACATTTTTCCCAATGCTTTGAGGTTTAAGGAGTATATTTTGGAGGGGAGGGAGAGGTGAACAGCGAATTCCAGATGTTAGGGTCGCGCATGCAGCCGAAGGCACAGCAAACAATGGCTGAGCGATGGCCATCGGAAGATGATGACAAGGCCAGGCCTGGATTGGCACAGGGATTTTGGATAATTGTGGTGTGGAGCAAATGGGAGACAAAGAGGGGCCCGGCTATGGAGGGATTGGAAAACAAGTATGCAACTTTTCAAATCGAGCCATCAGGCTCTGGATAAGGCAATAAATTTAGTTTCTGAAACTTTATTCGCAGCTGCATCTGAATTCATCGACCTGGACAACATCAAACCCAGAATAATGTAGAATTTATAATAAATTAGGGGGATGGTATATGAACACTCACTAGCTAAGAGTCTCTGTACTGTCTCCATAGATAGACAGTGAGCTGCTGCTTCATATTCAGCGATATCTCATTACTTTCTATTAGCTAACGAGTGTCAGACAGGATGGCGACTGGTGACAGCACGGTTCCGTATCGGAAGAAAATATTTAACCATCCACCAGCGGCTTAGATTCAGAAATATTTAACGGAGAGATAACATGAGAGGAAGATAGCGAACTGGATGGATGAAGAAGGAGACGTAAATGATGAGTTAGAGGAGCAGAGCGAGGTAGAAAAAGAAAAACTTAACATAAACTCAGAAAGGCAGTGGGAAGAGTATTAGGACGCAGATAGATGGAGAGGTTCAAAGAGAAGTATAAAAAATAGTACATTTCTATACCATTATTCGCAGCGTCAAAACTTCCCAATGATTTCCCCAGCCATTGTTAAGGTGTTATCAATGATGTAATGTAGAAAGTGTGATAGCCAATCGGTGTACAGAAAGCTCTCACTGAAGAGGTAATGGCCAGATCATCTGCTTCAGTTATGTCAGAGGAAGAAATAAATGCCACAGCCAAGTATTCTTCTCACAGACGCTATGGGTTATCTTAGAGAGTGCGAGGTTATGGAGATCAAGTAAAAACCAAATTTCACAAAACATTAACTCATTGATTACAGTCACTCTTGGTTTCCGTTCCCGTAGTCTTTCAATCTGTCCAAGATGTAACGAATCCCCAGTATGTGTGTGTATGTGTCTTTGTGTGTGTGTGTGTGTGTGTGTGTGAGAGAGAGAGAGAGAGTGTGTGTGTTTCTGATAATTAACAGCAGGATGCTTCCTGAGCCCATATAAAGAGCTTCCATATTCCAATCATCTCATTGTGACTCTGAGGAAATCAGCAGACAATGGGGAAAATGCTGCTCGTGGTATTTGGTGTCTTGGTGATTATGTAGTCCTTTACTATCGGATGGTTAGTGTACTCTCGGAATTAGCAGTTCAGCATATTTCTCACGACACAACACATGGCGCTATTGCTAGGAACAGGCGGAGACATTCTGCACCCCGGGGCTCCTCCAACATAGAATTGGATGTTTGTTGATCTGCATCTTACCTCACTTTACACACTTCCTTTATGCACACTGAACGTCTTTTCCGCAAAAGACCCAGCAAACTCTCCGCTCTGTAATTGTGAAATATTGAACTGTGCATTATTTTGAATTATCCCACTATCTCCCGCTTTTCCTTGTCCTTCAATGTCTGCAATTCCCCCACCTCCATTTGTGGAGCCCCTCGGAGCCAGCAGCCGAAAACGTAATGTTATTATCCACAAGTACGGCGCTAAGCCCTACCTCACCACTACTCCTGTCAACTCCTCCACTGTCTCTCAATAACCAGATTGCTTACCAACCATCTAATAGTGGATGTGGAAATTATTGCTTGAATTAAATATCACCAACATCGCCCAGCACTTGGCGAATATCCAAGGTGAAATCTTTCACTAACTTGGCGTCATATTTGACCGCAAGATGTGATTCATGCCACATAATCTATGTCATACAAATGACCAAAACTGTTCTACCTTCGTAACAGCGCGTGCCTACCGGCCTTATTTCATCTGTTACTGAAATCCTCTGCCAGACATTCCTTAACTCCGGACTTCTCTATTCTAACGCGATCCTGACTGGTCCCGCACTTTCAAACCTCCGTAAACAATGCTCCTTTTAAAATGCTGCTGCGTGACTCCTGAACTTGGCGGCTCTGTCCTTCGCTGCCTGGGCCCTAAGCGCTTCAATTCCACACCTCTCCCAACCCTAAAATGTTCCAACTCTTGTTCCTCCTGTAAGACGCTCCTTCAACCCTATTATTTTGAGCAAATACATTGTTATCCGTCCCAGTGTCGCCCGCTGTTGACAGATGGCGACATGGCTTTGAGGAAACTCCTTTCAGGCACCTCGGGAACCTTTAGGAGGATAATGGCGCAATTTAAATATAAGTTATTGTTGAACATTCCACAGAAGGTTTTTATTTTGTAGGTGTAGGGCAGATGTTTCCGTTGTTTTGGGTGGACAAAGCGAGGGCGTTTCCATCTAAGTTTGTCTCTGATAAATCCAATAGAGTGTTCAGAATAAGCACCTTTACCCAGAGAGCGGTGAGAATGTGCAGCGTGTGACTACAGGGAGTAGTTGGGGTAATAAACATTGATGTATTTAAGGGAAAGCTCGTTTAACAGGAGCGGGTAATGCACTTATATGCATTATATGCTCCTGATCCCCCTCGAGTGAGTGAAATACTGACATATGCGGCTTGTTAATGTGCTAATATTCTCCCTCTATTTCACACCCAGAACAATAAGCTAATGAATTATCCTTATGAACGTTTCAGCCGAGAATTTCGGATGCAAGCGCTTTGGTGGAAAATGTCGATTCATGCCATGCTCGACAGGCCAGATTCAGCCGACTAATTGATTGTGTGCACCCAACCAATCGTGCTGTAAGGAGAAATGATCTACAACAGGGTGGATATATGTAACCTCACCCCCTATGTCGTCGACATAATCTAACTTTAATTTAGGCTTCGTTTGGTTGTGGAGACTGTGCGAATACTGGCCCCTGCCCGACAGCATTCCGAATCATGTGATTAAACCTTAGGTGCATTGATAACTGTCTCTTGTCGATGTCTCATTTCTCATTCAGTTGGAGTGTCACTATATTGACTGTGAGGGCAGGTCACAAAATGGCAGGGCCACGTTGACACCTTGTTGTTCCAAAGTACTAATACTCACAGAATCACACATTTGCCAGACTCCTCCATCAACATCCCGGGTAATGTCCTGCCCCATGGCAGGACTGATTTACCAGATGTGCGGGGACAGTGGCATACATTCAGGATTTTACTCATGCTGCTGGGAAGGGTTTATAATAGTTTTGCGGCAGCCTGAGAACTTGAAGCTTTATTCAGATTGGGAAAAGTCAGAAAGGGTAATGGAAGGCAGAAAATCAGTGAGTGAGTCTGGATGGCTTGGAAAACCAAATATTGAAAACAACAACGAGATTTTGCCAATGTCCCAGGACATAAACTTCAATATAAGGACTAGAGCAAATAAAGAGGTCGAGCTGAGTTTACAGATTCAAACATGGCAATATGGAACCATACCTATTACATAAACAACCCTTAAAGAGGAACATGAGTGAGAGCTCAACATTCCTCGCAACAGGCTGATAAGATGACATGGAGAGGGGGAGAAAAATGGACGAGGTGGGAATTTTGGTTTTAGGAGTACTTACAGCTCTGAGGAGGGAAAGAAAGTTTAACATCTAAGGCCACATCGATTGAGTTCAGGAATATAAATATATATGTATAACAGACGCACTACTGGTAGTGTAACATCTACCCGAAAATTGCGAGGGGGAGATAGAATGGACTATGTTTAGGTACATTTTTTATTTCTTATTTATTTATTTGCTTATTTTTCTGATTTTCATGAAAAGCATTAAGTGAAACATCATAAAAACAGAATTACCTGGAAAAACTCAGCAGGTCTGGCAGCATCGGTGGAGAAGAAATCAGTTAACGTTTCGAGTCTGCACGACCCTTCGGCAGAACTGAGTATAGTTAGGAGAGAGGTGAAATATAAGCTGGTCTAAGTTGGGTTGGGGGGGGTGGGCGGGGGGGTGGGGGAGAGAAGTTGAGGGTGTGGTGTTTGTGGAGATAAGCAAGCAGTGATAGGAGCAGATAATCAAAAGATGTCACAGACAAAAGGATCAAAGAGGTTTTGAAGGTGGTGATATTGTCTAAGAAAAGTGCTAATTAAGAATGAAGACGGGATACTCAACGTACAGCTCTAGTGGGGGTGGGGTGGAAAGACTAACAAAGTTGTAGTTTAAGATTTAAAAACAATGGAAATAGGTGGGAAAAGAAGAAACTATATAAATTATTGAAAAAAAAGGGCCGTGGGGAGAAACGGGGTGTGGATGGGGGGAGGGGGAGTTTAAGATCTAAAGTTGTTGAATTCAATATTCAGCCCGGAAGGCTGTAAAGTGCCTAGTCGGAAGCTGAGGTGCCGTTCCTCCTGTTTGCGTTGGGCTTCACTGGAACAATGCAGCAAGCCAAGGACAGACATGTGGGCAAGAGGACAGGGTGGAGTGCTAAAATGGCAAGCGACAGGGAGGTTTGGGCCTTTCTTGCGGACAGACCGCAGGTGTTCTGCAAAGCGGTCGCCCAGTTTGCGTTTGGTCTCTCCAATGTAGAGGAGACCGCATTGGGAGCAACGAATGCAGTAGACTAAGTTAGGGGAAATGCAAGTGAAATGCTGCTTCACTTGAAAGGAGTGTTTGGGCCCTTGGACGGTGAGGAGAGGGGAAGTGAAGGGGCAGGTGTTGCATCTTCTGCGTGGACATGGGGAGGTGCCATAGGTGGGGGTTGAGGACTAGGGGGTGATGGAGGAGTGGACCAGGGTGTCCCGGAGGGAACGATCCCTAAGGAATGCCGTCAGGGGGGGTGAAGGGAAGATATGTTTGGCGGTGGCATCATGCTGGAGTTGGAGGAAATGGCGGAGGATGATCCTTTGAATGCGGAGGCTGGTGGGGTGATAAGTGAGGACAAGGATGACCCTATCATGTTTCTGGGAAGGAGGAGAAGGCGTGAGGGAGGATGCGCGGGATATGGGCCGGACACGGTTGAGGGCCCTGTCAACAACCGTGGGTGGAAAACCTCGGTTAAGGAAGAAGGAGGATTGAAACATCATGCCTCATAACCTAAAGTGAAAGCTATCTACGATATTTTGGTATTTCTTTTTGTATTTTTTGCTCGTTTTGTACGTTTCTCAAGAAAGGTTTTAAATTGTGTTGTGTGTTCATGATTGATCCAGTAAATGAAAACACACATTTTGCTTGACCCGTTAGCTATATCTATTGGGATTGCAATTCTCTCTCTTTATCTCTCTCTCTCTCTCTCTCTATCTATCTATCTCTTTCTCTCTCTACAAACACATGACCACTGCTATCTGCAAGGAGAAGGGCAGCAGATAAAATGGGCACACCAGCACGTGAAAATTGCCCTCCAAGTCACTCACCAAACTGATATGGAAATAAAGACACCATTAACGTATCGTGTCCATATGACTCAACTTCATACGGACTCAAAACATTAACTCCGTCTTCCTCTCCACAGATGGTGTCAGACTTACTGAGTTTATTCGAGCAATTTTTGTTCTTGTTTCAGATTTCCAACATCCATAGCATTTTACTTTTACTTGTAAATATGCCACCTTTCCATCAGTTTACCTGAATCGAATCTTGGAACACCATTCTTATCAGCATTGTGGATGTAACTACCCCCCATAGACTGCAGGGACTAGCTGTTTTATTCCAACTTTAAATCCCATTTTTTTTGTGTGTATCTTATGTGTCCTGTAAGTGATTGGATAGGATTTTTAAAGGAATTTGTTTTTAGGTGCCAGTGTTATAAATTGGTAGCTCATATTTCATTCTTCTGCCACGGGTAATCGTCAGTTTGGTCGCTAAACAGTTTATTTTGAATTTATTAAGTTTACAAACCTAGTGCTCGTACTCTGTTAACCTAAAATGAAGAGTATGTTAGAATTGAGGAATCCTGGTGGTTCGTTCAACCTTATCGCATTTCTCGCTGCTCGGGAACAATGGGGTTGGGCATTAAAGCACATTCTCCACTGTGAGACATGACTCTAATTCAAAATAAATTAAAGGTTAATATTGAGAGAACGTGCGCATAGAGAGGGGCACATATGTTCATTGCCAGCGAAAGTATTGATAAATAACTATTCACGTTCATATTTTAGCCACGTCCACATTTTGACATGCTTCCCTGCTTGACAATAGTAGTGGCTTATCGCCTGTTCAAATATAGCTTTGGCAAAGGTGGTTTCGGAAAGAATAGCGATTAAATCATTAATCGTGGCCAAAAAAATGCAAGTATCTGAAAAGGATTAAAACCTGGTGAGAGAACAAAAACCACACAAATCAACCAACCATTAACATGGAATAATATTAGCAAAGGGTGGATTTATACACAAAAAAACTTATTACATTGAGAAGCTCAATACAACATTCAATGCAATAATTAATTTCACAGGGCAAAAGGCTTTGGGAACTATCGTTGGACGAGATTGCCCGCTGAGATGCGGGCTTGAACAGAATAGTTGCTGCAATCAGGCAAAGCGAATTAAATAAAGCTCGAAATATTCATGTTGGGAACTATATCTGTCGGGACCAAAAGAGATTGCAACTTTTGATCCGAAGGGATTGATCTCAGCTCAAATGGTTTCAATCTGCTTTCCCTTCTACTCTTTTATAAGTTTGGAGAGGAATTGGATGGAAAACCCCATTTGAGACCCGTAATTACTTCTTGAAGATTAGTCCCACTTTTCCCTCTAGTTGTAAACATCATGAGCTATTAAGCCTTTTCAACCCCTTTCCAAAATCTCCACGAACAAGTGCATATATAAACAAAGATCACGGTGTAGCTGCACATTCTTTCGAATTGTAACTTTATTTCATATTGTCTTCGAAAATGACAAGTAATCATGACCTGGCAAGCGACATTTACAGGGAATGATTTTTTTAAACGTATAATGTCATCTACTTTCCACTGAAAAAAAACGGATCAGAGAATTTCCTAAATGATCAGACATTAGAAACTGTAGATTAGCACAGAGGTTGTCAGGTACTGTACAGAAAACTGCCGTCAACTGAGAATTGCAACACTGAGACTGACCAGGAAGAAATAATATGAAGGATTACAGTATCAAGAGAATAGGCACTGTGTGTAGGACGGGGTAGTACTTCCTGTGTTTTAAATACAGGGAAGGAGTGGAATAAAATGCGATGCTTTCAGAATGCTCCATACAATGTAGGTGATTAAGGAGATCAGTAATTTCCTTAAAAAAAAAAGACTTGGTAAGGGAATCAGGGCTTTGGATCAATAACGGAAAGAGTGATGAATGTCTCCTAGGTGCACATTTTATTAGTTGAGTCTGCATCAGATAAAGACATGGATGAGGAGCATAATGTCAGCTGGGCTGAGGTGAGAGCGAACGCAACAAACCCACTGAAGGCAGCATTTTTCAAACTGGGACCCATGGGCTTGGTAGATTAATGGGCGTCAAATATTGTGCTGATGATCACTAGCAGCAAATGAACATGATGTGGATTTCACTTCGTGACTTTGATATATGGTTTGTTTCGTTTGAGTTGACGGTGGCGCATTCCACCTTGTCAATGGATGATAAGACAAACATGTGACCCATGCAAGCTTGACATTTGATAGTTGTGCAGATTATACAGCGATAGTGGGACGAACTGACGAGAAATAACATCGAGAGAAAAAGCTGATATCAATATCGTACAAAGAAATCCAGCCACACTCCTGCTGATTATATCCCCAATATGAATTATTAGATACTAAAGTGGAGACCCATCAAAGACCATGATATTGTAAAGTCGGGGGAGAAGCCAGTGCAGGAGTTTCTCCGTTTCAGTTAGGGTGCGTAAGAGTGGAATCCAGTAATGGAAACCCATCTAAGAGACGCGTGCCAGAGATAGAAAATGGCCATGGATTGTCAGAGAGGGTTAGAGAGTGTGACAAATACATTTTGCATTCGGAAAATGAGTTCAAGCAGAAGAAGCAACTGGTCAAATGAGGGATTCAAAAATGTGCTGTAGGAGCAATGATACTGGAAGCTCGGGTCAGAGGGGAATTTGGAATCGATTCAAAATAAATCCATACTCATCTTGAGGCACAAGATAGGGAGGCAAACATGATCAGTGAAAAGCGACCGATATTGCTAATGAGGCGACTGATAAAGGTTTTAGCTTTTTCCATTCTGGAGAGACTCATGAATTATTTTAATACAGAGGTAGCCGATAGAGAGAATGGAGGGGCTTTTGGCGGGTGTATTCTAAATGCACACACATTAATTATTGGTCCCTCCCAATCTCCCCAACCCTCCATTCTCTCCACTCCCAACCTGCTCTCATTCTTCTGTCTTTCTCTCTCGTTCTCTGTCACTCTCTCTCTCTCTATCTCTCTCTCTCGCTTTCTGACGCGGAACCATTTCTGCCAATACCATTCCATTAACCATCTAAGTTAAACGGCCGAAGCCAATATTACCACCAACAATTTATTTTTCAATCTTTGTTTATTGTTAACTTGCTGCTCGACAATCGTAGTTTGCAACTTTATACTCGGGATTTGAGGGATAACATCAAGCCCTGTTTTTGTTTTGATGCGATTTTGTTTAATAATAATCATTTCACAATGTAATCTACATCGGAGTCAAAGCTGCTGATGTAATGTGTTTGCTCACTCATGTGAATAATAGCAATAATCAGGAATACAACCGTCTCAGAGGAACAACATACCCTTTATAAATCAAATACCATCAGAATGGGTGAGCTCAGAGTGCCTGCCGGGGCTGTGTGTTCGAGTCTCCCTCACAGTAATGGAATATCCAATCATCTATCAAATAGAAGATATTTACTTTCTTGTTCTTACGCCAGTTGGAGTATTTGGTGAGCCATTGCGTCCAGTTCTTAATGTTGTAAATCGGTGTTTGACACAACTGCTCGAATCGACAATTTTTTAGTTGCTATATGTTTAAAGCTTAGTGATCAGTTTTACACGTTGAGGAATGAAATTTCTTAAATCTTTCCTTTGTCGACCTTTTGTGAATTTCATGTAACTGCATTGACCATTTCGGATGCAATCCTGGCAATTCTAAAAGTTTATTTGTTGTACTGGGTAAATTGTTGTCAGCTGGTCTCAAGGACATTGGAAACAGGAGGTGAAGTATGGCATACAGCGCGAGCTGTAAGGCGTTCAGCATTACGATCAGATCGTGACTCACTTGATGGCGCCCCAGCTCCCTTTTCCATTGGTTTACCAATAATCCATTACTCTGCTATACTGTAAAACTCCGTTTACCCAAACCTTGTGTATTTTCAATATCTCGGCATCCAGAGTTCTGTTTCCAAGACAATTCCAGAGATCTCCGACCCTCGCAGTGAAAATAGCCTTAATCATCCCCAATTTGAATGTGTGGAAGTTGATTGTGAAACAGTGCCCATATGGCCTTTATTATTCCATGAGGTGAAAAATCCTGACGGGAAAAATCCAGTCAATTCCTCTTTAAACGACTTCTGAATCGTGTACGTTATAGTAATATCAGGTTTTATTCTTACCAACTGCTTTGATTGTGGACGCAACCAGCTCAAAATTTTCTCATATGATAACTCCATCAACACAGGACTAAACCTAATAATTCTTGCCTGAACTACCTCCCATTCAATAACATCACCCGTTATCTCAGTCGATCAATACTGCGTGTGATATTGCACATTGGCTCTCACCAGCGTCGTATCAACACGCAGAAGACGATCGATTGTTCCTGCCAGTATCACTTTGCGGGCCGGACCTGTCCTGGAATATCACTGCTCAAAACTTCTCAGTTATTCATAACGAGGCAGCTAACTGCCATAGGAGGCTGCGCAATGTCAGACCTCTAACAATAAACAACATTAATCCGTTTTGCAACAACTTCAATCATTGTTTTGCTTTTCACTGATCTAAAATATTATTCCCTTCTGCCACGTTGTATGCCTCGCTGCCGAACTGAGTCTGTTCCTGTTTCTTTCACATAGTCTTCCCTGAAAGAATATGGATGAAGTTACAGCCTGTTGCCGGAGCTCATTGTGAAATGGAATGTATTGCTCTTATATTGAAAACATTTACAGTGCACCTGAGGGACTAACAAAACTTTCATGTTAGTTGTAATCTAGGATGAGCAGTATCAATGTTTTGTTAAACAATCCCCCTGCTAAATCTACATTTTACAATTACTACAATTGGAGTTTCAGTTAGGTTTATGTTTCTCTGACAAAGGAATTATGTTTCGCGTGTTCTTTGTTTCGCAGACAGATTGAACAGTGCATGGCCTGGGAATGAGTGTGCACATTATTGGCCTCCTGGGATATTTGTCAGCACAAGATGAGATGAAACATAAATAAAGAGAAAAAATGTTGGAAAAATTCAGCGTGACTGGCAGCATCTGTGTAGAGAGGAACCGATTAAACGTTTCCCGTCCGTGCGGCCCTCCTTCAGCTCTGGAAGAAGAGTCATACCAACGCAAAACGCTAATTCCGTTTCCTTTTCTACAGGTGCTGCTCGAGCAGCTGAGTTTATTCAGTGTCTTCAGTTTTTACTTATGATTTCCAGCATCCACACTATTTTGCATTTAACTTATGAGAGGAAACAGCATTCTTCTGATAATTGGATGCATTCACTAAGGGAGATGGAGGCAAAGATGGGGAGCAGATTAAATAAGTGATGTCAATCAATTGTGTTTCTTTTTCTTTCTTGCAAATTTATGATTATGTACTGGCTGTTAAATTAATAAAATTAAATTGATCATATAGTCACGAATCAGTTTCTTTGAGGTTGAGAGAGGATAGCATTGAATCTTCTGTCCATGACTCTGATGTACATTTCTTTGTTTTTATGATGCACTATTATCTTAATGTATTTTGCATGAAATCGAGAGTTGAAATGTTGACATATTATAAGAGGGTTGAAGAAACTCTTACTCAAGCTGGAATGTGAAGTGTGATTTTCATGAGTAATCTCGATAGACCGCGTATCATGAGGTAATGATGGTTAAGTCTGCGCAAATACTACATTATTGCTTGGTATCTTCATTAATTACTCGATTCTGTGGACTTTCACCTGAAACATATGAGCTCTGAAGTCTTTTCTTTTAAGTAATGGAACGGATTTGAACAAGAGAAAAAAGCAAGTTAACAAATAGAGACTGTGATCATCTGTTGAAATGTTAAACTTTTCACAAACTTTTCTAAATGAACAAAAAGAAATACACGGCGAAATTTACAGGCAAGTAGCATTTATGACGAGGATGCTCGCCCAGGATAATAACAATGAGTCAGATCTGAAACGGAGCAATGCAATAACGATGTTAGAGGTGTAGAGGGATCAACGGGAGATAACAAACGAAAAGTAATGAGGGAGATGAAAGAGAGAGAGAGAAACAGAGGATGCAAGTGAAAGAGAGATAGATTTGGAGAAAGAGAGGACGAGAGAAGCGGCGTTGGGGGGGGGGGGGGGGGGGGGGGGGGTTGGGGGGGGTGGGGGGGAAGGGGTTGGGAAGGGGGATGCGGGGGGGCAATACAAATGGGGTGTAAATGAGATAAAATACGGTGTGAGTAATTCATGGTGATGAACTTCTCAAGTCTCTTGAACGATGATTTGTGAGGGAAACTGAGATGAGGGCATATGAAATATGTTGCAGGTTCGTTTAGTTTCACTGCTACACTCATTTGTTATGTGTTTACCTCATTCAGTGAATGTTCTTTTTCTGGATATATATGCAGAATGAACAGGCATTATTGTACAATTTATTTCATGTCCACTAATGGTGATATATTATTAGATAATGCTCTGAAAATATGTATTTGCACAATTTCATCAAGGACGATGTGCATTATCTTCATTCTGTCCGTTTCTCATTTGTAAGCAATGGGACGTGAAAGATAAATTTCTTGAACGTATTTCAAGACCTTCGTCCTGTTCGCCAACAACAATTATATTAGTTATCAATGGTTAAATATAATAATTGAGTTGTGTATATAGATGATCCATGTATTAGACTTCGCCTCATGTTTTTATTCCATATCAATCTTGGAATCTCAGTCTCTTATTGCATTGCACTGAATCCTCTATTTTCTCATCCAACACTTAGGTGTACCCACTTTCCCAAACCAATTGCCGAGGCCTCCAATTCACATCTTAGATCGCTCCCTCCCAATTACATGCAAGGGTTCAGTTTCTGGATGAATCTCCCAAACAATTCCCACACTCAATCTCTCTTCCTCATTCACTTTGTCTGAACCAAGTTTAGCTTGCATAACCCTGAACAACTAATCAGTTGCTCTCAGTATGTAGCCAAATTTTCCTCATCAGCATGGAATCCAAGCTGGTTTAAACAAACAATGTGCCTCCTTCCTCAATGACATTCACTCCTAGGCAATGCTTCGACGACCTCACTTGCCCCTTTCACTGCATCCAGTGGGCAATGTATTCAAATTAATGACTAATAGATCTTCAATACGATTTGACAATAAATTGAAAAAAAATATTCTCTGCTCAAAAACATTTCATAAACGTTCCTTTTAGGATGCAACAGCAAAAGCATCCTATAACCTGACAGATTGCGATTTTGCTTCCATGGCTAATCATTGTTTATGTGTTTCATTACTTTTCTCTGTTCCAGTGAACGTGCTAACGATTCTGATATTATTCAGAGGAAAGTGTGGTCTGTCGAAATGTACCAACCGCTACCTGTTGTGCATGGCAATGGCCGATCTGCTGGTCATCATCACTGATCCTATGTTAAGAGGGATATTTCGAATATACTTCCCAGGTTCATTTCTGCGCATTACTTCAGTTTGCTGCCTCAATAACTTCCTGGTTTTTGCAGCCACGATTGTTTCTGTATGGCTAACAGTGGTGTTCACCTTTGATCGTTTTGTGGCAATTTGTTGTGAGAAGCTGAAAACAAAATATTGTACCCCGAAAACGGTAGCTGTGGTTCTAACAACAGTGAGTGTGCTAGGCTCCTTAGAGTGTACCCCTTGGTTCTTCGCATTTGAAGCTGTATATATAATTGAAAACGTTCCCTGGTATTGTACCATTAAATCTAGCCTCATTAATTCCGCTGCTTGGGCAGCATATGAGTTGTTTCACCGCATTTTGTCTCCCTGTGTCCCGTTTTTTATAATTTCGATTCTCAACCTTCTGACTGTCAGATGCATTTTAGTGACCAGCAGAGTCCGGAGGGGTCTCCAGGGCCTCAGCAGTGGCGAGAATCGCAAGGATCCAGTGATGGATCATAGAAGAAAAGCTATAATTTTACTGTACAGCATAACAGGCAGTGTTTTAATGTTATGGGTGACACAGTTTGTATTTTATGTTTATCAGCGAATTACAGAACAATATGCTGTTTCTGCCACTGACCCCCTTTATATCACGGAAAGTACAGGAATGATGCTGCAGCTTCTCAGTACATGCACCAACACGTGTATTTACGCTGTGACACAGGAGAAATTCAGAGAGGAGTTTAAGAAATTGTTGATATACCCATTCAAACTGCTTGTTAGATTATTTAAATATATGACCGAGACCATGGATTTCAAGCATGAGAAATAAATGCCATTTGAAACACTATCGCCTTCAGCCTTCATTTTTAAATTGGCATTGCAAAGGCGCAAACACCTTCGTTGAGCTTGTCCTAACACTCTTGTTGAATTTTAAAACTCCGAAGAGAAGTCTTCAAAGTGTCCTTGCAGCGCTTCCTTTGTCTTCAATGAGAGAGCACCACAGTCTCAAATCCTCCATAGAAATTTATTTTGGTTAACTATTCTAAAGCATTTTGGTTGCATAAACTGGGCGGGACAGCTGTGTCTCTGGTGAAAGACTGAATGTTTGAACTGTCAGTTCAATGTCTGCTATTCTGCCCTGTCATCTGAGCTGCTGAGCTTTCCTCAGGCAGCTCAACTAAAAATGATTGCGCTTTATGACATGGTGTTTGTGCACAATCAGATTTTCAAACTTTTTGCAAAGTTGACAGTCCTATTGCAGTGTGGACTTTCACTTAGGTAAGCGGGCAGATTTCTCTTCATTTCCAGGTTGATTTCAGGAGGCATCCGAAGGTTACACTTTTTATGTTTGTTTTACATTCTTGCACGTGCCTCATTATCGACAGTGCGATTGAGTGCGCTGCCGAGATAAGTGAAGCCCTCCATTGCAAACAGCTTGTGAGCATAGAATGAAAAATTGCGCCCTGGTACAGACTGATACATTACTTCATTTTTCGTCATGATGATCATGAGGTACAAGTTGTTGCACGATTGGTGGGCAAGTCTGTGCGACCTGCATTCCCAGCTCTGAACTGGTAACATGCGCACAGTCATCTGAAAACACAAATGATGAAGAATGTTCTTAGACACTTTGTTCATTGCCTGCAGTAGTCGCAGGATGGCGAGATTTCTGCTTGTGCGATATTTCATTCCAATGTCAGCATCGCCAAAATGGAGGGCATTGTAGAGAATGGGGAGAAAAAATGAAACATGCTGAAGAGAGTCGATTCCAGCACACAGCCCTGTTTATCTCCATTAGTGACCGGAAACGGGTGAGAAGACTCACAGTCATCCAGGGAAGGTGTGAGCTTGGCGTCGTGGAACGGTTGAACCAGTGTGATGAATTTCTCAGGGCAGCAGAATGTTTTCCTGACCTTCTAAAGCCTCTCAAGGCTGACCTGTGTCAGCTAATCATAAGTGGCTTAGAAGCCAAAACCTTGTTCTAACATTACTAACCCGAAGAGTTTAAGCTGCCTTACTGCAAGAGCCATGTCAGTGATTCGAGGACTATTGATTGAACTGCAGTCTCCACTGGCAGCAGATCCTGGTCGACATGTTGCACTAAGAAGATCAGAACGATTATGGCGAAGGTTTTCGGAGAGAGGAAGTGGCGTGAGATTTCAAAATGATTGTTTGATGGTTGGTGGGTTACATTCCATTAGTGCAGCTTGGCAATGAGGTACCTTCTATTTTTCTGGAGCATTCCCTGTCCTCCTCATAGGGGGAAAGATTTTAATTAGGCTATTAACGAGGCATTTGCATCCAGCCATTTAGACAAACTTTGGGACATCATGAACTTCTTTACGTTTAACTAGAGACAGAAGACTGACAGTTTTATTCGTTTTCTGTTTGGTGGATGCTTTATCAAGAGAACGGTTAATGGAAAACCTATCTCTTCATTGCTGTATGAAAGCTGCGTGAGAATGTTTATTATTGGGTTCCGCCCATCTTTGTAGATTGTGTTTTTGTTCATCCTATGGTTCTGGCACAGAGGCGCCGAGGACTGTTGACAAATCAACCAAGGCTTGTGCCTTCAAGCAGTTTTCGAGCATCATATGAATTCTTCTATCTTGTATTGTCGGCAAATTAGGAAATTTATTCGCTCTTCTGATTGAATCATTCGTCTCACATCTTTCTGAGCCTGCATCCTTCAATCCTGCAGAGGTTTGAGAAGGCTACGTGCTTAGATATAGTGGACATGTGATTGTGCAAATCCCAGTAAAGGTAGTGATTCTCTTCCATTAGTTATTGGATCCGCTCATAATTTTCATTCAACAAATGGAGATTCATACGAACGGTAAGACAAAGGTCATGTAAAGCACTGGAAACACTGCAGTCCTGAATGTCGCTCACTTCTCCTCAATTCACTGTCACATTTTCACTGTTATTTGCGACTCCGATGTTCTCTGAGAAAGATTCCTTCTTGCCTGCCTGTTTCAAACTTGAGACTTTGCGAAACTTGTGCACTTCAAGATCTGGCAATGTCAAGGTGTGAGCCAATAATGTCTATGTTTGAAAGGATAAGACAGTGGTCAGCCCAGCAACCAACGCCTCACATGGCTTCATTATCCGAACACCTTTCTTGCCCTGTGCCTGGTGATGACATGATCAATTAAATGCCAGTGCTCAGAGCTGCGGTGCACACAATGACCAGTGTTCCAATTGGAGTGGGGGAAAACCGTGTTGGTGATTAAAAGGCCATGTTCTTCACCCATCTGCAGCACGGCAAACTTCCAATGGCAAGTTTCTTGTGAGCACTTCCGATAAGACCTAGTAGCAGAAAGACCATAAGACATAGGAGAATAAATTAGGCCAATCGGCCTATCGAGTCTGCTCCGCCATTCAATCATGGCTGATATGTTTCTCAACCCCTTTCTCCCACCTTCTCCCCGTAACCATTTATAACCTTAGCAATGAAGAACCCATCTATCTCTGTCTTAAATACACTCAATGACCTGGCCTCCACAGCCTTCTGTGGCAAGGAATTCTATAGAGTCACCACTCTCTGACTAAGGAAGTTTCTCCAAATCTATGTTCTAAAAGGTCTTCCCTTTTCTCTGAGGTTGTGCCTTCGGGTCCTAGTATCTCCTACTAACGGAAACATCTTCCCCACGTCCACTCTATCAAGGTCTTTCAGGATTCTGTAAGAATCAATCAGATCCCCCCTCGATGCAGTCCATCGAGACACAGAGTCCTCAAACATTCGTCATATGTTACGACTTTCAATCCTGTGATCATTCTCGTGAACCTCCTCTGGACCCTCTCCAGGGCCAGAACATCATTCCTGAGATACGGGGCCTAGAATTGCTCACAATATTCTAAATGGGATCTGGCCAGAGCCTTATAAAGCCTCAACAGCACATCCCTCCTTATATATTCTATTCCTCTCGAAATAAATGTCATCATTGCATTTGCCTTCCAAACTATCGACTCAATCTGCAATTTAACATTAAGAGAATCCGAGACTAGGACTCCGAAATCCCTTTGCACTCCAGTTTTCCGAATTCCCTCCCCATTTAGAAAATATTCCATGCCTCTATTCTTCCTACCAAAGTGCATGACCTCACACTTCCCCGTGTTGTTTTCCAACTGCCACTACTTTGCCCATTCTCCTAACATGTCCAAATCCTTCTGCAGCCTCCCCGCCTCCTCAATACCACCTCTCCCTCCACCTATCTTTGTATCATCTGCAAACCTAGCCAGGATGCCATCAGCTCCGTCATCTAGATCATTAATGTATAAAGTGAAAAGTTTCCGTGCCAACACTGACACCTGCGGAACTCTACTGGTCACCGGCCGCCATCCTGAGAAGGACCCCATTAACCCCACTCTGTGCCTCCTGCCAGACAGCCAATCTTCTATCCATGCTAACATCTTGCCTCCAACGCCATGGGCTCCTATCATACTGAGCAGCCTCCTGTGTGGCGCCTTGTCAAATGCCTTCTGAACGTCCATGTAGATAACATCCATTGGCTCTCCTTTGTCTAACCTACTCGTTACCTCCTCAAAGAATTCTAACAGATTTGTCAGGCATGACGTCCCCTTGATGAAACCATGCTGACTTTGCCCGATTTTACCATGCACTTCCAAGTATTCTGAAATCTCATCCTTAATAATTGACTTTAAAATCTTACCAACGACCGACGTCAGGCTAATCGGCCTGTAAAATCCCATCTTTTACTTCACTCCCTTCTTAAACAGGGGAGTTACATTCGAGATTTTCCAGACCTCTGGGACCCTCCCTGACTCCAGTGATTTCTGGAAGATCACCACTAACGCCTCCACTCTTCAGCTATCTCCTGCAGAACTCTGGCGTTGTAATCATCTGCTCCAGCTGATTTATCCAACATCAGACATTTCAGTTTTCCTAGCACCTTCTCCTTGCTAATGGCCACCACACTCACCTCTGCCTCCCAACTCTCTTGAACTTTGGGGATGTCACTCGTGTCTTCAACTGTGAAGACTAACGCAAAGCATCTATTCAGATCCTCCGACATTTATTTGTTCCTCACTAGTACTTCTCCAGCGTCATTTTCCAGCAGACCAATGTCCACTTTTGCCTATCTCTTAGCCTATATATATCTAAAAAAAACCTCTTGCAATTTCTTTTTTATTACTAGCTAGTTTACATTCATATTTTATCTACTCCCTCCTTATTTATTTTTAAGTTGTCCTCTGTTGGTCTTTGTAGGCATCCCAATCCCCTGGTTTCCCACTGCTCTTCGCCGCATTGTATGCTTTCACTTTCGCTTTTTTCTGTCCCTGACTTCCCTTGTCAGCCATGGTTGTCTCGTCCTCTCTTTAGTATGATCCTTCTTCCTAGGGATGAATTGTTGCTGTGTCCCCAAAATTACTCCCAGAAACTCTTGCCATTGCTGTTCCACTGTTTTTCCTGCTAGGCTCATCTCCCAGTCAATATTGGGCAGCTCCTATGCCTGGTGATCTGCAGCAACCCATGTGATGAAATCACCAAAAATGATTAATTTGACTGATATTGGGTAGAAGAAACCCACGTTAAGCCTGTCATTTGAAAATGCGTGCTTTAACCCTTCAGTGCTGTTCTTGGACTGGATATGCACTCTGACGAGAGTTGTTTGCATGCTGTACTGCAGCGGCACTTCAAGCGCCAACAGACAATCATTAACACGCTTGGGAACCCAAGACAACTTATTGGCATGATTGTTCATGATAACAAGCACTGTACAAGCTTCCCGCCATTTTACTTTTCCATGGTCTTTAACATCATGTGTGGCCTGAGATATCATTCTTTGGACCCTCCTCAGGCCGGCGAAGTTCCCTGGTTCTTTCGATCTGTAAGTGCAACTAACTAGCTAACAACTTAGCAAATAAACACTTGCTGCAATGAGACGGCTCTGATGTTTAACTTGAGAGTGCGCCTGTGCAATTCATCTTAAGATCCGTGTCACATTTTATTGATTTAATAATTAATAACCTATTTCCGTACCAGTGGGACCCCCAGTTGCGCCCGTGGCTGAAAGAGACAACTGTCAGGGAATTTGGCCCAGACTCTCCCTCATAGCAGGAAGTGAACAGTTTGATCCTGAGAAGTGTTGCTCAATCGCTTAGTGCCGGCTGATTTCCCCTTCGGCTGCCATTCAGATTGGAAATGTCCCTTTGACTGAACAGCCTGACTGCAGGTCCGTGGTTATAGCACCCACTGCATCGTGAACTGTTGCTTCATCCCCATCCCATTGTCACTAGAGCTTGTCATTGAGAGATGTTGCATCACAAATAATGATAATAAAAATGATGAGCATGCTTTGTTGATGATTTGGAATGCAGTGTAAGAATAGCTGATCGTCAGCCTCCAACTCTCCTCCAGGAACATGTGGATGCAGTAAAAAGTGCGGCCTGAGCGGCTGGAGGCCGCTCCAGAGGTAAAGGGTGCTCAGGATGTCTCAGGGCCTTTGTGAGCTCTATGCATTCCCAACCCGCGATGATTCCCAATCAGGACCGTGGCCATTGAGGATGGCCCGATTCGCCGCTCTCTTTGGGGTGGCTAATAATTTATGGTCCTCACATTCGAAAAACTCTCAGCTGTTGCATGAAGTTGCTGTTGACACGCGCCAGTGGCCACGCAATGGTCAGCTGCTTCGACGGGTGGACCAAGGATTTCGGCGAGTTGGTTTTTGTCCACCCTGTCATTTGAATAATGACCCCAGTGGACTGGGTGGATCAATCCAACCGGGGAGCAACAAGGCAGGTAAATACAGTAAATGTAGAATGTCGATATGTTGCCTTTAACAAACAATGGAGCTGTTTGTGAAAGTTGCACTAACGAGAGAGTCCAGAGGGAGCCAGGAAAGGAAAGAAATAAATAGACACAGGGATGGCACCCAGAAAGCTAAAGACAGACAGGACAGAAGTTGTCGATCAAGACAAATCGCTGAGTGGTAGGAAACGTCAGGAAGTGACATGGAAACAGTAATTTAGGAAGAACAGAAGAGACAGGATGAAGAAAACTAAAATATTAAAGAAAATCCAAAATGAACATGAACTGGAGGGACAGTGAAAAGGAAAGGACTTGAAGCCAAGAGCAAACAAGATGGAGGAAGGCAAGGAGGAGGAGGAAATACACAGGATCGAGTTATAGATTCATTAAACACAGAAATAGAATATAAATTAGGAATATATTATCAACGGTTGGGAAAGTTGAGAAGGGAACAAAGATGAAGAAATTAACTGATTGCAGAGAAACTGTTAGTTAAACGGAACATTTGCGTCACAGGTATACAAAAGGGGTAAATGTGAAAGGTTGTGAAAGGAAGCAGAAATGAAATCCGGGGAAGGTTGAGTGAAGATGATTAAACAGGTGGAGTATTCGGGGAGACAGTAAATGAAATAACAGAAAGGGACTGAGAAGAGGAGAGAACTGATACAGAAGACGTCACTTAAAGAGAAGTGGAGCCACAGTGTGCGGCAGAGCAGGAATATGATCCAGAAACATTCACAGAGTAAAATCCCAGAAAAAAAGAGGACATCTTTCATTACACGTTTTGTTGCTTAAAGTTGCAGACATTCATCAATTTTACATTAAGTTAACAAGATAACTCTGAACAGCTTCCCCCAGACGAGTCTCCACCAACGCCTTTTTTCTTTCTTCAAAATGTTCTCCATTTGGGTCATTTCCAAAATAGGTAACCAGAGCAACACTGACAATGGGTTTTAAAACCTGGACCGGCGCCGTTAGTTTTCTCTACTGCAAGGGGCGAGATTTGCATCGTTTTAGAGATCGTTTTATAAAAACACTGAGGAAGCGAAGTATCTTCACAGGGACTGAAAACATAACTGAGAAGCAAACATATTAAGAAGACAATGTTGTATGAGCGAGTAAGTTCAGCACGGAGAGATCAAATAATATGTAGCCTTTCATAAATATTAACTTCTAAAAAGAAACTGCTGGGCTGTGCAATGCCAACCATCAGACGGGCGTTAGAGTTCACGCTGAATTCTAACTGCGCTCTCTGGAGGACGAGCAAGAAAGTCACTCAGTGTGGAATAAATGATTCTGCTCAACAGTACTGCAGGAAATTGACAAGGGACTCCTTTCAATCTGTAATAATACTAGCAACATTCAAGCTGGTGTGATTTAGCAGCAGATTCTTGTGTATTGCTTGGTACATAGTCCATATAAACCACATCCCTCGATCCACTTCATCATTTCTTTAGTGAAATCCTCGAAAAATTCAAAGCATGATTTCCATTTCGTAAATGCATGCTGTCTCTGTCCGATTCTGCAACTGCTTTCCAAGTGCCTTCTACTAATTATTTGAAAATGGCCTCTCGAATTTCCCCACGACCGATGTCAAGGTAAATGACCTTTAATCACCTGTTTGCTCCCTACCTCCATTTTTAAATAGCAGGTTTACATTCGCTACACTCCAATCTTTAGGAACTGTCCCTGTGTCTATAGAACCAATGAACACGCTATTTCTGTTGACACTCCCTTCTGTAGTCTGGGATGTAGATAATCAGGCCCTGGAGATTTAGCGGCCTTCAATCCCATCAATTTCCCCAACACCATCTCACTGAAGCTCTGTTTGAATTTGTCCTTCATTTCCAAAGACTATCGATTTCCTTATTCCTCTTTATGTATTTTGTTTCTGTCCTTGATTCCCCCTGCTCTGGCTTTTGCATAGGTTCCCATTCCCCTGCCATTTTAGCTTAAAGCTTCCCCAACCACTCAAGCAAATATTCCCCTTTATGTAGGTGTAACCCTTTCTGTTTGTACTGGTCCCATCTCCCCCAGAAAAGTTGCCCATGTCCCAGGAATCTGGAGCTCTCCCCCTCACATCATCGCTTCAGCCTCCTTTTCATCGGATATATCCTACTACTTCTACTCTGACTAGCACGTGACACTGTCAGTAACGCTGCGATCAATACCATTGAGGTTCCACTTTTCAAATTAATTCCTATATTCTCTTTTTAGAACCACGATCCTTTTTACCTGTGTCGTTTGTGCCAATGTGTATCACGCCTTTCACCCTCACTTTTCAGAATGTCCTGAAGCTGCTCTGAGATATCTTTCGCCCGAGCACCAGTGAGGCAACATACCATCTTGGAGTCTCGTTTGCGGCCACAGATACGATGATCTATTACCCTTACAATAGAATCCATTATAAATATCGCACTCCCAAAAATGTTTACTTCTCCCTTGTGGAGCAGAGCCAAGCACAGTACGGCGAATTTGGCTTTTGTTGCTTTCACCAGAGAGACCGTTCCTCTTAACAGTATCCAAAGCGATATATCTGTTTTAAAAAGGAATCACAACTGGAGATCCCTGCAATGCCCGCCCCGTCCTTTTTCTCTGCCTAGTGTTCACCCAATGCATTCCTGCCTGTGTACCTTTAGCCTGCGGTGTGACCACCTCTCTATACATGCTATCCACGATACTCCCCACCGCGCGTGTGTTCCACAGTGTCCCCAGCCGCCGTTCCAGCTTCAGAACCCGGGCTTCCAGGAGCTGCAGTTGGATACACTTCCCACACACATGCAGACTCTGGGCATTGAAAATATTCCCGGCTTCCCAAATTAACTCATCTAACTCCTCCTAAATCATTCTATGCTGCTGACCTTGCTATGACACGGCACTGGCTGTGTTCCAGGCGGGCCCAAATCCTTGAGGGGAAACTTGGTTCCGCGAATAAAACTGTTTTGTTATTTGTGTTTATAACGAGAAGACTGAACAGTGAAATGATAGGTAATGAATCCATTAATAACTTTAGACTTTTAACGTTTTCAATTTAAATGAAAACAAAAGAAAAGATGTCAACACATGCAGTTGCTTAATACTGTAATAAATACTAAAATTCCTTTGTAAACTGACTGCCGAGCCCGCCGTCTTGTAAGGCAACAGTGCAAAATAGATTTTAAATGTGGAAAGACAGGCCAGCTCAGTTATCACCTTTTAGGGCTGGACACAGCAGAATCATGAAGACAGGGCTCGAGGCTGTTTCGTAATCTACGGCTGGATGTCCCAGCGCAATCTCACAACAAAGCCTTTCACTCTCCATTCTATACCTTTTCTCTCTTCTGAATCTGTACATTCCATTGTCCCATATGCCTTTGAAAAAGTCCTTTTCCAGAATATAAATACTTCATGGTATTAATGTTGTCATAAACCTTTGGGATAAATAACCACACTGCTAGAGCTCACCTAGTTAGGTGTGAACATCCTGCTACGTCTTTGAAATGACAACTACAGTGGTGTATCTTAAAATACAAATTCCCCTCAAAACTTACATTCTAATTCCTCAGACATGTTTACATATGGGGCATTTCAAAAACATCCCTAACTTGTTTTCATGCTTCCAAACCTCGAAAGCAGCCGTCTACAATTCATTAATTCACTCACATACACTCACATATATACAAACACACACACATACAAATACAAACACACATACAGACACACACACATACAAAAACACACACACACAAATACAAAAACACACACACATACAGACGCAGACACACATACACACACATAAACTCACATACAAACACACACAGGAAAACACAAAAACACACAGACACAAACTATACAAACCCAATTAATAAACTTCCTTGCCAAATAAAGAAAAATAATATTATTAATCTTAATATTACTCTCCTAACTGCCTCACATCCAAAGAGTGATGCTCATTTGATCAATGCTCTATTAATAAAGAGGACACTCCTGAAATCCCCAATGGATATGTTTGTGTCAATCTTTACTCTACTATTCCGGAAGTGAGTTTTGATAGTAGCGACACAAACAGTGCATCCTGATTTGAACTGGCAGCTTGTAACTATTTTTAATCAATATTCAGCCATGATCTTCTCAAATGACTGAGCAGGCTCGAAGGGTAGAATCACCGAGTTCAAATCTTAAGTCTGATGTTGATACATAGCTTCGCTTTCAACAATTTTGGAACATAGGTTACACGCATGGAAGCAGAAGGGAGAAAGCAGGATAACTTCCCTACATTTGGCTTTACCAAGGAAGAGTATATCGCCACAAGCAAAGCGAAGGAGAATGTCATTGTAGAATTTAATTTAATAAAGTGGATGAAGATTTTTACAGGTGATATATTCAATAAGTTGTATGTAGATGACTAACCATGAGGACCTGAGGAGATGCAGCCGAATAGATTGAGAAAACGGAGGGCGAATATTGTGATGGCGCTGACGCGAATCTCCCAATATTCCTCAGATACATGATCGGTTATGGAAAACAGGAAAATGATAAATGTTGCATATATAATAAAGATAAAGATAGTCAAACGGAGACAGAGAGACAGGGAAAGAGGGACAACCAGAGAGAAAGAGAGAGAGAGACAGAGATAGAGGAGGAGAAATAGGGAGAGATATAAAGAGCTGGTGTTGCTGATCGCTTGGAGGGGGCGGGAGAGCCCACTGGGCCATGGGTGAGACAGTGAGACAGCCCGCCTCGGAGTCTGTGTAACACACAGAGGGAGCTCGGTGTGCTCTCTGCTGAGTGTCGTGACTTTATGCCATTTTCAAAAAATCAGTAGCACATAACAAATTATTAATCATAATCAAAAACACTCGATGAAGATTAGCACTCCCACTGAACTCAGGAAGGTGCAACATTTGACAGGGACCAGAACATAATATTACGGCACTCGCTGAGTTTTATGTCTGCATCATTATATCTCTCGTGCTACAGTTGTCGGTAAAGCAACCCTAGAGACTGTACCTAGGTTACAGAGCCATGGACCATGTATATTAGGTAAATAATTGGGGAGACTGTCACTCAGGTTTCAGAGCTGGTGGAGCAGTCACTATTGGAATGGTTTAGGGAGATGATCACAACAGGCTGCAAAGCCTGTGGCCAATCATATGTAGCCATTGATTGAGGAGACTATCACCCAGACTACGGAGCCGGGGTCAGTCTCTATAGGAATTGATTGAGGAGAATGTCACTCCGGTTACAGAGGCATGGGCCAGTTAGTACAGCAATGGTTTGTGGAGATTGCCACTCAGGTTACAGAGCCTGCTGCCGCCAAATATAATAATTGATTGGGGAGATGGTCACGTAGGTAACAGAGCTGGGGCGAGTCAGTAGACTAATTGATTGGGGAGAAGGTCACTCAGGTAACAGAGCCTGGGCGAGTCAGTAGAATAATTGATTTGGAGTCTGTCACTCAGGCTGCAGGACCAGTGGCCCTATTAGTGCAACAAATAATTGGGGAGACTGTCAATCAAGCTGCAGAACCGGGGGCCAGTCAGCATGATATTGGGTTGAGGAGATTCTCACTCAGGTTACAGGACCGGGGGACAGTCAGTATATTAATTGATTGACGAGGCAGTCACTCAGGATACAGAGCCAGGGGCCACTCAGTATAGTAACTGATGGGGGAGACTGTCATTTAGGTTACAGAACGAGAGGCCTGTCGGTATTGTAATGTATTTGGGGAGACTGTCACAGAGGTTACAGCGCCAGGGCCTGACACTATGGGAATTGATTGAAGAGACTGTAATATCGTAATAGAGTGTTGTGATTGTCAGCATCTTTGCAGAGACATGGTCCTGTCACTATTTTAACAGAGTGGAGAGACACTCAGCATATTTAGATCATGGGGTCTCTCACAATCGTAATAGAGCGGAGAGACTGCCAGAAATTTTACAGAGCTGTATTTTGTCACTATATTAACAGAATGGGGTGACTATCAGTGTGTTTACAGAGCCCGGGGACTGTCACTATAGCAACAGAGTTGGGGAGACTGACTGTATTCTGACAAAGCCAGGGCCCTATCACAAACATAATGGACATCGCAGACCATAAGGTTCACTGGAGCGCCCCGGGCTTGCTAAATAATTGAATGGGGAAACTGTCAGATATTACAAAGCCAGGGTCCTGTCACTGTGATAATAGACTGGGGAGCCAGTCCGGATGTTTCCAGAGCCGGTTTCTCCAACTGTTGGAATAGATTGAATAGACTTTCAGTAAATTTACAGATACGGGGGCCTGTCAGTACAATAATTGATTGTTGGGACTGTCAGAATGTTTACAGAGCAGGGGGCCTCTCAATGTTGTCAGAGACAGGGCCAAATGTCAAAATGTGTACAGAGAAGGGGGCTTGCCACTAAATGATTAGAATGGGCAGACTCTGAGAATGGTTACAGAGCCGAGGGCCTGTCACTGTAGTAATAAAGTGCGGACACCGCCAATACATTTACAAAACTGGGGCCCTGTCACTATAGGAATAGCCTGCGGAGATTGCCATATTATCTACAGTGCCGTGTGTCTGTCAGTATATTAATAGAGCGGGAAGATGCCCAATAGTTTTACAGTGCCGGGGCTATCACGATAGGCACAGAGTTGGTAGACTGTCGTGTGTTTACAGAGCCTGGGAATTGTCACTATATTAATATAGCGGGGAGACTTTCAGTCTATTTACAGAACCAGGGACTATCTATAGGGAGAGGCTGCGTTGGCTGTTATTATGTTTGCAGACCGGGAGACCTCTGACTATACTAAGAGAGTGGGAAATATGTCAGTATATTCATGGAGATGGGGGATGTCACGATTGTAATAGAGAGGGGAGACTTTCAGGATGTTTAAAGAGCCGGGGACCTGTCAATATACTAATAGAGAGGCTGGACTGCCGGCAATTTGATAAAACTGGGCTTCTTGCTCTACAGTAATAGAGTGGGTAGTCTGTTAGAATGTTCACAGAACCTGAGCCTGCCACAATAATTATGGAGTTGGGGAAACATTCAATATTTTTACAGAGCTGGTCGCAAGTTATTGCAGTAATAGAGTGGGGAGACTCTCAGTATGTTTACAGACCCAGGGGCCGTCACCATATTAAGAGAGTGGGGAGACAGTCAGCATTGTTAAAGAGCTGCTAGCCTGTCAATATACTAATAGAGAGACTGGCCTGCCGGTACTTTGATAGAAAGGGGGTTCTTTCACTACAGTAATAGAGTGGGGAGACTGTCAGTATGTTTACAGAGCCGTGGCCTGTCTTTATAGCAATAAATTGGGACACTTTCAATAATTTCCGAGAGTCAGTGGGTTTCAGGAAAGCAATAGAAGGGAGAGATTGTCAATATGTTCACAGAACCGAGGGACTGTCACTACCCTAATAGTGTTGGGAAACGGAATGTTTAGAGAGCCAGCAGCCTCTCACTATTGTAATATATTGGGGTGACTGTCAGTATGTTTAAAGCGCATGCCGCTTGTCAGTATAGTAATAGCGTGGACAGATAGTTAATGTTTTGAAAGACCTGCGTCCCTGTCACTATAGCAATATATTGGGGGGAGGCGTGGGGTTAGGGGAGAAGTAGGGGAGCCCTCACTGTCTTTACAGAACCAGGGGCTTGTCACCATTTTAAAGTGTGGATAGACTGCCAGTACGTTGACAGAGCGTGGGGCGTGTCTCTATAGGAATACAATGGTGCACTCTCTGCACTTTTACAGAGCCAGCGTCCTGTCGCCATAGTAATAGATTTTGGAGACTGACAGTGCGTTTTCAGAGTAGAGCGTCTGTCATTATATTAATAGATTGTGGAGGTTATCTGTATGTTTACAGGTCAGTGGCCTGCCCCAAAGTAATCGCATGGGGACACTGTTAGTTTCTTTAGAGTGCCGGGGTCCTGTCACTATAGTAATAGATTTGGGAGCCTCTCTAAATGTTTAAAGAGCTGAGGGGCTGTCAATATATTAATAGAGAGGATAGACTGTCACTATTTTTACAGAACCCGTATTCTGTCACTATAGTAATATCTTGGAGAGAGTGTCATTATATTTACAGAGAGAGTGACCCATCAAATGAGCAATAGACTGGCCAGACTGTCAGTATGTTTACAGAGCCGGGAGGCTGTCTCTATATTTATAGACTGGGCAGACTGTCAGTGTGTTTACAGAGCCGGGAGGCTGTCTCTATATTTATAGACTGGGAGACAATCAGCATGCTTAAAGAGCCAGGGGCCTCTCGCTAGAGTAATAGATTGGGATGACTGTCGGTAAGTTTACAGTGCCCGGGCCTCTCACTATTGTAATTGGTTGGGCTGACTGTCAGTAAGTTTACAGGGCCGGGGCCCTCTCACTATAGTAATAGATTGGGATGACTGTCGTATTTTTACAGGGCCGGGGCCCTCTCACTATAGAAATAGATTGGGATGACTGTCGGTATGTTTACAGGGCCGGGGCCCTCTCACTATAGAAATAGATTGGGATGACTGTCGGTATGTTTACAGGGCCGGGGCCCTCTCACTATTGTAATAGGTTGGGCTGACTGTCAGTAAGTTTACAGAGGAGGGAGCCTCTTAATATAGTTACATACAGGGGAGAATGTCATTCTGCTTATCGAGCTGTGGGCCTGTCACTAGCTTAGTAGCGAGGAGGGTCTCTTAGTCTCCTTACAGAGCAGGGAGCCTCGTATTATAGTTACAAACTTGGGGGGTGGAGGAATTGTCAATGTGCTTATCGAGCTGTGGGCCTGTCAGTAGCTTAGTAGCGAGGAGGGACTGTCAGTATGTTTACAGAGCCGGCGGCCTCTCACTACACTAATAGATTTGATTGAATGTCAGTGTGTTTACAGAGCTGGAGGTTCGACCCTGTCTTCTTCCTCTTCACCCTGCAACTTCCCGCAGCCCTCTTGCTGCTTTAACTGACATCAGTGAAATGTATTTGCTGTATTTCCGACAGCAGCGACTACGCTTCAAGATGACGCCGTCGCCTTAATGTATTTGGCTGCTTTGTTTGTGGGTTAAACTTTTTTCCTTCTTTGAAAAGTAGTAGCGGGAATCAAAAACGTAGGAGGAGGCGATATACCCCGTTGTTTCTTTGATTTCCAAACTCCATGAAACACTCCTGCAGCCCGGCACCACGTAACAAGCTCATAACCCTTCCATCACTTCTGTCCCTCCTCTCCACCTACTGTTAACAACTCTGCATCCACTAAAGCCCGTAATTCCCCCTTATCCCCGTTCCACACCCATTGAAACTCTTTGCAAACATTTGATCATCCTTTGCCACCCAGTGAATAACTACCCATCCCTCTGCTCGCCCTTCTCCACCACCAAAAACTGTTGCGAACGCTCTGGTCGCCTTTCCCCATTCATTGATCCTCTTCCCAATCCTCAGACCGCCCGGTGGCGCCCTCTATAATCCATCCAAAGAATTGGATTGTTCCATTGTTCTTCCCCAGGCACTGAAACTCTTCCCAAACATCTGATCGCCCCTTGGCGCCCTTTAAAATCCATTCTAACAATTGGATTGTTTTTCTCTAGCCACTGAAACTTTTCCTAACCGTCTGAACGCCCTTCACCAGCCACGAAAACTCATCCCAACCCTCCGATCCCTCATCCCCACACACTGTTAATCTTCCAAATACCCTGATCATCCTTCCCCACTCATTGATATTATTCCCAACCATCGGATCGTTCTTCCCCACCCACTGAAACTCGTCCAAACCCTCTGATAACACTTCACCACTCACGCAATCTATTTCTAACACTCTGATCCCACTTCACCTCCTACTGAAACGATTCCCCACAAACTAAAACGACATTCCCATACATTGGCCCCTTCACCACACTTTGACCAACATCCACATCCATGAAACTCTTTCCCATCTGCAGAACCTGTATCTGTACTGTAGTGGTTATCTAGATTTCCTGACACGAGCAAGGTTTCTGTCTCAAAAGTGTCTCGAACTTTAGTCTGCACGGAGCGTGGATCGCTCAGCTGGTAGATACTCGGATTTGCAAACTAAAGGTCCAGTGCTTCAAGTTCTGTGTGAGTGCTGCCTTCAGCAAAACTCGGTCAATTCCCATGAAACCATTAAAATTAAGGAATGTCCGCTCAATTTACCTGCTCCTTCAATGGATCTAATGGAGATGTTATTATAACCTGCAAATAATGTGCATCCTACCGAAATTTCAGCAGCCACGACCGTTGTTATTCTTGAATAACAAGGGGGTCAAAGATTATCAGGATAGGCAGAATGAGAACCTGAGGCCAGAATCAGATCAACCATGATGTCATCAAATCAGACAGCAGGCTTAAGGCGCCGAATGTCCTTATCCTGCCAATAATTGCCAAGCCACTAAATCCTTCCCAATTCGTTCAGCCGCTGAAATCCCCTATCACAACGTTATCCACCTCCTGAAGCAATTGCCAAACCCCGATTCAATTTCCATGTCCCCTTCTCCGCCTGTACTCATGCTCTACATCCTGATATTTGTGAGATATCTTGCTCCGTAAATGACCAGAGTGCTGATATTCCGAGGCATCTGCCTTATATCGGTCCCTTTCTGAAAGTGCTGTTCAGAACATTGAGAGATTCCCCACATTGGCTTCAACTTCCCATCCCGTATGATTCCTACCTTTTCCGCCAGCGCCAATACTTTCCCAAGCACCTTGTCCTGGGACATATTCGTCCAAATGAGAAACAAGACAGGAAATGAAACAGTGATCAATGCAGTAAGTTTTATTACGGTGTACAGCCCATTATTCAGAAAGCAGCAATACAGGGTCAGGGGTCGGTGGACTGAAACAATCAAACAGAGCCTGCTTCCCAGGGACGAAGATTTCATTCAGAAAGAACATGAAGAGCTCGAGCTGCCGGCAATCCATCTCTGGATACTACTTTCCTTGTGGGCAGCATGCAACCCACCTGTTTATTTTAAAGACGGCCTCCTGGTGTGGGGCAAACGGAACTGTTTGAAATCTTGCTGCTCCCCTATGGCAGGCGAACCACGGTCCTATAATCCAAAATGAATAATTAATTGAGTGATCATTGTGAACCCAGAGAGAACGAGATCTTTGGGAAAACACGAAGCTGACTTTCTCAGTGTCATTGGGAATGACTTTGAATCAAACGCCAACCTGAACACTTTTATATTTAATTGAAACCAACACTACCCTCACTCCCATTGATATCTAAAGGCTCAAGCATCGCCCTGAAGGGCCGTCCAAGGCTGTTTCTCAAAGTGGACATCATTACACCCACAATCTGAGACCAGAGATAGTGAAATGAAAGGTCTGACATTCATATCTAAACCATTTCCTGTCAGGCGAAGAGTCCAAAGTGTTTCATAGACCATGGATAGTTTCTGAAACTCTGAGGCTGCTATAAATGAAACAAAGTGGTCAATCAGCTTTCAGAAATCTTCCTCAAACAGAGCAGGAGATTTGATAGGCTGAGAAGTTTCTGATCATGTTGGATGGGAGGGTGATGCTGATCAACGGGACACGGAGAACTGCCAGGTTTTCAATAATCGACCAGATATGCTCTGTCCCACGAAGAGTTAGACAGGAGCTCTGTATAATGTTTCACCCAAAGCATTACACATTTAACAGTGCAGCACTCTCCCAGTGGTGAGATGGATCTGCTGAGTGGGAAATCAACCCCGTATTTGTTCACTCAGTTCCCGGCAGATGCAGAGTGACAATGGATAAATTAGTCACTTGTCTTACAGACACAATATGTTTTCCCAGACAACAACCACTGTGAACGCTGCAATATACATCGAATTAAATAAACCTGTCTGAAACCTTTTTAATCTCTCTCCCTGTCCTCGTTATGGAAAACTGACTGATGTCTCGGTAGCGTTATCAGAATCATTTCCAGTTTTCCTCCGTTTTCCTCATTTTTCACCTGGGATACGGACAGTGAGAGTGCGTGAAATTGACTGAGGGAGCTCTACTGAGGGAACATCCGATCCTGTCCTCACACACAGTATATGCTCTCACACTTTTCAGCAGGTATCAGTGATCGTGAGCAGTGACTGGTGGTTACCCCTATGTAGTGCGTTGGGACTGAGACCAAGTGCAGAGTTTCCCAATCAAATGATTCGTCCGGAATTAACCACCAACTCGGCGCTGCCCTTTTATTGCTGCTCTGCTTAGAACAGCTCCCAAGACCGACAATTCTGTCTAGCTGCTAAGCTAGTGACTGAACATTCAGGGAATTAACCTGTAGAACTAGCTAATGTTACAACTTTCAGTCTCACAAACAATCAGCTTAATACAGCAGATTAAAACATGATTCTCAAATCGAATAACTTAGTTTAAAAATAGAAATATCCGAGCACTGACATCTGAAAGATCGGAGAAATTTACAATCATATACCTAGGCCGGCCCAACCGAATCCAGCAATAGGATATGCTGTGCTGTGCTGTGCCATCATTAGAACTACCATCAGCAAGATGAGAGTTTTCTCCATCTTCGGTGGATTTCCTCAGAGTTAGTATCAGGATGCTGGAGTTGATGTTTTCTGTATCGAATCTCCGAGATTCTACTGCTTTTATAATCACACAAACAAGGGTAGTGACATCACTCACTGAACTTATTAGCGCAGAAGGCGTTTCAAATCCTGCTACATCTCATTTGCCTGAGTGAAGTCTTCAGGTAAGAGCTCCACTCGGTGATCGCTTGCTAAACGTAATAAAGGTGACCCTGAGTTGCAGTTAAGAGTTGCAGTCCAGAAGAAACGTGACCTGCCCTTATTCTAAGGAGGTTGAAGCTGAGTGTTCTGTAGGGGTTGTCTTTAAAAATAAATTAAGCAATTTCGATGAGTGTGGGTTCCCAAGGCCATGTTGTGGTCCTTTTGTACAGGTCAAGGCAGGGGGAGTGAGGCCACTTCTCTGTGGTGGGTGGTGCAGAACAGCCTAAAACAATAATCAGAAGTGAATGGTTGCAGGCAGCCAGGGAGCTCCGTTCCGACAGTCTCACTTCGAGGAGCTGAAAAAGTGTTGCCCGAAGTGAAATTACACCGTAGAGTCATTCCGACAAAGAATGACGACAATCAGCCCATCCAGTCCATTCTAGTTCTTGGACAATCCGGTTAGCCCAATTCGGCTGCACTATCCCCATGCCCCTGCATAGTTATTTCCTGCTAGTGCTTAAACAATATCCTTTTGGAATCACTGCCTATCTCTGCTTCCACCATCAAAGGCAGCGAGTTCCCGGTCATTGCCGATTGCTGGATCAAAATGTTATTCCTACCATGCTCCCTACAACCTCCCCCATCCTCATCCCTAAGTTGACCTAAGACATATACACCCTAAAACGGAGAACATGCACAAAGTGAGGGTATGGAAATAAAGTTGCGCGCAATATTCGAATCAGCACATAAATATTTTACAATTACATTAGGAAAAGCACGGTTGGCATAAGCAATGCAGGTCAATTGATAACTGATAATCTGTTACTGTCAATAAAAGTAAGCAAGTACCAGGCATGATAAATAGTAACATTGTTGCAGCGTTTTCTGCAGAGGAAGAGCTCAGCATGTCAGGCATCCCAATGGAACTATCATTCCATCAGGAACAAGGATTCAGCAAAGTTAATTTTAACACAAATAAATGTTATGGATAGATTAAAGACAGGCGGGAGGGACAAATCTCCATGACCGGATTGTTTACTTCCAGCTATTTAAAGGAAGTATTTGGGAAAATTGCAGGTGCCCTAATCAAAAACGTGCAGCGATTTCTACACTTATGTACCACTCCTTACACTTGGAAATATTGTCCGTCACTCCGCCAAATAAGAAAGGTGTCAGACGTAAAGCAAGGAATCTTCGGCCAATATGGCCTCAAATTGGCCCCACCCTTTCCCTAGTTATTATTTTGCCCTTTGTCTACTTTAAAACACGCCGTTGGGTTTTCCATTATTCTCCCCACCGATGATTTCTCCTGCACTGTCTTGGCTTTCATCATTTACATTGTAAGATCCCGATTGCACTTTTAATACTCCCCTAGGGATTGTGTCGGACTGAGCATCGGTATCTTCTCGAAACTTCTTTTCTTTTTCTGAATCCATCTTAAATTTCCCTTGACCACCTGCGTTCTCCGGACTTGCCTCTATGTATATATACATTTATTATTGCAGAGCTGAATACATTCTTGACAAGTAAGGGGCAGAGATGTTCTGGCGGGTAGGGGGGATGTAGATTTCAGTTAACTATCAGGTCAGCCGTGACTTTGTTAAATGAAGGAGTAGACCCGAGAGGGTAAACGGTTTACTCCTGCTCCTTGTTCGCATGTTCAAGGACAATTAGGGTTGGGTAATAAATGCCGGCCTTGCCAGTGACATCGATGAAAGAATAACATAACAGAAAATGTTGCTCTGCTGGCACAAGAAACGACGAAGGAGCCGTCTTAATTTAGAACGTTGGCACAGATATGGGAGAATACAGAGATAGAGCAGAAATTAAAGAGGAAACACCCTGATCAATACGAATGAGACAGAAAGAGAGGGAAATCTGGTCTGAGGGGTTTTGAAGCGTCCACAAGGGAGAATGAGGAAAATGTTGTGAGTGTAAATGTGTAAAGTCACGTTGATTTCTAAACGTGATGGGATATAATTATCTGTTATTTATCAGCTCATGACTTGAGTTACCCTGTCCGCCCGTTAATGAACCTGACTTAATCACAGAATCCGGCAGCGCAGAAGAGGCCCTTCGGCCCATCGAGTCCGCTACCAACCTGTGAGAAGCACCTGACCTACCTACCTGATCCCATTTACCAGCACTTGGCCCATAGCCTTGAATGTTCTCACGTGCCAAGAGCTCATTCAGATGTTTATAAAGGATGTGTAGCAACCCGCCTTCTCCTCCCAGTCGGTCCATTCCAGAACGTCAACACCCTCTGGGTAAGACAGTTTTTCCTCACATTCCCCCTGAACCTCCTGCCTCTAATCTTGAACATGTGCCCCCTCGTGATTGGCCCTTTAAATAAGGTGAACAGCTGCTCCTTCTCCAACCAGTCCATGCTCCTCATGATCTTGTACACCTCGATCAGGTTGCCCCTCAGTCTTCTCTGTTACAAAGAAAACAATCGAAGTCCATCCAACCTCTCTTCATAACTTAAATGTTTCTTCCTAGGCAACCTCCTGGTGATCCCTTCTACACTTACTCCAGTGCAGTCACATTCCTTCGTATAATGCTGGATCCTTTTTGATATTAGCTTCCCTATGGTCTGCTTTACTGTTTCTTGTTATGTAAGGCAAAAAGTAAATGTCATAGTTCCACTTTGCCTTCCTAACTTTTTATCCTGACCTTAAATCTAAACGTTACCGGTTCCTCTTTGCTGTATTCTTCTTTCTGAAGGATCACAAATGATAATATTTAATGAAACTTGCACTGAATGCCAAAATATCCATGTAAAATCATGACAATGGTATATAACTAGCAGAATATTCAAGGGAGAAATATTGGAATTGGTGATTTTGAATTCATTGCGTGAGGACTTGCTCACAGGAGCAAGGATGGCTTCCTGCAGCATTACTGGCGCTTGGTGAGAGCACACGTGGAGTATTGCCCGCAGTTTTGCTCTCCGTCCCTAGGGAATTATGCATTTCTATGGAAGGAGCGCAACGAATGTTCAGCAGGATGGTTCCTGGGTTGGCAGGAGTGCCGCATGAAGATAAATTGGGCGGCTTAAGTCTGTATTTGCTTGAATTTAGGTGAAAGGGAGGGGGTCTCATTGAATATAGAACATTCAGACAGGGATGGACATAGAACATGCAGTGATGATGTTTCCTCTGGCGGTGGCTCGAAATAATGTGGCCAGAGTCTAAGGTAAAGAGATATTGACTTGGGACTGAGATGAGGAGAAACGTATTCACTCAGGTTCAGGTAGACATATGGCATTCTCCTCTACAAAAGGCTGTATTGGCTAGGTCACTGTATATATTTAATAAGGAAATAGATAGATTTATGGACGCTCAAGGTGTTAAGAAACCTGGGGAGAGCAAGAGATAGCAGAGATACGATAAAGTAACACCATAATGACAATGAATTGCGGAGCAGTATATAACGGCTAAATGACCTACTCCTGCTCTGATGTTCCATGTTTCTAAGAATGGAATAGCCAGAAGCGATTTGAGGCAAGTTACATCTTACAATGCCGCCATTGTCAATGAAATTAACGAGATGACTGACATTTTGAATAATTATATAAGACTTGCTGAATTTGTCCAGGTATTTCTATTTTTATTTTTGTTGTGGATTTCCAGAATCAGCAGTTTTTTGCTTCTATTCTGAATAATTGCATTCGTGTAGTATATGCTTTGAAGGGAGAAGTCAACATGCCAGGCATCCCAAGGAAATTAATTGTAAATCGGAAACAAAAGGCTCCACAAAGTCCACGTCAGCAGGATAATAGTATTGGAGACATTAATGACACAAAACACTTACAAATTTTCAGGAGCAGATTGTTTTATTGCACGATATTAGAGGATGTAGCCAGGCGCTACAGGTCTCTTTAACTAGAAACTTATACAATGCTGGACACTTGGCTCCCACTCCTTAAGCTTTGAAAATCTTGCATTTCGCTCCACCCTTTTAGAAATATATCAGACGGAAACCAGGAAATTCTAGGTCAGCTGGACTAAGCTTTGTTGTAGGGAAGTTACGCCAGGTCACCATGACATAACGCGCGTGTTGAAGCCTTGCAATGTTTCAGCTGATCAGAGAAAGCCAACATTATTTTTTAAATGGCAAGTTCAGCCTGAAGAATTGCATTTAATGTTTTCAAGCCTTTACTCAAGTGTTTTACAGAGGAATGTCTGTGGTTTTTATGTGTATCAACATCCGGGGGACATCTCATAAAGTCTTGCATAAGACACTGTCAGGTAAGTTTCATACCGATGAAATTGAAGGCAATATTACTTTGGCTAAAGATCAGTGGAAAGAAGAGAGAGTACAGAGGCAATGGACAACGATAACGATTGGCAGGCTGTGACTCCCGGTGTCCCACAAGGATCTCAACTATTCACTGTAGTGACTAATAACTTATATGAAGTTTAGAAGGCCACGAATATGAAATTGCCAATGACGTAAATATAGGCATCAGTAACAAACATTTTAAATGGAAGCTTGTCATTTCATCGAGGCTTTGACGTTTGAAGTGAATGGACAAAATTGTAAATGATGGATTGTGATCCAGGCAGTTGTGAGTTCTAACGGTAAGAATTGAAGAAATAGGAACTACAGTAGATCATATGATCCATCGAGCTTGCACCACTGAAGTAGAAGCAAAATACTGTGGATGCTGGAACACTGAAACAGAAACAGAAATGCTGCGAAAGCTATGCAGGTCTAAGAGCAACTGTTGGGAGATGAGAACACAGTTAACGCTTCGAGTCCTTATGACAGTTCTTCCGAGCTGAAGAGAGGTAAAAATGTAATGTAGTGTATACCTTATCGGTTGGTGGGTGGGGTGAGGTGAGAGGGGGTGGGGGGGGGCGGGGGGAGGGGGAGATGCTGATGGGGGGCTTCAGAACAGAAAGAAGAATGTGCAAATGGTAGGACAAGTGTAAGCACTCTGGAATGAAGAACATGAACAAGTGATAGATGGTATTTGTGGAGGTGGGGTAGGGGAGGGGACTGTTTTGCGGAAAAGCATGAAAACGTGATCTAAGGTGAGGATAAAGCAATGAATAAAATGAAACCAATAAAAATAAAAATTCGTGGATAAAAATAAAACAATTAAAAATGAAAAACGACTCGAAACGTTAGCTCTGTTTTTCTTTCTGTCCATGGATGCTATTCGTCTTATTGAGTTTTTCCAGCTTTTTCTCGTTTTGTTTTGGGCTTGCACCGCTATTCAGCACAATCATGGCTCATCTGCAGCCTCGAGTTGAATTTCACACCAGCTACCCATATCCCTTGATTATCTGAAAAAGCAAAAACTGTATATCTCAGCCTCTTGAATGCACAGGACGATGGACCAGACAAAGCCCACTGATGTCGGGAATCCCCAAGCTCCACAAAGTCTGAATGCAGAAATTTCAACTCGTCTCAAGCTAAAACGATCGATCCATAAGACTCTCAATGTGCACATGTGATCTATTTCCCAAGCATTGGAAACGGGACTCTCACTGTCTGCTCTTGTTAGCCACTATTAAAACCGTGCATTTATCACTGAGACCACCCCTTATTCCTCGATCCTGCAGGGAGGCCCAATTGAGTGAGCTTTTAATCACTGGTTAACCCTTTCATCCCAGACAGCAACAGCGTGAACCTTTACTGTACCACTTTCCAGGAAATTATGATTCTCCTTATATGAAACCAAAATTACACACGCTACTCCTTTTCAGGTCTCATCAAAGCCCTATATAAATGTTTATATATTGCATTAATCTCGTGCAAAAATGCCCTTGCAGTTTACGGCCACATGTTACTTTGCATTCCCAATGACTTTCTTTAGCTCCATGCAAATGACCTCGTTAATTGTTCCTGTAATAATAAACTTAAGTTTCTGAGAAGCTCAAGATTCAGACGTTTCATAACTTGAAAATTCTTCTGTTTATTCTCTTTGCTAAAAACGTATATAAATTCCTAAATTTCAACATCAGACAACGTCTGACTCCTTGCTTCCCCCGTCATTTAAAATATGTGTATCTCTTTGCAGCCTATTCGTGCCCTCCCTATACTTTACAATTGTAACCGTGTTTTGTCTGTACACCAAATTTATATACATTATTCTCCATCTGTTGACAGAGTTTGTAAATAACGGAGTTGCTAGCAGTAATCCCTGCGGTCCTCCATGAGCTCCAGCCTGACAAGTTGAAAATGTCCCACCTGTTCAATCTCCCTGCAACCTTCCTGTTACCAATTCTTCATCAATAATATCCTGACTATATACAGTTTATATTGTGTGTTACGCTATGGCATGGCACATCATAATCCAGATAGCATTATTTAAAGAGAGACAAGCTGTGAAAAAATGACGTAAAAATGCATATAATGATAATAGGCCGAATATGACTGCAGACATGACGTCATATGAACTTCAGATGTCGGAGCTGGTGGAGGCGACGTGTTATTTGCAGCTTATTTTCACACTCACTTTAAACATGCCTGATCTTTTACCTTAGCTCCACTTCTGAAACTTTCCCAACGTCTTTAAACAGCTTTGTACCAAAATCGCCGGTTAAATTTGTTTAGTAAAAAATAAAAGACCGAGCATCTGCAACTCTCTACGGTAGAGGGTGTCAAAGATTATCAATTCTTTGATGAAGACATTTCACTATATATTACACCTAAATCGATGACAATTACTCTGTGCCTACAAGATCACAACTATCCAGAGAGCAGGTGTATTTGTGCAATATCACATTTTATAAAAAGAAAAATAGGAATGATGGTTGATTAGATGGGGTGGCAGGTCTGAGGCAGAGGTTAAACGCAATCCATCAATATCCCTCCCGATTAAACGCAAAATCATCTGGGAGCTAATGCCACTGTCGTAGACCGGCACATCCAGAGAAGTTGATTATTCAAAAGTGGTTTGAAAGCTAAATTTCTTATGTTAATTATGTTTCGTGTGTGTGCTCAGTTCCTGTCAAAGTGTTTACCTAATGGCGTGCTAATACAGATATAATCCTGACTGAGGAGAGAGAGAGACAGTGAGAGATATAAACATGGAATATCGCGGCCAATGCCTCTATGTTTATTCTTTCTTATACATCCATACTGTCTCTAAACCTCTATTGATATGCATTGTGTTATTTTTGTAGGATACTGTAGGGTTTAGTTTATTTATTCATTAATGATTCACTGCCAAGCTTTTGCTTCCCTTCCGCTTCAATATTCGTCCCTAACCTCTTGATGTGCGTTCCGCCCGACTCTCCTTTATCGTTATTCTACTCTCTGAATGATTTCTATCTTCAGTGATATTGTTGTTCAGATTCCTTTATTCATGTGGATGTTCTATGCTTGGCTTTTTTGTTTCTCTTTTATTGGGACTAGATTGTCCCGAATGCACCCCCTCTCTCTCTCTCTCTATCGTCTTTCTTCTCGTATCTTTCTATTTCGTTGCCGAAACAAATGGCTAGGTTTAAGTTGATGATGATGGGTCGATTTTCAGCTATCATGATTGCTCCTAACTGCCCTGGTTTGTTCCAATGTCTAAATCCTTCTACGGTGTACTCGCTGTATAATGGTTAAGGGTGTGTCCTGTACTCACTAAAGGCCCCATTGCATTTTCCCCTTTCCCCAAAACTCCATCCCTGACTGATTGCTCTGGTTGATATTTCTATGATTACGCTCCATGAATTTTGCTCATTTCATAGCTTTGTTAATATCTTGACATTTACCTTTACATTTACATTTAATACCTTCCAATATCTCTGCTACCTGGAATGTTATTATTCATTCTGTTCATCCGGCCATTATTCGTCCTTCCCGAGGCACTTGTCCCTGTTATGTAAATGCGCTCGTCCAACAGCGGAAAATATTTACAACTTATTCAAAGTGTTTAAGGTCTATTTTCATTTTGAACAGAACATTTCAATTACACTGACATGCTGCCAGAAATACACAAATAACATGTTTATAAGAGCAAAGTGCATCGCACGCATAGTGCATTAAGAAATTAAATGAACACGAAGCAATTCGCCCTTTGACATTCCATTGATTTTAAACATGATGATGCCTAATTTATAAATTTCATTAGTTTTCCTGCTATACCTCTCTATCCTTTGTTACCAAAATCCTTACATTCCAGCCTTGAATATACTCAGCAGCTGAACATCCACTGGCCTTCGGGGAAGAGAATTCCAATGATTCACAAACATTTTTGAGAAGAAAATGCTCCACACCTTAGCCCAAAATAGCCACACTTATTCTCAGAGTGTGTCCCGTCATTCTGGCGATACATCCCGCACCCACCCAGCCACATAGCCGCACAACCAGGCCACACCCCACCACCCCCCGCAAAAAAATGTGTAGAAAAATGGGCGGATAGAGTCATTTACGCTGTATTGACATAGAATGATTTTAAAAATGAGAGCGTGAGAGTGAGGTTGTGATGCAGGGAGAGAGAGAGGGGGATGGAATGAATGAGATGGAGAGAGAGCGTGGAGAGGATACCTCTGTCCTTTCCTCCGAGCTTATATTTACTGAATGTATCCTTGTTATTGCTTTTCCTATTCTGATTTGCCCTTTGTCAATTTTGTCTTTCGGGTATTTTATTGATTCTGTAATTTATTCATTCATTATTTAAATTCGAAGTTTTCCTTTGTCTTCCTCTTTATTTTTGTATTCTTCCCGTAACCTTTGATTTGCTTCTTGTCCTCTTCTTCTTCCTTGTCATTGCAGTTATTGCATGCTTTTCACTCATTTTTAAAAATATCTTGCCGTCTCCTTTTATTCATCCAGGAACATATATTGTTATCTATTTTTGTCTATTGCTTGTTTTAGTATAACATATTATTCCAGGAGCCTATTAATCACTGATTAACATATATTACCCAGTGCTATTCTCTCTCTCTCTCATCAATACTCTATTCGAGTTTACTTGCACAATTTGCATTCTCACTGCGACAATACCAACTGATTACTAGCTAGTCATATTTTGGAGTTTTGTTCCCCCTTGTGTATTTATCAATCTTTCTCAGAAATTTCAAATTGTATTCTGATTGGCTGTGCCTGTATTTCAACCTAATATAGTTTCTCATATCTGTGTCGGTGATTTTTCAAAGTCTAGTTTCACGACCACTGATTCGGTAGATTTGCTTAAGGGGTAAGCATTTCGCCCTGTAACAAAGAGATAACGACTCAAGTGTAAATTCCCTCCAAGATTAGTTGGGCTTTAGAATGAACTTGGCGTTGTTTAACATATCTCTGATCCTCCCTTCTTTGAAGAACCTGAAGCCCACATGTAAATACTGTGTTCAACATGAACAAATTGCATGCCAAGTATTTGAATGTTGAAGGTAAATTTGGATAATGACGAAATCGCTTCTCTTACGGAGCAGGCTGTGAAAAGTATGGAGAAAACAAGGACAGAAGTTGACCAGAGCGAAACACATTGAACGCATGTGATCATCAGGATATATGATATAGAAACAGGATTAGCTGATTTTGTCATCTCAGCTTGCAGCCCCATTCAATTCAGTTGCATCAAATATTTTACTTTTGATCAAACGCCAACAGTCTACATACAGCCATTCATCCAAATCACGTCAAAAGGTTTGATTAAATCATGCCCTGTTGAACCTCGACGACCGATCAATCTGCTGTTATCTGTGTCAGAAATGTACAAAGCATCACAACGCTTTGAGTGAAAAAAAAATGTTCACATCTTATTAATAAATGGCTGCCCCTTGCCCGGTAACGCCAACGTTTAGATAATCCTACAAATATTTATACATAATCGAGCAGATATGCATCCCTGTTAGATTAAATATAACAAAACGGTGCCTGGTATGGAAGTGGGAGAGATGGTGAGGCAGATCTACGGCTCAGGTTCAAAGAAAAAGGAAACTTCCCGCGAATTATAATGACAGAAAAATTATATATTTCCGGGGATGTAAAAGCTGACGTCATCGATTGAAACATTTTCACTGTGTTTTCTGCGCTTGCGTGAAGTTAAATGATTCAATAATAATCTTGCCTTGGAGGTCGATCGGGAGTAAGGGGGACAGCGAGAAAGAGAGAGAGAGAGAGAGAGAAAGAGAGATCTGCTTTACGGCATCCTCTCCTTTATTGTCAGTGTACAATGCAAGTTTAAGACTTTAAATGTAATTTTGTTCTGCTCCATTAATTTATCCAGTGTGTTTCAATTTTTGTTCTTATTTTAGTTGAACATTTTTCAACTGAATAATACTGATCACTTTTAAAGTGCTTTCAATGTTGTTTGTCTATATTTCATTACCGTTAAATAATACAAATTACATTCCCATTGCCAGAATACGAGTTCCCCCGCCCCAACCCACCCTCTCCCGAAACAGAATCTATTATTTTCTTTTGGAATTTCTTGCTCCTGTTTTTTTCCCGAATCCTTGTCAGAACGAGCTATTTATTTCTGATAGATGGTGTTCCCTTTTACACGTAAAACAAATGTTCATTTCTCCTGTGGTTTATGTTCGAAGCCTAATTCCGTCAGTACAATTTTGTTGGGTTTCGTAATAACTGGGTAAGGATTGTGCCCTCTAACCTACATAAAATCATCTCCCAGATTCCCCCCATTTCCCAACCGCCCCTTGCCAGATTAATCGCTGAAGATGAAAACCAAAAGGACAAGTATCCTATGAATGTGATTTTTTTCCATAACATTGCTAACACGTTCCTTTATAATCCCCTGTCACTATGTGATGGTTTCTAGAAAAGCCTTTTCCATGTTATTTAACCTCCCTATGATGCTGCCTTCCCCGATGCACTAGTTCTCCCTATCTAGTTATGAGCTGTTGATGAGCAGCAATTGCTAAACAGTTTATTCAAATGTGTGATGCAAATTTGGAAGTCGATGAAACAGCTTCATCCATGGCAGGTCTTTTAAAAACTGGGGCTGTAGAAGCGTAGTTAAGGTCTTACATGGCCGGGGGACACGGAGACGGAGCTTTAGCGGTATTGTCACTGGACTAGTAATCCAGGCGGCAGGGTTCAGGTTTCACCACGGTAGCTGTTGGAATTTGTAATTCAATTGATACTCGGGAACTGGGAAGCCATTCTCAGTAATGGCCACAATGAAACGTTTGTCGCAAAAATTCTATGGGGTCCAGTCATGTTCTTTAGGAAAGGAAACCTGCCATCCGTTCGTAGCATGGCCTTCATGTGACTCTAGATCCACAACAAAGTGGTTGCCCCTTAATTATCCTCTGAAATAGCCAAGCAAGCCACTCAGTTCAATGGCAATTAAGGATGGGCAACAAATGCTGACCATGCCAAAGGCACCGAGAAACAACTAAGATAAAACAATAAGTTCCTGTGTTGGCACAGAAACTATACAGGAGCAGTCGTAATTTAGAACGTTTAACCAGGTAGAGGAAGAGGGGCAGAAATTAAGCAGCAAATGAAGAGGACACATACAGAAGAATATAAATGAGACAGAGGGAGAGGGAGACCAGAACTGAGAGGGTTTAGAGCGTTGAAAACAGAGAATGAGATTTATATTGCGGTTGTAATGGTGTAATGTTAAATTCACTGTTAAAAATGAGGCAAAATAAACGAAAGTTATTTCTACATTTTAATGCCATTATCTGAGTTTATCTTGCCTGTCCTTTAATGAACCTGACTTATTGCTGATTCCTTTTTGATAACAGCTTCTCTATTGCATGTTTTCCCATTACTTTGTTATGTTAGGCGAAAAGTAAATGTTATAGTTCTTCTTTGCCTTCCAAAGTTTTAGATCCGACATTGATTCTAAACGCTTCTGGTTCCTCTTTGTTTTATTATTCTATCTGTTCATTATACATTTCACTTTCCTTTAAATTCTGTTGAAGGGTGTTCCGTTTGCTCATTGTGCATTATTGTGATCGGCTTGTAGTCAATTTGCTTCGGCAATGTATCGTTCCGAAGGCTAGTGTACAAATTTGAAAATAACGCACGTTGTCAATTGGGAAAGGTGGGCAAATCATGGCGTACTAGGGCAATTAGGGATAGCATTATATGCAAGGAAGGGGCATACAAATTGATCTGGAAAAAGCAACAGACCTGAGGAATGGTAAAAGTTTATAATTCAGAAAAAGAGGACCAAGGGTTTGATTAAGAAGGGGAAAAGTGAGTCCGAGTGTAAGCTTGCAGGGAAAATATAACGCGACTGTATTTTTATTTATAGGTGTGTGAACAGGAGACGATTGGTGAACACAAATATACGTCCCTTACAGTCAGAAACAGGGGAATCTACGAAGGGGAACAAAGAAATGACTGAACAACTAAATACATATTTTGGATCTGTCTTCACAACTGAGGACACAAATGACATACCAGAAATGTCGGGAAACATAGGGTTTAGTGAGAGCGAGGAACTGAAAGAAATCAGTATTACTAGAGAAATTGTGTTGGGGAAGTTGATGGGATTGAAGGCCAATAGACCCGGAGGGCCTTACAATCTACACACCAGAGTAATTAAAGAAGCGGCACTAAAATACTGGATGCATTGGTGGTCATCTTCCGAGATCCTATAGAGTCTGGGACAGTACCAACAGAATGGTAGTTAGCTAATGCAACCCTACTACTTAAAAGCGGAGGTAGAGTGAAAACAGGGAATTATAGATCAGGCAGCCTGACCAAGGTAGTGGGGAAAATTATAGTGTTAATTATGAACGACTTGATAGTTGAGCAGTGTGGAAATGAGAAGTGGCAGTATCTGACAGAGTCAGCATGGGATTACGAAAAGGAATTCATGCTTGACAAGTCTACTGGAGGTTTTCAAGGATGTAAATGTTAGAGTCGATGAGGGAGAGCCAGTTGACGTGGTTTATTTTGACATTCAGAAGGCTTTCGACAAAATCCCACATCAGAGATTGGCGTGTAAAATTAAAGCTAATGAGATTGGGGGTCGTGTATTGAGCTGGATAGAAAACTCGATGGCAGACAGGAAACAAAGAGTAGGAATAAGCGGGTTTCATTTCCGAATGGCAGGCTGTGACTAGCGGGGTACCACTGGGATCGGTGTTGGGTCCCCAGTTGTCACAATTTACAATCATGATTTTGATGAGGGAACTAAATGCAATATCTCCAAATTTGCAGTTAACACAAAACTGAGTGGGAGGGTGAACTCTGGGGAGGATGCAGAGATGTTTCAGTGTGATTTGGAGACGTTGCGTCAATGGGCAAATACATGGCAGATGCAGTATAATGCGTCCGAAATGGCAATGGAGCAATAGGCCCTTCTCCCGCTCGATAATGGAGGAACATGCCCCGCCCCGCTCTAGTAAAGGAGCAATAGGCCCCGCCTCCGCTCTAACAATGGAGGAAAAGGCCTCGCCCAAGCTCTCTCAGTGGATCAACATTCCCCACCCCCGCTCTGAAAAAAGAGGTATAGGTCGCACAATAGATCAATAGATCCCGTCTCCGCTATGACAACGGAGTAACAGACCCCGCTACCGCTCTGACAATGGAGCAACAGTCCCTGCCTCCGCTCTGATAATGGAATAACATCACCGCCCCCGCTCTGGCAATGAAGTAACAGGCCACGCCCCCGCCCTGACAATTCATCAACAGGACCCGCCCCCGCTCTGACAATGGGGCATCGGGCCCCGCCTCCCCTCTGACCCTGGAGAAACAGGTCCCGCCTCCACTCTGACATTGGAGAAACGGGCCGCGTCTCCCCTCTGACAATGGAGCAACAGTCCCCACCTCTGCTCTGACAATGCAGGAACAGTTCCATGCCTCCGCTCTGACAATGGAGCAACAGACGACCCTGCGCTCTGACAAAAGAGAATCATGCCCCGCTCCTGCTCTGACAAAAGAGAATCGGAGCAGCCCCGCCTGTGACAATTTGTCAACAGGCCCCGCTTCCGCTCTGACAACGGAGAAACAGTCCAAACCCCAGCTCTGAAAACAGAGTAACAGGCCCCACCCCCGCTATATCAACGGAGAAACATGCCATGCCCGCGCCCTGTCAATGGATTGATAGATCCTGTCCCCACTCTGACAATAGAACAACAGGCCCCGCCCCCTGCTGTCAATGCAAGAACAGGCCACGCCTCTGCTCCGACATTGGGGCAAAAGGCCCCGCCTCTCCACTGACGATGGAGTCATAGGCACCGCCCCCGCTCTGACAGTGAAGTAACATGCCACGCCCCCGCTCTGACAATGTAACAACAGGCCACGCCCCCGCTCTGACAATGGGGCATCGGGCCCCGCCCCCTCTCTGACAATAGAGAAACAGGCCCCGCCTCCGCAATGAAAACAGGGTAACAGGCCCCGCCTCCGCTATGATAAAAGGGTAACAGTCCCCGCCCCCGGTATTGCAATGGATTAACATGCACGGCCCCGCTCTGACAATGGAGTAACAGGCCCCGTCCCCACTCTTAAAATACAGCAACACACCCGGCCCCCGTGGTGACAAGGGAGCAACAGTCCCTGCCTCCCCTTTGACGCTGGAGAAACAGGCTGCGCGTCTGCTCTGACAATGGAGCCACAGTCCTCCTCCGCTCTGACAAAGGAGTAACAGGCCCCGCCCACGCTCTGACAATGGAGTAACAGGCCCTTCCCCCGCTCTGACAACGTATCAACAGGTCCCGATCCCGCTATGACAATGAGGTAACATTTGTCAGAGCCTCCGCTCTGACAAAAGTGCATCCGGTGTAGCCCCAGCGCTGACAATGCATCAACAAGCCCCGCCAGCGCTCTAACAATGGAGCAACAGGCCCCTCCCCCTCTGTGACAATGGAGCAACAGGCCCCGCCACCCCTCTGATAGTGAAGCAACAGGTCCCGCTTCAGGTCCGAAAATGGAGCAACTGGCCCCGACGCCATTCTGGCAAAAGGGCAACAGGCCCCGCCTCCTCTCCGACCATGAAGCAACAGGCCACGCCTCCGACCTGACAATGGCCCAACAGGCTGCACCCCGCTCTAGCAAAAAAGCAACAGGCCCCGCCTCCTCTCCGACCATGAAGCAACAGGCCATGCCTCCGACCTGACAATGGACCAACAGGCCGCACCCCGCTCTAGCAAAAGAGCAACAGGCCCGGCCTCCGCTCTGACAATGGAGCAAATGGACCCGCGCCAGCTCTGACAATGGACCAACCGGCCTCGCTCCCGCTCTCACAGTGGAACATGTTCCGCCCCCGCTCTGACAAAGGAGCATCATGCCCCTCCTCTGCCAATGTTCTAGCCAGCCAATGTTCTATCCGTGTTACTGTGTTACGCGCTATAAACTGAGCTTTTGTTTTCTGCAATAGCCTTTCATGTGGCAGCTTATCAAATGCCTTCTGGAAACCCAAGCACAGCACATCTACAGGTTCCCCTTTATCCACGGCGCAAGTTGCACCATCAAACAAATCAATTAAATCGGTTAACCATGATTCCTCCTGCACAAAACCATGCTGACTCTTGTCCATTACCTTGAGTTTTTCCAATTGCCCAGCTAGAACCCCATTAACGATGAATTCTAACACCTTCTCCACGACAGGCGTTAAGCAAACTGGCCTCTCGTTCCCTGATTCCGCTCCCTCCCTTCTTGAACAGAGGGGTTAAATTTATTGCTTTCCGGTCTGATGGGACCTTTCCAGAATCTAGCAAATTTGGGAAAATTAATGCCAACACATACACGACCTAACGTTGCAGAAACAGAACCTGTCCATGTTTCAGACCTGTGAAGGTGAACATGCACCTTGATAAGATTGTTCTAAAATACATATTTCGAGTCATAGCAGCACTCAGGAAAGAGACACCTGTTCCATTGGGTGCTGTCTGGCCCCCACATTAAAGGAAGAATATACTTGTGTCACAATCTGGTTGGGGATTGCCTCACTGCGCCTGTCCCTGTTGCAGCTAAACAATCTCAACAACCTGGCAGATCAATTGAAACCATAGAATCTCCCAAAACTCCAATCATCTCCACGGTGACCTGGCATCTTCTGGTTTCTTGTCAAATAAACCTTAGTTTACGCATCCTTATATTGAAAATATTTCACTGATATGAAGAAACATATGGACCTTACAAACCCTCAATGCTCATTGATGATGCATGAACTAATGTAGCTCCAATACTTAAAAAAAAAAGTATTTTGACCGCCGGCCCTGAGTGAAATGATTGCAACCCCCATCTCTTCACACCGAAGCTCACAGAGAAATCATCCATTGTTTCAGTGCCGTTGCCTTGTGACTCTTACTTTTCTAATCCGACCTGTTAAATCTAGGTTGAGGGGAATGAAAGTCTTATTCACATAGCAAGTGGTTCTGGACTGGAGTGGACTAACTGGAAGTGTGGTGGGTGCAGGTTTAATCGAGGCATTCAAGAGGCCATTACATGATTATTTATATGGACACAATGTGTAAAGTTACAGGGAAAAGTCAGGAGGTTTGCACTGTGCCATGATGCTCATTCGGGCGGCAGGTTTAGACACGATGGGCCGAATGGCCTCTTTCTGCTCAGTCGCGATTCTACAATTCTGTGATTCTGTTATTGTTTCAGGTGTCCAAACCTTTGACAGTGAGAACATGTCGGTCCATTGAATGCACGACTACCTTATTGTATAATAGCGGTAGAGGTGGGGGTGAGTGCCAATTGAGGGGGGCGGGGAATGTTAGAGGGTCAGTAATGAGAGAGTGCTGCACAATCGGAGTCTCAATACTGAGGGAGTGACGCACTATCGGAGGGTCTTTACTGAGGGGCAGTGAACTATCGAAGGGTCATTGCTGAGGGAGTGCTGCAATGTCGCAAGGTTATGATGTGGATTATAACCTTTATCCTTCAGGGGCTGTTCCAGATAACGACCTATTCTCTGATAATAACCCTCACCTGAGTTTAAAATATACACCTCTCACATACTCTTGCTTGGGGACTTAAGAAGTGATCCGCCTCACCCTAAGTGAAGGATTCCAACAGCGATCGTACCCTTCATCAAGACTATCCTTTGAAAACAATATAATGCTCAGCTATGTTACAAATACACGGATATTATAATGGTCCGTGGCACTCGTTATAAAAAATATTTCCCTCTTTAGGATTGTGCAGTGTTGAGCTCCGTGAAATCTTATGCAGAATACTGAGTGAGACGTTATTTTTCCTACATTATTTAAACATTTATTCAAGAGCCAGAAAATGCAAGACACTTTAAATAGGTAAGTACATGAAATTTTAAAGATATACAAAGATGTAAAGCATAATATTAGTTCTAATATATAATCCATAACATAAAATTATTCAATGCTACAGTCAGAAATAACTTATAATCGTGCATCAAGCTATAAAGCAAATTGTTACATTAAGTACCAAGAAGAGTGAGCCGATTATGGTCAGCGCAATGAAGTTCGAAATGTCTAGCCTTGCAGACAGCTGTAGTGAGAAGCGGTAACTTGAGGATTACATCGCTGCTGGCTTTTCAATGGTTGATTTCCTACCTATCTGTCACTTCTGATCGCCCTTAGCAACAGTGGTGTTCCTTCTTTGCCTAAGCTGCTTTCTCTTTATTCATCCTCTTAAGGTTCTATTTTTCACTGATTCTGATAATGGTTAAATTGTTTAGGACTGTCTCATTATATGGTCACTGTGAGTGTTTATAAGGTCAATAAATTTTTGTAATATGTTCTAATAACAACTCTTACAACCAGTTTACCTTGTTTTAGTACTGTCATCATCTGTATTTGAGAGAACTAGTTTATAAACTTTTCACAGAATGCTCTTATAATATATAAGTATATATATATATTCCAAATAGGTCATATCCCCGCCGCATCGGCCCTTCATAAAGGTATCTGATAACGTTCACTTCGAATTGAATATAGTCTATCAGAGCTTAGTGATACACTGGACCAATTTATTAGGATTCTTTCTTAAAACCTCAATAACTCTTGATTACACACTAACTTATCATTAATGAATGTTACTGTCGTTTTAACATGTCTTTGCTAAAGGGTGAAACTTTATCACATAGACAGAATTTACATATTCTGATGTCTATTTTTTCTGGAGATTGCCCATATCTGGTACTGGATTCCGAAAAGGGCTTCTGAAATGTCAGTGAATTCTCACACCATCAGGGAATGTTCCAATGGTCCTCTGATGTAACTGTATGTGCAAAGTAACCTGCATGAAGCCTTTAACCGTTTTCTACGCATTAACAAAGAGAGACCTCTGATTCAATTCTAAAGTAAAATGTCCTAATGATATTCAAACTCACTATTTCTATCTTCCATCACAGGCTGCACGGTCAGTGGTGGGTGAATGATGCACTATTGGAAGCGGCAAAATTAGAGAGCGCTGCACAGTCGGTGCGTTAGGACAGATGGAGTGCTGCCCTGTCGCAGGGTCAGTGCTTAGGGAATGCCGCATTGTCAGAGAGTCCGTAATGAGGCAGTGCTGCAATGTCGTATGGTATGCATTAATCTGGTGCTGCACTGTCAGTGGTTCAGTATTGAGCTAGTGCTGCGCAGTGGGCGGGTCAATATTTAGACATTGATGCACTGATTAGGAGGACATAGACAGTGCGAGCTGATATAAAGGTGGGTCAGTAAAGAGGGGAATCAGCAGTGTTGGAGCGTCAGCATTTTCGGAGTGCTGCACAGTGAGACGGTCAGTACTGATGGAGCTCTGCTCTATGGGAGAGGCCGTACTGTTGGAAATCTGTGCTGTCAAAGCATGAGTGTAGAGGGAGTGCTGCACTGTCAGAGGGTGGGCAGATAGGAGCACTGTACTATCGGAGGGTCAGACTGAGGGTTCGCCACACGGTGAGTGGTTCAATGCTGAGGGAGTGCTGCACTGTTGGATGGCCAGTAATGAGAGCGTGCTGAACTGGCAGAGGATGAGTACTGAGGGAGCAACGCAATGTCCGCGGGGGGAGCATTGAGGAAGCGCTGCACGATCATATTGTAAGGACTGAGTGATTGTTGCACTGCTGGAGGGTCAGTAATGAGGGAGTGCAGCACTGCTGGAGGCTCAGTGTTTAGGGACTGCTTCACTGTCAGAGAGTCAGTAGTGAGGGATTGCTGCACTGTTGAATGTTCAATACTCAGGCGGTGCTGCATTGTCGGAAGGTCAGTACTGAGGTATGGCCGCACTATCACAGTGTCAATGCAGAGCGAGTGTGGCACTGTCATTGGTTCAGCACGGAAGGAGCGCCGCACTGTCAGAGGGTCAGAACTGCGGCAGTGCAGCACTGATAGAGGGTCAGAACTGAGGGACTGCTCCATTGATGTATGCTCAGTACAATCACAGTGCTGAATTGTCAGAGGGTCAGTACTGAGGGAGCAGTGCACTGTAAGAGAGGCATCGTTGACGGAATGCCGGCACTGAGGGAGGGTGAGTACTGAGGGAGCGATACATTGTCGGAGAATCACAGTACTGATCAGTGTCATGTGTCGATACTGAGGTACTGCTGCACTTTCAGAGGGTCAGCACTTAGATAAAAGCCAGTTATATAACCCCTCCTCGCACTCTATAATTGATATATCACATCGCTACACCGCCACATCTAGTGCACCAGGTATTAATTCTTCCTCCCGTTATACCGGGATTATGACATCGCCGTACCCCCACAGCTGGTGTACCCGTTGTATTACCTTTCCACAATCGAGAGCCTGGAATACTATACACCATCCCCCGCAGCTCCTGTTGTATCACCCTACTTCCTCGGTGCACCTGTAATTGGCGCCTCACCCACTGTTGGTGCTATATTTCCCTCCTACTCTGGTGTGCCTGGAACACCCGCCAACCCCAAGTACCTGTCTTATCCCTCCCGCGGCCAGTGATAGACGCCATCCCTCCTTGCTGTTGCTGCTTTTGTCGATGCCCTGGTAGATATGAAAACCAGGAATGGACGGGCTCACTGATGACACGACCCTTTATTTCTTTGTGCTCCAGTCAGTATGGGCCTCTGTGCAGGGCTAGCAAACAACATCATGTGGAACAGACTCTGTCCATTTGCTCTGTCACCATAAAGATAACAGCACCACCCTGCTCTTTGCCTGCTGTTGCCACAGTAACAGTCGCGCCACCAATGGAAATGCGAAATTAAATGGACATTCTCAGTCAGTGTTTAAGTCATTCAATGGATTTAAGAATTGGAGCAAAGGGATATTTCAGCACATCCTTCAACTGCTCCCTGAACTTAGTCTGGGTCACGGCGTAAATCCCAGTGTTTGTGCAGCAACTCAGGAGCTGCAGCATGAAGCCCAATTCCATCACAATATAATCAAGGTCAACATACATATTCCCCAAGAATGATATCCGGCTCCATATAGAAAACAATATTAACAATGCCCACAACAGGATGAAATTGGCCGAGATAACGACTAGTAAAATGATGGATTTCCTCCGACTCTCCATCTCTGGGTCTCTGGGACTCTCCCCACTGCTGTGAGCCCGGAGTCTCCTGCGGGCTCTGCTGCTGACTAAAATATGTCTGACGGTGAGAACATTGAGCAGCAGAATCAAGAAAAATGGGACACAGGGGGTAAGAATGTGATGGAGAAATTCTATAGTCATCCAGACCGTAGAGAATTGAATAGCAAATGATATACGGCAAAACCAGGGCCCGTTCCTCAGAAAATACCCACCTGTGAGGGTAAAATACCAGATGATGTTCTTTAAACAGCTCAGCACAGTCACAGTTCCCAGAACAACAGTCGCTGTTTTCTCGGTACAATATTTAATTTTCAGATTGTGGAGACAAATAGCCACAAATCGATCAAAGGTGAAAGTGACAGTGAACCAGACGGAACAGTCAGTGGCGGCATATAGGAAGACAGCATGGGTATTACACACAGGGATAGAATACAGGAAACGAAACTGTTCCGCAAAAACGATTGGAATGTGTCTCAAGATCAGGTCGAGGATAACGACCAGTAGATCTGCCGTTGACATGGCCACCAGGTAGCGAGAGACACATTTAGATAGACCGCAGTTTCCCCGAGACAGAATGACAATTGACAATAAATTAACTGTGTGGAAGAAAGATAAGCATAGAAATTAGCTTGGGACAAAAGTGACCAGTTTGATTAAACAAGTCTTGAAATGTTGAATTGTGCTCTTCTTTCCTGAGCTGTGTGAATATGATTGTGCCTGAACGAATAAAGGAAAAGCCAGTGATGATCTGGAAGGCTGGAGAGATTAAAGCGATAAACGGTTGTTACTGTAATATTTGAAATAAAATCTATTGCAAATTCTGTTTTACTTTCCCTGCATGGCTTAAAATCTGTTGACCCTCTACACTCAACCAAATCTAAGCAACCTTCCCCCCTTCCTACTATCCCTGGTGAAATTGAGTTGTCACAATGCTGAACGCTGAACTATGAGTTTTGGATTGGACAGGTGTTTTTCTTCCAGCTGTGTAATCGTCCTTCCGCTGCCCTTCTCCTTTATTCGCCCAGGGTCTGGTAACACACAAGCTGGTTGGCCTGGGTTACTGACTGGGTTCTCCTGTGGCCAACAGATTTTTGAGTGGATCTCAAACACGTGGCTTCGGCTGGGCTGTTTCTGACAGGTCCAAAACCCCTCCATTATCAAGGCTCAGCGACCTGAAACATCACGTTTGCTTCCTCGCTGCAGTTTCTGCCTGACATGTGGAGCATTTAAAAAACAACAACAGACAGCTTACAATAATATAGCACCTTTAGTATAACCAAACATTTCTAGGCGTTGGACAGGAGCAATATCAGACCACATACTACACCGAACTGAAGAAGAAGCTATTGGACCCATTAAACCAGAGCTAGGAAACAGAATTACACTTTACAAAAAGTTTTAAAAGGAAGAAAGAGAGGTTGGGATGGGGAGAATATTGGACAGGATACAATCCAGTATAAGGTAACGAATACAAACTCCATTGTCCAAATCAGAGGCAGTGCAAGGACAGAAAGACCTGGGCTGTTTGTGCACAAATCTCTGCCGGTGTCAGGACAGGCTAAGAACGCTCTGAATAGAGCTTATGGCATCCTCCACAGTGTTAATTTAGGTGGAGGGAACACAATGCACGGTGGTAAAATAAATCTACGTAAAGCACTATTTTAATCCCGCCCTTTATGTTGTTTCAAACATCGGGCGCCACACTTTCAGAAAGATATGAAGGTTTGGGAGGGAGTATAGGTGATATTTACCAGAGTGGATCCAGTGATGTATGATACATGGACAGATTAGAGAAGCTGTGGTTGTTCTTTCCCCAACTGCACCCACCCCACACCCCAACTCCAGCGTGCCATGGATGCTGGGCTCAAGCAGGGATGAGGCAGCGCCGGGGCAGTGGGTGCCGTGGAGGTAGGGACATGGAAAGTGTAAAGGGAATGGGCCTTGCGTTCTGGTCTGCTGGGGGCTGTTGGTAAAAGTCAGTCAAGAGAAGAAACTGAGGAGACTAAATTGTGGCGCAGAACTGCTCACCTGTGGTCTGAATTGGACATATTGGCTTGCAGTTTGTGTGTGTGACTCAATTTCAATTTACTCTCCGGGAACGAAGCCTGACATCCCCTTGATAATGCAGAGAATGGAGGGCCAACCGAGCCCTCAAGTTCAGCCATGACCCAGAACCTTAGAAATGAGCAGATAGGAGGAGTGGGGTCCCTGGATCAGGAATAGAGTTATTGATCAGAACTCCACACAATGACACTGGTCTTACCAGAATTTAGCCGACAAACACTGTAATGAAGTTAAACATGCTTCACAAGTTAATGTCTGAATGGAAAGACTTACCAGGGACACCGAGAATGGCGAGGATGGGATAGTAAACCCCTTGAATAACGAAAAGCGCAAAGCAAATGCGCCATTTTAATGTTATCCGATGATCTTCTGCAGTAAGTAAGTTAAGAGCCGTGGTGAAGCTCGCCCTCATTGTTGCAACATTCCAATCTATTCTTCTCTGGTTCGGATCCATTGTTGTAACATTCCAATTTATTATTCTCAGGTCCTGATCCATTGTTGTAACATTCCAATGTATTCTTCTCAGGTTCTGATCCATTGTTGTAACATTCCAATCTATTGTTCTCAAATTCTGTCCTCTCCTCTGCCGCTCTATTAAGCCAATGATCCCGGCATATTGCGGATGGAATGCTCCCGATAATACTGTGGGATTACGCATTGAAAGGTGCCGCTTATAAATAGAAGAGGGCAAATTGTCAGAGGCACAGTTAATTTCCATGGAGACTGACATTAATTACAGCCACCGAACAAACAGCTTCAGTTAACCCGTTTCATTCCAGCCCTCTTGTGTCAGAACAGAGATGTCCGAGGGTTGCTGAGTGAAGGGTGGTGGTCTTAGCGGAGGCACTGATCATAATCTTTCATTCTTCCTTGATCACGGGAGTGACGCCCGATGACTTGATGCTTGTAAATGTTATACCCTGCTTTGAAAAAAAGAACAAACACTGTAACTGCAGCCCGGTAGTCGAATGACGCTGGTGGCTCAATTTCTGCAGGACTTGATGTAGGGCAAAAATAGTGACCGCTCTGTAAACAATGTATCGGTTCATAGAATACAAGAGACATGTGAATATTAATAGCAAAGCAAACATGTCTGATGAATTGGATCGTGGCCGCTTCCAGAATAGCTGAAAGTGATGATGATAGTCCGTTTCTTCTCATATAGATAGTATTGCCAAAGGCGTCATTAGTTAGAAATGTAATGGAAACGGAAACCCATTGGGTATAGAGGCAGTTGCAGATTGGATGTGATATATGATACTGTGATACTGTGATACTATGCATCCTGCAGCAATCTTCAATCCCTTACAGTATTGTTCAATATTCAGACTTCTTCGATCTGTTTCAAGATGCTGCCATGCAGTAACTGAACTTCTCTGAGACTGGAAAAGAGCTGTGCTTGTAGTGGCGGTGAGCGGCCAGCAGAGGGCAGGATTGTATCATATTAATCCGAATACGGTGAAACGGGTTTGACAAGAGGATTTCACCCTTTTAAAATTCATTCCTTGATCAAATGATCCAAAGAGACAAAAACTTTGACAGAAGATGCGAGTCCAGGCTGAGGCAGTCATTGTCGAATTGGGATGGAAGCCTTATATAGCCCATGTGAAGTGACATTGATGTCTGAATACACAACGATAACACAATGAAACAGAATAACATCACTGCTGAGGTTTCTATTGGACATGATCTTTCTGACTGGTGGGAATTAATGTGAGTTGAATTATTCTGCTCAGAAGTGGAGGTCCAGCTTGTTGTTGGGTTTTCTGTCCACAGTAATCAATTTGAGTTTTGCTGTGGAGGGAGACTTTGTGCTGGGGTTGATGGGAGCCACTTTCTGATTGGTATGGGGGGCAGTTACATGGTACTTTGTGTGAGATGCTGATATGTGTGCTTTTCCAACAGGGGCTCCAGGTAGAATAATCCCACCCTACACATTCCCAAAGCCCAATATCTAATCTAGGTGGTAGCCAGAGTCTTTTCCCCGTTCACAGTATATCTCTGACAGCGGCTGAGGATGGCTCACCCTGTGTCAGTCAGAGATTTATAATTAATCACTATCACTGGACCTGCTGTGGAGAGCTGCGTCGGGCAAAGCATGAGGAGTGAGCGGGTTCTTGTTGTGAAATCATTCAGTTCAGCACAGCATTGAATGAGTTTTAGAATCGGAGTAAAGGGGAATTTCAGCCCAGCATTCAGATGCTCTCTGAACTTAGTCTGGGTCACTGCATACAAACTAGTGTTTGTGCAGCAGCTCAAGAGCTGCAGCATGAAGCCTCTTTCCCGAATATAAAGTGGTGGTCTTACGTAAGTGTAGCCCAAAACTACCATTCGCCACCATAGGGAAAACATCGTGAAGTAAACTCATAACAGGATGAAATTTCCTGAGATAATAAACAGTAAAATGATGGATTTCCTTAGACTCTCCATCTATGAGTCTCTGGGACTCTCCCCACTACTCTGAGCCCGGAGTCTCCTGCGGGCATTGCTCCTCAGTAAAATATGCCTGTCAGTTAAAGCATTGAGCAGTAAAACCAGGAAAAATTGGACTCCCGGCGTTAGAATGTAATAAAGAAACTCGATTGCTGACCATGTCCTTGAATTCTGAACATCCAATGTCACAAAACAAAACCAGGGGAATTTCATGCCCCAATACTGAGCCGTATACATAAAATACCAGAACACATTCTTCAAACAGCCCAAGAAACTGACTGTTCCCAGAACCACAGATGCAGTATTTATGTTGCAATATTTTGCTCTTAACTTACTGCAACGAATAGCCACAATTGATCGAATGTAAAAGTGACAGTGAACCACACAGAACAGTCTGTGACTGTGTGAAGCAGAACAGCATGGATATTACACACCGGAATAAAAAACAGGAACATAAACTCGATAGGATAACGAATTGGAAGATGCTTCAGAATCAGATCGATGATAACGACCAATTTATCTGCCCCTTGCATTGCCACAAGGTAATAAGTGACGCATTTCGAGAGACCACACTTTGCCTGAGAAATAACCACTATCGTCAGTACATTAAATGTGAGGAAGGGAGACAAGCAGATAAATTAATCTTCAGGCTGGGACGAGTTACCATTTTAACAGAGTATGGTTGCATTTTTTAAATGCCTCGTTATACACAGTAATATCTGCAAATGCTTTTGCCAAGGAAACAGCTGTCATCTGCAGAAAACATTTGTTTTTAAATAATGTAAACCACTCAATGTTTATTAATATCCGCAATGGGTTACTCCATCAGCACAAGTCGCACCTCAAAATGAGTTTCGAACGTGGCAAAACGACATTAATATGCAGGAACCCAAACAGCGGAGTCCAATGCGACTGGAAGAAATAAGCCAGCCCTCAATCAAACGATCAGATTAAAGCTCTGCACTTCTGCAACATCTAATGTTGGTTCCATTAAAACATAATATTCAGACCGGAGGAAGAGGCTCTGCAAACACTCACATCCTCAATGACCTGGGCGCACAGCATGTCAGCACAAAAGACTCGGCTGCAAGATTTGAAACCATATTCGGCCGGAAGGTCCGATGGATGATCCATCCCGGCCTCCACCTCAATTCCTCTGAATCACAGAGGCCAGACTGAAGCCGCTCGATTCACTTCGGTAATATCAAGGTACTTGTGAAGTCTCTGGGCACAGCAAAGGCCCCTGGGGCTGACTGCATCACAGCCAGAGCATTGAGGACTTGTGTGCCTGAATTAGCCGCAGCTCCAGCCAAGCTGCTGTAGGACAACTACATGACAGGCACCTTCTGGGAGAAGAGGGTAATTGGCCTGATATGTCCTGTACACACGCTACACACACAAAGTATGGAAAAGCGGGATCGATCTCAGTCATCAACAATGTGATGGAAGGTGTGACAGGCAGTTAAAGCAGGCACCACTTATACATGTCTAACCTGGGAACTGAGACTCACTTGTTTTAGTCCATATCTCATGAGCCAGAAGACTTTGAGACTGCTGCAGCAGATCGTGTTTGATCTGATTGTAACTCAACTCCACAGCCCTGCCTATCCTTGAAAATCTCTTACCTCCATTGCTTATCAAAGACCGATCCACCTCTGCCTTAAAAGAATTCAAAGACTCTTCACCAACCACCATTTCAGAAACAGAGTTCCAAAGGCTCATGACCCTCTGAGAGAAATAAAAACTCTCCTCACCTCTGTCCACAATGGGTGACGCCTTATTATTAAACATTGGGCCCCAGTTCTCAATTCTCTCATAGCAGGAAGGATCCTCTGCAGATTGACCATTCCATGATCCCTCAGAATCTTGTATCTTTCATTCACTCTTCTAAACTCCAATGGATACAAGATTAGCCTGCCCAATCTTTCCTCATCAGAAAACCCGCCAATTCAAGATATTTCACATTTCACATTTTCCCACGTTATTCTCCTTTAGCCACGTATTTGACGACTCACTTAACCTATCTACATGCCTTATAGACTCCTTATATCCTCTTCACAACTTACTATTCTCCCAATCTTTGTGTCATCAGCAAATTTACTAAATACCTTAATTTATTCGTTCATATAAATTGTAAAAAAATTCGGGCCCTACACTGATCACCATGTTAGACCACTCATTAGATCTGGCCAATTAGAAGAAGACCCATTTCTGCCAATTCACTGTTTCCTTTTAGATTATTGTTTACATTGGTTAATTGGATGTGGGCGTCGCTTTCTAGGTCCACATTTTTTGCCCAACTCTAATTGCACTTGAGGAGGTGGTGCTGAGCAGCCTTCTCGAACCGCCGGAGTTTGTGAGGTACAGAGGCACCCAGAGTGCTGTTACGGAGCAAGTTCCAGGATATTGCCTCAGCGACAGGGAAGGAACAGCGATAAGTTTCCAAAACGGGAATGTGAGTGACTTTAGGGGAACACCCAGGTGGTGGTGTTCCAATGTGTCTGCTCCCCTTGTCCCCAAGCCCCTTGACGTGGGCTTGGACGGTGCTGTCTAACGAGGCTCATTGAGTTCCTGCGGTGCACCTTGTACATCGTACACATTGCTGCTACTGTGGGTCGGCGGTGGAGGGAGCTACTGTTTGTGGATGTGGTGCCAATCAAGAGCGCTGCTATGTCCTAGATTTGTTCAAGCTTCCTGACTGTTGTTGGAGCTCTACTTATGTTGGCGAGTGGAGAGTATTCCATCACACTCCTGAATTGTGCCTTGTAGATGGTGGACAGGCCTTCTGTAGACAAGAGGTGAGTTACTATCCGCAGAATGCTGAACGTATGACATGCTGTTATACCCATAGCATTTATATGGCTGGTCCAGTTCAGTTTCTGGTCAATGGTAACCCCCAGGATGTTGATAGTGTTGGACGCCTTTGAATGACAAGAGGCAATGGTTGTATTTTCTCTTCTTGGAGATTGTCATTGCCTGGCACATGCGTTGCGTGAATGTCACTTGCCAGTTGTCAGTGGTATGATCCCTGGTGATGTTCCTACTGGAAAAGTCTGATCCCTGGGTGGTACCCAGCTTGAGAGATCTTAAGTTTTATTTTTTGTTTAAATGCGTGGAGAGTGTCGACTGAACAGAGTTACAGGAGACAGCTGATGGATTTTTAACAATGAATAAAACATTTATTAAACTTGAAAAGATGAACTATATTACAATAGTCCTTCACCATAACTCTGCCTTTCCAGATATATTCAGATTTACAAAGGAAGCACAAGTTAGGAAATCTACCATATACTCTAATGTTCACAGTCGTTACACAGTCCATGCAAAACAATCTGCGACTTGTGGTAATGCATACAACAACCTGAAACCAAGTGTCTGCTTCCATTCCGAACAGATGCTATGGATACCTGACATCTCCCCCCAATCGCTTGTCAAATCTTGAGCCAAACGGTCCGTCTTTCGCTCGAGGCTTCCCAACCTCCACACTCGAAGAAACCATTTGGAATCTCCTCGCAAACCCGGCTTTCTCTCAGGCGCCTTCCATAATGTTCCATCTGCAGGGCTCCGAGCTCTCCAGGATCGCCACGTCATTGAAGATTCCTGCCATGCATTCGCTCTCACTGTCTCAGCTATGCCAAAAGAACACCATTGCTTCACACGCCTATAGCAAGGCCTTACAGAACTCGAGCTGTCTCCTTGGATCTTCTGCATTTTTACAAGCCGAAGTTGCTTTAAATCTGCATGCTGAAACTTCTCCCTTGAAATTTGAAACCTTTCTCTGCTTCTCACTCCCAAAACTATCTAACAGGACCTTGTCCAGATTCCTGTTTGCTTCTTTTGATTAGTAGGTCTTCATCAGACCTCTGTTCTTCTATTTCTGAAGTTCCCTACTGTACAGCTTCTCCTTCCAGCTGGTTTCAAATTTCCTTTCGGACTTGCTACCAGCCCCTCGCCAAGGTTCCTTCTCCTGGCAAGTGCTTTCAGCCTTGGAACACCCACACCAAATGAACTCAAACTGATTTTGGTTTTTACCTGTGTTTATGTGTTTGTGCACGTGTGCATATGTGTGTGTGTCTGTGTGTATGTGTGTTTTTTTGTGTGTGGCAACCCTCTCTGGAATCCGATTGCTAGGAAACATCAAATTTTTTGTACTTAAACTTCCCTAAACCACTACCCCACTTGATAACACAGCTCTCCACCGCAAGGATCATAACAGTTTTTAAAAATGTAGGCACACAAACCGAGCGTACACTTGCTCTCGCCTGTGAAAAATGTAACGACATCCCAGGTTTCACCATTTTAACCCACACATCGAGAAAAAAATATCATGCTTGAAAATTAAAGCAAAAAATATTTCCTAAACCAACAAATGAAAATATAACTTACTTCAACTCTCTTGTTCCTAAAATCTGCCTAAGCTAGGATATTGTCCAGGTGTTGCTGCATTTGGACATGGGCTGCTTCAGTGCCTGAGGAGTCGCGAATGGTGCTGAACATTGTGCAATCATCAGCGAACATCGCAACTTCTGACCTTATGATGGAGGGAAGGTCATTGATGAGCAGCTGAAGATGCTGGGCCGAGGACTCTACCCTGAACATCTCCTGCAATGATGACCTGGAACTGAGATGTTGGACCTCTAACAATTACAATAATCTTCCTTTGTGCTATGTATGACTCCAACCAGCGTAGAGAATTCTTCACTGATTCCCAATGACTCCAGTTATGTTAGGGCCCCTTGACTTCACACTCAGTCAAACGCTGCCTTGATGTCAAGGGCAGTCACTCTCATCTCACATCTTGAATTAAGTTCTAGTGTCATGTTTGAACCAAGAGTGTAATGGGTTCGGGAGCTGAGCGGCCCTGGCAGGACCCCAACTGGACGTCAGTGAGCAGGTTAACGCTAAGTAGGTGCGGCATTATAGGGCCGTATAGGGCTATCTTCTATAGGAAGATAGCCCCTTCCGTTACTTTACTGAAGATCGAGAGTAGACTGATGGGGCAGTAATTGGCCGGGTAGGATTTGTCTTGCTTTTTGTGCACAGAAAATACCTGGGAATGTTTGCACATTGGCAGTAAGGTGTCCGTGTTTTACATGTACTGGAACAGTTCGGCTAGTGCCGCAGAATGTTCTGGAGCTCATGTCTGCAGTGTAATTGTCAGAATACCGTCACGGTATATAATCTTTTCATTATATAGTGCCTTCAGCCAGTTCTTCATATCACGTGGAATAAATCGATTTGGCTGAAAACTGGCATCACTAACGGTGTGGAACCCCGGAGGAGGTCGAGATAGATAATTCACTTGGCACTTCTGGCTGAAGATTGTTGCTTATGTTTCAGCTTTATGTTTTGCACTGATGTGCTGGGCTCCTCCTTCATTGAGGATGGGGATATTTCTGGAGCCCCCTCATCCAACACCATTCACGAATGCTTGTGGCATGACTGCAGAGATTTGATCTAATTCTTTGGATGTGAGATCGATTAGCTCTGTCTATCACTTGGTGCTTATGCAAGTTTGACATGCAAGTAGTCCTGTGTTATAGCGTCACCAGGCTGACACCTCTTTTTCAGGTATGGCTGCCGCTGCTTCTGGTTTGCCCTTCTGCACTCTTCATTGAACCAGGGTTGACCCCCTCGCTTGATGGTAATGGTAGAGTGGGGGATATGCCGGGCCGTGAGGTTACAGATTGTGTTCCAGGACAATTCTGCTGCGGCTGATGGCCCTCAGTGTTTCATGGAGGCCCAGCCTTAAGTTGCTGGATCTGTTCGAAATCTATCCCATTCAGCACGTTGGTAGTGACACACAGCACGATGGAGGGTATCCTCAATGTGAAAGTGGGACTTGGTCACCAAAATGACTGTGCGGTGGTGACTCCTACCAACACTGCCATGGGCAGATGCGTCTGCGGCAGGCAGATTGATGAGGATGAGGTGAAACATATTTTCTCCCTCCTGTTGGTTCCCTCACCACCTACCGCAGACACCGCTATGTCCTTTAGTATTCGGCCATCTCGGTCAGTAGAGGTACTAACGAGTCACTCTTTGTGATGAACAGTAAAGTCCCCAACCCAGAGGAAATTCTGCGCCCTTTTACTATCAGTGCTTCCTCCTTATTCAACATGGAGGAGCACTGGTTCATCAGCTGAGGGACTGCGGTCCGTGGTAATCAGCAGGATGTTTCCTTGCCCATGTTTCATCTGATGCCATGAGATTTCATCGGGTCCGAACTTCATGTGGAGCTCTCCCACCGCAACTCCCTCCTAACTATTTACTCTGTGGCCCTGCGTCTGCGGTGGGACTGTCATGCCAGTAGAACAGGGGATACTCAGGGATGGTGATGGTGGTGTCTGGGACAATTTCTCTCTGTATGATTCCGGTAGGATGACTATGTCAGGCTGTTGCTTGACCTGCCTGTGAGACAGCTCGCTCCCGGCCCCCATGTTAGTAATGAGGATATTGCAGGGTCGACAGAATTAGATATCTTGTTGTCATTTCCAGTGCCTTGGTCGATGCCTGGTGATTTCTCTGGTCTCATTCCTTTTGGGATATTTCGTGTTCTGAAGCAACTTAGTGCCATTGCTGTGGATCTGGAGTCAGATAAAGTCCCACAGATAAGAACCTCAGATTCCTTTGCCTAAAAGAGGATTAGTTAAACAGATGGATTTGTACCACAATCAACGATGGATTCACAGTGATTTGTAGACGTTTATTTCCAGATTTTTATTATATTCAAATTCGAGTGAGATCCGAATCCGTGTCCCCCGATCATTACCCTGGGTCTCTGGATGACTCGTCTGGCGACGACGCAACTTTGTCAACGACTCCCACATGGTATGTTGAAATTTACAGGGTCCGGTGGTGGCTTTCTACATGTAATATTTTTACATGATGGCATTGATACAGATTAGCATGAGCCTATTTTCAGAACAGTTCCAAATTCGATGTTCAATAAAAAGTAATCCAATTGTGATCTTACCAAAGCCCTTTCCCAGCCGCTTAGGGCCAGGGAACTGGAAATTGTTGACATTGATATGACGCCTCCTCGTAACCATGAGCGCCCAATCCCTCTACACATCCTCCAAACACCAGGTTGGTCTGAGGGATCTCCGCTTCTTCCTTGAACAGAGGCCCAAAAAATCAACATCCACCACCTCTCTTCTCCCCCTGGCTGTACTTGTTCTCTCACTGAAAAAAATCTCCTTTAACTTATCCCTCGCCCTCCAAATAAAAGGGATGGCTACGGGCAACCACAATGTCACTAGTTATGCCTGTTTATTTATGGGTAATGTGGAACAATCCTTGTTCCTGTCCTACTCAGTCCACATCCCACTGAAAAAGCTTTTTTAGGTGCATCGATGACTGAATTGGTGGCGCTTTGTGCTCTTGTCTGGGCCTGGAAAGATGTATCAATTCTGCTTGAAATTTGGGCCCCTCTATCACCTTCATATGGAAAATCTCCGACAGTTCCCTTACCATCTTTGAGCTCTCTGTTTCCAATTCTGTTGATGGACTGCCCAGCAATGTTCATTACAAGTTCACCAGCTCCTACAGCTGCCTCGACTACAGCTCCTCACAACCCTCTTCCTGTAAGGACTCCATCTCATTCTCTCAGTTCCTTCACATGTGTTCGGATGATACCAGTTTACAAATCGCTTCTGACATGTCTTGCATCTTCCTTAACCGAGGCTTCCACCCTCCCCCACAGTGCTTGACAAGGTCATCAAAAATGTCTGACCCATCTCCCCCGCCTCTGCCCTCACCCGCTTCCCTCCCACCCCGAACAATGATTGGGCCCGCCTTGACCTTATTTTACACCCCAACAACCTTTGCATTCAAGGGATCATTAAGCACCATTTCCGCCTATTCCAGCATGATGCCACCACCAAACACATCTTCCTCTCAATCCCTCCATCAGAATTCCAATGTAACCGCTCCCTCCGGGACGCTCTGTTCCACGCCTCCATCACCCCCAACACCTCACCCCTTCCCACGGCAACTTCACATGCAATCGCACAAGGCGCAACACCTGCCCATTTACCTCACCGTCCTCATCCTTCCTCACTCTCCTAGGGCTCAAGCAATCCTTTCAGGTGAACCAGTGCTTCACTTGCACTTCCTTCAATTTTGTCCATAGCATTCGCTGCTCCAAATTCGGACTCCTCTATGATTGGGAGACTATAAGAGAATTGGGTGACCTCTTTGTGGAGCACATTGGGTCTGTCTGCAAGCATGACCCAGACCTCCTTGCCACCTGCCATTTCAACACTCCATCCTGATCTCAGCCCACATGTCCGTCTTCGGCCTGCTGCAATGTTCCAGTGAAGCCCAATGCAAACTGGAGGAACAGCACCTCATCTTCCGACTGGGCACCTTACGTCCTTCCGGACATTAGGTTGAGTTCAATAACTTCAGACCATGAGCTCTCTCCTCTATCCTCAGCACATTTTAAACCCTTTCCCTAAATTTTTCTTTTTTACCCACCAATTTTTATCTTTTCTTAATTTGATTCATTTATTATCCCCGTTTTTAATCCGTCTATCTGCCCTAATTCCTTTCCAAGTCTAAGTGAATGATTCAATGTTCGAATGTATAAATCTTTGTTCCTTAGTGAGGCATTCTACACTTTGATAGGATAATGGCAGTTAAAGAGGGCAGTCACGCCCCTGAGATAATGAGAGAGTGAGATACAGAGAGGAAGAGACAAAAGCGAGAGAGAGAAAGTGAGACAAGAAAGGCAGGAGAGAAAGACAAGAGAGACGGTGTGGGAGAGTGAGTGAGTGAGAGAGAGAGAGAGGGACTGAGAGATATGGAGAGTGAGAGACAGAGTGAGGTAATGAGAGAGAAAGAGAAATAGTGAATGGGAGAGAGAGGAGAGAGCGTGGAGTGAGAGAGAGAAGAGTGAGAGGCAAGAAGAGGAAGGCAGAGATTGAGGCAATGACAGAGCGACAGAGAGAGGGATGGAGGTACAGAGGGACAGACAAGAAGAGTGTAACAAGGGGAGAGAGGGGGAGAGAGAGAGACTCGATTAATTGCAATTCAATGATTGAATAGCCACAGCATTGGGATCAGCATTTAGGAGACAATTTTAGATGTTGTTTTTGGACTGATGTATCCTATTTTTGAGTGAACAGGGTCAATGCTGGGGGAACGAAACTTGTTAGCTGATGATGTGTTCAGAATTATCCAGTGAAATCCCAGCGCTAAATATAGACTGTACAGCAGGCAATTAACTCACTTTCGAAGACCTGTTTGCTCAAGTTTAAAACAAATAAGCTGCAACTTCAAATTCCCGGAGGTGTTCGTACAGAGTATTAATTAAAGGCTTTGCGAATATATCGCCCCACAGTTTGATACAGGGAGATTGACACGAGACGAAGGGACAAATCACTTCAGTGAGAATATGATTGAGCAGTTTAACAGTTTTAGAAAAATATATTACCTGATCTTGGCAATAATTGGTGTACCCGGTAAGTGAATATAAACACTTAATGTCTGTGAAGATGTACGTGAGCTGATTTGTGATTTTATTCTGCTACTCATAATATTACATATATGGTGGATCTAAATGGGCAGTCGATCAGTCGTAGCATTATCTACTGTCAAATACCCTGAATTATCTCTATCGATTCATTATATTGCCCCCACTGAAGATCAAGTTCTGCTTATAACTTGCATAGAAAAGGTAATATCAAGTTATATTCTCCAGTGGAACATAACGTTCCATTATCTGTAAGTGTACAGTTGTACTGAGTGTGGTTAACTAGCTGAAACGGAACACCCAGCCACAGTGCCTATTGATGACTGGGAATTTGTGTTAGTGCAAAACTCCAGAGGCTGTGGGTCACTAACCCGTGGAATGAGGAGCTGAGGAGGGGATACCCAGTGACCATGTATTACCGGGAGTAACTGTTAGGTTAGACCTATGCTGAATTTGGTTCAATAACTGCCATTAAACAAACTGCTTTGGTTGCGAATGCTTGTTTAAGGTGACGGGTTTCTCCATTTCAGAAAGCTCTCGCTTTTGTTTTTACGGATGTCACCTTAAAACGATGGGTGGATTATTGTTGTGGCTTGTGTAAGTGTAAGTGTATACAGTGAAAATGATTGATGTGGGTCTGTCGCCGATTCAACTGCTCCACTGGAAAGAGATATATACTGTCAGTTAAACGGGAGAGCAAAACAGACTAATGAATAAGGTCATAAAATGTGGCGTCAAGGGAGAAGTGGCTGAATGGATTGCTAGCTGTATTGAGGACAGAAAGCAGACAGGAGGAATAAAGGGTCTTTATTCAGAGTGGCAGAAGGTGGGAAGTGGTGTTCCAGAAGGTTCAGTGCTCTGATCAGTGCTCATCAAAATGCATTAATGAGTTGAATTTTGTAATCAAAGCACAATGTCGATGATTACAGATGAGACCAGCTTGAGACAGGGTGTTGTCAATACTGAGGAGGATTGCAAAAGTAGATCATTTATGATAAAGCTGCATCAAACCTTAGCCAGAGCACATATTGAATACTGGATAAAGTTCAGATCAGGTATTATATAGCCAAGGGTACGGAGGCACTGCCGAGGGTGGAGAGACTGTGTACATCGATCATATCAAAGATACGTGGGTATAAGTACCAGGAACGGATTGACAGGCTGTGACTTTATCTCTTGAAAATGGAAGGCTGAGGAGTGAGCTAATCAGAAATGTAAAATGAAGAAAGGATTTGATAGAGTGGACACAGAGAGAATATTTCTTCCCGTGGGGAAGGGCATAAATGGAGGCCATCGTTTTGAGAGAATTACCAATAAAGCCGATAGGGAGTTCAGAGGGAAATGTTTAATCCAAAGAGCAGTGAGAATGTGCAACTCGCTACCACACAGAGTGTTTGTTGTGAATACTTTACATTCATTTAAGGGAATATGAACAAGGATGTGAGGGAGAAAGGAATAGAGTGTTACGTTGTCAGATTCAACTGATGAAATCTGGGCGGAGGCTCCAGTGGATCATCAACTTTGAAATGAGCTGCTTAGGGCGAATGGCCTGTTTCTGTTCTTTATATCCGACCAATCATATTTAATGCTTCCCCGTCTGAACTCGGGATTTCACAGGGTGGGGATGGGTTGGGGAGGGATTGGAGTTTTAATTTCAAAGTTTAGCCTCTGGCAGGGTCCAGAATGATCTATTTTGTTGGTTGAATATTGGCCTTATTGAGCGTGAATGTTTGATCAGTTAATTTCCAGTCTCTTTACCCTTCTCTCTCTTACAGTTAATTTATTGGCGATTGTGACTTAACCCGGGGAAAGTGTGGACTCTCCAACTGCACCACCCGCTATCTAGTGGCCATGGCAACGGCGGACCTAATGGTCATTATCACTGAGGTCATCATGTGGAGGGTAATTTATTATTATTTTGGACAGAGTTTCCTGCTCATCACCCCAGTGTGTAGTGTTCTCGCTGTCCTGACTGGTGCAGCCACAGACTGTTCAGTCTGGTTTACCGTCACTTTCTCCTTTGACCGATTTGTGGCCATTTGTTGGCAGAAGCTTAAAGCAAAATATTGCACCGAGAAAACTGCGGCTGTGGTTCTAGCATCAACCGGCATTCTGCACTGTTTAAAAAACATCCCGCACCACTTTACACAGGAACATGGAGAGATAATCGACAATGTTATGTGGTTCTGTTATCCAAAGCCAAGCAATTTTACTAACCCCGGGTGGGTGGGATTTGACTGGTTTGACACGGTTTTAACCCCCTTGCTCCCATTCGCTTTAATTCTGCTGCTCAACGCTATGACAGTCAGACACATTTTAGTGGCCAGTCGAGTCCGCAAGGGGCTGAGGGGTCAGAGCAAGGGTGAGAATCGCAGTGACCCAGAGATGGAGAGCAGGAGCAAGTCTGTGATTTTACTCTTCACCAACTCGGGCAGCTTCGGACTGCAGTGGTCTGTGTATGTTATAGATAGCTTATTTTATACCATTACGGGAACAGATCCCAGTGATTACACAGATTCTGAATATATATGTAAACAATTCGGAATGATGCTGCGGAGTTTAAGTTGCTGCACAAACACATTTATTTATGCGGTGACTCAGTCCAAGTTCAGAAAGCAGCTAACGGATGCAGTGAAATATCCGCTAACATCATATATTCATTTGTTGAAGAATCAAAACAACTGAAAATAGCCCAGAGGCAGCGTATACGGTTTCCCGGCAATAAATGGTCTATTTAACCACAAACTTCCAATCGGCACGGGCCACTGAGTCGCTGAGCCCTTGTGGGGAGGTGAATGCTCAGGAGCGGATGGAAAAGGGGCAGTAGATGCATTAAAGCATCCCCTGCTGGAGCAGGCACATGGACAGAAACCAATCTGTATTCTGCAGAGTCGTCGCCGTACTTCCAGAGCATCAGCTGTCCCAGATGTTGATTATGCATTGGGGAAAGCAATCCTGGCGCCCCGGTCAGCCACTAACAGGGACTTTATTCATGGGAACAGGAGAAGGTCATTCATCCCGCGAGCCTGCGACTTTTAAAAAATAACAACAAATTCAACAACCAGAACATTGAAAAAAACAACAAATTCAACAACAACCTCAAGATTGAAAAACACCAACAACTACAACAAACTCAACATTGAATAACACCAACAAATTCAACAATAAAATCAGCATTGAAAACCGCCGGCAAATTCAACAACAACCTCATCATTGAAAAAAAGTGAAACAAATTGAACAACAACCTCAACTTTCAAAAATACCAACAAATTCAACAAACTCTATATTGAAAAACACCAACAAATTCAACAACAACCTCAAACCTTGAAATACAGCAACAAATTCAACAACAACCTCAACATTGAAAAACACCGACAAATTCAACAACAACATCAACACTGAAAAACACAAACAAGTTCAACAATATCTTCAACATTGAAAAAACACCAACAAATTTAAGAGCAATCTCAAGATTGAAAAACACCAACAAATTCAGCAATAACCTCAGCTTTTGAATGAAAACACAACTGCATACTCAACAACAACCTCAGCATTGAAAATCATCAACAAATTAAACAAAATCAACATTATAAAACATCAACATGTTCAATAGCAACATCAAGATTGAAAATCACCAACAAATTTACCAACAACTTTAACTTTAAAACTCACCAGCAAAGTCAAAAAGATTGAAAACCACCAACAATTTCAACAGGAGCCTCAACATTGCAAAACTCCAAATAATTAATTAACAAACATAACACTGCAAAACAGCAAGAAGTTCAATAAAAAGATTAGCATTGAAAAACACAAACAAATTCAACAACTATAACGTTGAGCATCACCAAGAAATTCCAGAACAATTTCCACATTGTAATAGTGCACACAATCAGCAACAACCTCAACTTTGTAAAAACTCTCACAAAGTCATCAACAACTTCAACATTGAAAATCAGCAACAATCTGAACATTGAAACTCATCAACAACATAAACAATGTCATCATTGAATAACCCCAACAAATTCAACTACAACCTCAGCTTTGATCAAAAGCAACAAGTTGAACCACAACTTCAACATTAATAAGCACCAACAAATTCAATAACGTTAACATTGAAAACATCGACTAATTCAACAACAAGCTCAACATTGAAAAAGAGCAACAAATTCAACAACAGACTCAACATTGAGAACAAAAACGACAAATGCAACAACGTCAACATTGAACATCACCAACATATTCAACAACAACTTGAATATTGTAGAACACTGACAAATTCTACAACTACTTCAACATTGAAAATCATCAAGATATTCAACAGCAGCAACAGCATTGAAAAAAATAAATGAGCAAACATAACAACAAATTCACCTTTGAAAAACAGCAGCAAAGTTAAAAAGATTGTAAAACACCATCAAATTCATAAACAGATTCACAATTGAGAACCATCAACACATTCAGCAATTGTTTGTTAAACGTTAAGGTTGTGTTTGAAAATCTTTGCACTTTTAGTTGATGACGTTTTTGATGAACTTGGTGTTTTTTCAACCCTGTTGTTGAATTTCTAGATGTTTTTCAATGTTAACCTGAATTTGTAGGTGTTTTTCAATGACGAGGTTGCTCTTGAACGTGTTAATGTTTTTCATTGTTAAGCTTGTTGAATTTGCTGATTTTTTCATTGATGAAGTTGTTGACGAATTTTTTGATATTTATCAATGCTGAAGTTGTTCATCGGTTCGTTCTTCATTTTCTATGGCGACGTGGTTTCTGAATTTACTGGTGTATTTCAATCTATTTGAATTTGCTGGTGTAGTTCAATGTTGAAGTTGTTTGTGAATTTCTTGTTGTTTCACAATGTTAAGGTTGTAGCAGAATATGTTGGTAATAATCAGTACTGAGTTTCTTTATAAATTTGCTGGGGTTTTTGAATGTAGTTGTTGCTGAATTTGTTGGTGTTTCCAATGTTGGGTTTGTTATTGAATTTGTTGGTGTTTCGGAATTTTGAGGTTGTTGTTCAATTTGTTGGTGTTTCTCATTTTTGAGGTTGTGGTTGAATTTGTTGGTGTTTTTTTCAATGTTCATGAGTTTGTTGAATTTCTTGGTGTTTTCAATGTTACTGTTGTTGGATTTCTGGGTGTTTTCCAATGATTATGTTACTGAATTTGTTGGTGATTTACAATGTAGAAGTTTTTTGCTGAATGTATACCTATTTGTCTATGTTGTGTTTGTTGTAGATTTGATGGTGTTTCTTAATGTTGAAGTTGTTGTTGAATTTCATTGGGTTTTTCAATTTTAAACCAATTATTGAATTTGTTGGTGCTTTGCAATGCTAACCTTATTGTTGAATTTTATCGTGTTTTTCAGTGTTGAGTTTGTTAATTAATTAGTTGGTGTTTTGCAATGAACTGGCAAAACAGGCGTGGTTCTTGGGACAGTGACTGTGCTGATCTTTTTAAAGAACCTTTTCTGGGATTCCATGCTCACAGGAATGTATCAACTGGTGAACGAACCCTGGTTATGTTCTGTAATACTAGATTTTTATTTTTCTACGGTCTGGGTAACAATCAAGTTTTCCATTACATTCTAAACCCGTTAGCCCCATTTATCCTGATTCTGCTGCTCAATGTTCTCACCGTCAGACACATTTTAGAGAGAAGCAGGGCCCGCAGGAGACTTCGTGAACACAGAAGTGGGGAGATTGCCAGAGAGCCAGAGATAGAGAGTCGATAGAAATCCATCATTTTACTGTTTGTTATCTCGCCAGTTTCCTCCAGTAGTGGGCACGATTATGGTGTGTTCTATATGAGTCCGGATTTATAATTTGCGCTATGAGTCAATTTTGCTGCATCCTTCTGCGCAGAAATTGGGCTCATGAATTGCTACGCACATCCTTGCATTTATGTCCCGACTAAATTCCGGCAGTTTTTGAATGATCTGCTGACATGTCCCTTTGGCCCTATTGCAAAATTCATTCAAAAAGGAGAGAGGAGCCGAGTCAGGGAGTTACCAGCTTTATCTCATTTTAATTCCCATTCCCAATGAATGAGTGGAGTGCAGGGGGCTTGGGGATGGGGAGGGGGAGTTGCCTTTCGACTGAGAGGTGGGAGCATTTAAATCTCTCCCCCAATGGCATTGGACAGTGTGGGAGGGACCTGTTCCCCATGGTGACCGGCTTGTGTTGTGGAGCCTTACCAGCACAGGTCCCGGGCAGCGGGCTGGAGTGTCATGTAACCCATGGTGACCGTCTTGTGGTGTGGAGCCTGATCCCCACAAATCCTGCGGGTCGGGCGAGCGAGCGAGAGGAACTTGCTGCCCATTGTGTCCGGCTTGTGGTGTGGAGTCTGATTCCCACAGGTTCCCGGGAGTGGGCGGGCGGGACGTGTTCCCCATGTTGTCAGGCTTCTGTTGTGAAGTCTGGTCCCCACATGTCCCAGAGGTCGGGTGGGCGGGAACTGTTCCCCATGGTGACCAGCTTTTGATGTGGAATCTGATCCCGACAGGTCCTTGGGAATGGGCGGGCGGGCGTGACCTATTTCCCATGTTGTCGGGCTTGTGGTGTGGAATCTGATCCCAACAGGTCCTTGGGAGCGGGCATTCGGGCGTGACCTAATTCCCACGGTGTCCGGCTTGTGGTGTGGAGCCTGATCAGCACAGATTCCGGGGAGTGGGCGCGCTGGAGGGACCTGTTCCCCATGGTGACGGAATCATGGGAGGAGCGGATCCCAAACGAAACAAAGGGAAAGGGGTGGGACCTTATCCTCATGGTGAAGGCATCATGGGAGTGGCGGCTCCTAAACATCACAACGGACAAGTAGCGTGACCAGGTCTCCATGGCGACGGCATAATGGGAGGGGCGCCTTTAAAAGTCACAATGGGCAGAGGGCCGTACTGGTCCCTGTGATGACCGCATAATGGGGGGGGCGAGTGGTTTGACGGCAACATGGACAGAAGGCGGGACCTTGTGCCCATGACGAACGCCCTACGTTAGGTCCGGGTCTTGTGCCGGCACAATGGACAGGGTGGCGTGACCTGGTCCCCATGACGACGAAATAATTGTAGCGGCGTGTCCTTTGAATGCACAATGGAAAGGAGGAAGGACATGGTCCTCATGATGACCGCATAATGCAGAGGCGTGGGCCTTGTGACGGCACAATGGACAGGGGTTGGGGCCTACTCCCAATGATGACGGCGTAACAGAGACGGGCGTGGCTGGAAGGGGCCATTGGACGGGGCAGTGACCTTGCCCCTTTGATGGAGGCACAATGGAAAGCGGCGTGCCCTGCTTCCCTTGGCCAGTGTAAGCTGGACTAGTTTGGAGCAGGGCACCCGCCGGCCCCACCCATGACACTCAGCCATTGGAGCAGGCAGAAAATGTGAGCGGGCAGATGGTCACCGCCCCACCATTCCCACCGGCGCTCTCCTGAACAACCAATGGACCAGCAGCAACAGGTATAGAAAAGGTATTGTGAAAATTCATGCTGAATATTGCTCCTGCATTGCCTTCCGTTATCCCGTTCAGTTACCATTTGATGTTTTAACAATACGCAGGAGAATTAATAAAGATGAATCACTTTGTGTTTTGCCGTGGAGGGAGACTTTGTGCTAGGTGTGATGGGAGCCACTTTCTGATTGGTGTGGGGGGAAGTCACATGGTACTTTGAAAATCCTGAACAAATTCAACAACAGCCTCAACATTGATTAACAACAAGAAATTCAGCAACCTCAACGTTGAAAACACCAACAAATTCAATAGCAACCTCAACTTTCAAAAACACCAACAACTTAAGCCACTTCAAAATTGAAAACACCAACTTTTTGAACAAGAACCTCAACATTGAAAAAGCCAACAAATTCAAACACAAACTGAAAGTGGAATAACCCAAACCAATTCAAGAAGAACCGCAAAATTGAAAAACACCAACGATTAAAACAACAAAATCAACATTGAAAAACACCAACAAATTCAGCAACAACCTCACAATGTAAAATCACCAACACATTTAAGTACAAACTCAGCATTGAAAAACTCCAAAAAATTCAACAACATCAACATTTAAAATCCTCAACAAATTCAACAACAGCAACAAGATTCAAAAACATCAACAAATTCAACAACAACCTCAACTTTTACTAACACCAAATAATTCAACTACAATCTCAACATTGAATAAAACCAACAAATTCAACAACAACAGCAACATTTAAAAAATGCCATCAATTACATCAACAACATCTACATTGAAAGACACCCACAAATTCAACAACGTCCTTAAATTTGAAAAACACATTCACAAATTCAACAACAACATGAACTTTGAAAAATACCAGCAAACTCAACAACTTCAAGATAAGTAAAACAAATAAATAAATAGATGTCTGGACCTGAGTGATGCTGGAGTTTCTGTTCAGAGCTGGGGGTGTAGGATTTCATAATGGTGTATTGATGGATTGAAATATAATGTACATGAACTTCCCTTTGAGAGATCTTGGGACAGAGTTGTGGTGGGTACCATACCTGTTTGCACGGACAGGAGTGGACGTGCTGGAGTGCATTGTGTCTTTGATGAGTTATGGAGTTTTACAGCGCTTCCTGTATTTCTGAAGGATGAAGTTGCAGATAGATTGGGTGCCTTCTTGAGTGATGCATGTGTGTAAGGGTTGGCTTTCCTGGTGAGGAATAGAAATGAATAGTGACCGGATGTCCCAGTGAGGAATGGAGGCATAGAGGCGCTTGTTGACCTGGTGAGGGATAGAGAATTGGAGGGAGTGGATGCCCTGGTGAGGAATGGAGATGTACATGTGCTGGGTGACCTGGTGAGGAATGGAGATGCAGTGGGACTTGATGTCCTGGAGAGGAATGGAGATCTGGAGGAACTGGATGTCCTGGTGAGGATTGGAGGGGTAGAGGGCTTGGATGCCCTGGTGACGAATGGAGATGTGGATTGACCGGATTTCCTGGAGAAGAATGGAGATCTGGAGGAACTGGATGACCTGGTGAGGATTGGAGGTGCACATTGACCGGATTTCCTGGTGAGGAATGGAGCTGTAGAGGGACTGGATGCCCCGATGAGGGATAAATGTTCAGAGGGACTGGATATCCTGATGAGCGGTGGAGGTTTAGAGAGACTTTACGTCTTCGACCGGGATGGAGTTGTGAAAAGAATGAATGCCTTTCTGAGCGATGGAGTTGCTAAGAGATTGGGTGTCGAGGTGATGCATGGGGTTGCAGAGGATTTGGATGTTCTGCTGAGGGAGGGAGATATCAGTATTTCTTTATTTTTTCGTTGGATGTGAGAATTAGTGACAATAACATCATTTGATACCCGTTCCTCATTGTCCTTGAGTTGACAATGGAATTTCTTCCTGAACGCCCGCAGCCCACCAAGTGTACGTATAGTTAAAGTATTTTAGGTAGTGAATTCCATGACATTGAACCATCGGCATTGAAGGACCTTTGACATATGTGGAGTAAGGTTGTCTTGATTTTTGTAGAGGAACTGAAAGTTCATTGTCAACCAGAGATTGTGAAGACTACGATACTGGATTTTTAAAAATATTGTGCGTGATATTGGAAGAGAACTGAAAATGCCAATAGGAATACTAGTGCTAGGAATAAATATGATCGGATGCCTGGATAAATGGTAATAAACTTTCGTTCAAGTGGACCATTTATGTAGACGTTTTTGCGTGATCTGGTTTCCCTAGCTAGTCTAACATTTCCTGTCCGGAGTTACAGGGCCCTGGGAAGACGGTGGGATTCGCCTTCTTGTTTTGCTGCATTCCAACTGGTGTAGAAACACCCATTTTGATGTTCGAAAGGGATTTCCAGCACTTTTGGTCTATCAGCAGTAAAAGGACAGCAATGTCGCTCCAATCCCGGATACTGTTGGGTTTGGAAGGGAACTTGCTTGTGGCATTGCTCTTATGCTTCTGCTTCCAATGTCCTGATTTGTGGGAGAAGCTGCGGGTATCAAATTTGCCGAAGTGCCCTTGGTTACTCGATGCAGTACGTCTTTGAAACAATACACAATGCCAACACTGACAATGGTGGTGTGATTCATTTCTAAAATGGTGCGCCAAATACGTGGCCTCAGTTAATCTGGATGGCTTTGAGCTTATTGATTGTTGTGCAAAACTGGAAGGGTGAGGGACGATATCTGCAAGGTTGTTGTTAAGGTTTGAGGGTTTCTTTTCAGAGAACCTTGAACCATGGGATGATTTAGAGACTGGCGAAGCATGGGTTGCTGTTCAGCCTTGGTGTCAATATCCACGGGGAGACAAGAAGTGATGCCACATTTTTAGCATTTGAGTTCAACCAGCTGGGAGTTTGTCACCAAACAAGCGGGACTCCTTTGTCACCAGCCTTATTGACACTGAGGGGTTTGTGTCCTGCCTGAATGGAACAGAGCAAATTCACGGAGAGATGATACAAAGTGAGTGAGGCGCGGGTTAACTTGTACACTCCTCACCTTCATCCTATCACAGACAGGAAACAACACATACAGCTTCTCTCTCCGTGGATGCTTTATTACTTTTTGAGTGTTTTCCCACTTTTTTGTCTTTTAATTTATAATAAAAGTGCATCTCAGCTGGTGGATATGGCTGTTTGATTCGTCAACCAAGAATTTTCATAGCTGTTGTGCGATACTGCAGAGCGAGGTTGTTCTCCAGAGTAAGTCACCATAGTGGGCCTATGTTGGATAACTGTACCTTTATCTTGTCGTTTTAAAGTATCGAACACGCATTGAATTGTGATCGGCTTCGTGTTCCCCTCTGCACTTAATAGCTCGAGTGCAGGATGCAGTAATGTTGAACCAGACTGTGTTGGTTACAGCTGCTAAGAGAATGCAGCAGTCTTTGCGCCTCACCTATATTGTGGTCTAGGGACAGCAAGTTCAATAAATGGAGTTAAAGTAGATTTTCGATTTGTTTATCTGTCGTAAAACTTCTTTGAATGCATTTGAGAAAATATAATAGGAAGCGGCTGCAAGACGAGGTTTTAAGAAGCTTGTCATGGATACTCATCAGTTGTTCAAACTCTTAATTGGTTGGTTCGTCGAAGCAGCGACCAGTGTTATTTTAGGCAGCCGAATGCTCGAAATAAATTACATGTTTTATAATCATTGGCCACACAAAATATGGAGAAAAAAGACGAATCTGTATATCTCAACACAAAGTAACGTGCTACTGAATGAAAAAAAAAAACGCAAAGTTTATTTCGGTAATTAAGGCACATTCGATAAGACTACATTTTTTGGAAATGTTCAGGGGCGTTTCCTTAGATTTGAATAGAGTGACACACGTCTGGCCAGACCGCACCCTGGATTGGTCCATGACTTCCTCCTGAAAGAGGGATAATAAAAAATTGGGATTGAGAGAGATAGTTACAACAATTGCCACCAATATCTACACAAGTCAAGGTCGTTTTTTTTTACTCTTTAGATTATGCTGTATTGAAGTAGTCCTTTGATTCTCTGGAAAACACGAAGAATGTTTCCTCTGATCATTTCTGTATCATTAACAATTGGAAACATTCCAAGTTATCATAACATAGGAACTGACTTGAACTGCACGCTTTCCACCATTGTGCCACAAACATTAGGAAAGTTAATAAAGCAGTGCCTTTACCAGTTTAAAATATACGTGGTGAAATTTGAGCAGAACTGTCAATGCCCATTGGCGACGGAATGTTCCGGGCTTGTCAACGAGTCACTTGGAACATTGTCATTTTATCAGGATTGAAAATTTAACTCAAGGTCAGTGTTGATCTGAGAGCTATACACAGTGAAATTGACCATAGCTTTGGCTAATAATGGGAAGCGAACAATTATGGTTTATATATGTGTAATTGTGTGTGCGTGTGTGTTGGTGTGTGTTGGGGGGTTGGGGGGGGGGGGTGGGGTGGGGGGCATGTGTGTGTGACGTATGCGTGTCTGGAAGCAGCATTAGTGGTTGTATTTTGTTTAAACCTGAGTCAAAGTGAATTGCTCTCTATTATAATCCGTGCTTTGTTTTATGACAGAAGAGGTTCAGAAGGTTCTGGTCGTCCAATATGATCACTAACGGGTCCTGTCGTTTGAGGCCTTAACAAGTGAGGCAATTCACAGTGAAAAGTATTAGAACAATTTTATTTTTTAAAGATTGACAGATGCTTTGTTTAATTTAATTTTATATAATGGAACAGGAGGTTTAATTTAACGCTGCTTTTTGACCGGGCCTGTTGCAGTGAAATTCAGAGCAGAGGTGGGAGGGTGAGTGAAGGAATAATCAGAGTTAATAATTTGCTCGCAACTCCAAAGGCAGCAGGCTCCCGGCGGAGAGCAAAGAAACAACAATTTAGTGATGGCCCCAGGACATCGCGAACAGTTCTAACATCTCGTCGTCTTAGTAGGGGCCATGATTTGACGACACCCAGAATGGAGAAGCCTCATCCTGGATGGCAACAAACACATCGATATACTGTGTCGAAATGTGCAGAAACGAAGTCCAGAAGCCGCATAGAGCTCAAAACCCTCTGAACAACCTTTCGACTTTTAAGGAACGCGTGCCACATTTGTGACAGGCTGCAGATCGCCCACTAGACTTACCACGGATCTCGGAAGCCATCTGAACTGTGTGGAAGCAAGTCAGCAAAAATGCAGACCAGCAGCCTTGGAAGAATAATGTCTGTGTGTGTGAGAGAGAGGGAGAGATATTGTTTTTGTCTGGCGTTTGTGGCGTCTGTGTGTCGTGTGCGTGTGTGTGTGTGTGTGGTTGTCTCACCGAGTGCTCAAAGATCAACGTCGGCACGTTCTATTTTGAAGAGATCATCTTGACCACTGTCCAAAGGCAAGTGACCGCCCGGAGAATCAGTGCCTACACTCTGGGCATCTTCATAATCGCCTAGAGCTGAGAGAAAAAGTGATGTTCATTGAAGTAAATTGTAAACAATCAATAATTAGAATGATATTTATACGTATCAATCTGCCAAATAATTAAAGGTCAGGAACGTAAATACATTGTAGTGATCAGTGTCGGTGCGTTTAGTGGGTGGAGGATTATTGTATAAAGTCGCTTTGCAGAATTCTCTATTTTCGATATAAAGCCACACGATTCCCATTTAACCAGTGTCCGCATCAAGATGCATGTGCATTGCACAGCTGCAGGGACTGGTGATCAAACACATTAACTGTTTGTTCTTCCCTTTGATCTGTTTTACACCCTTGAAATTATTGGGTGAAATGTCTATGATATTGCTTTATACTCAAAATATATTCACAGTTTTATGTTGGCGGAAATCATTCTGCAATAACTGGGGTCCTGGGCGGTGTAATATATTGGTGTATAATCTTGAAGAAGGTATTTCCTATTTTACACAGTCCAAATGATGAAGAACAAAAGCATGATGCTCGGAAGTAAAATTCCACCCAAACAGACTAATGAAGGAGTTCCCTTCAATGTTTTCTGACCCAGAATCTTTGCCATTCAACCTGTGACCAGTGTAATATTCGAAGTGATTGAATGAGTCAATGGAATCTGAAACTGTTTGCCGGAGAGAGAGAAAAAAAATGTTTGTTGGAGCAATTGTTAGGAACAGAGTCAGAATTGCGTCATCACGTTACAGAATGATTCAGCTCATCAGAGCACAGATCAGAATAATTAATTGTTAGGTTTCATCGTTATTCTGTTCCCACGAAATCAGGCGATCTGTGGATTAGCAGCACTGGCGTCACTCGATTGTATTATGTATTCGAACATCTGCACTGTTTATCGGCTCAGATACCTGACGAAAGCAGCCTGCAGCCCAGTGGAAATTGGGGACAGCGCTTCTGTTCGCTTTTCTCAATCAAAGGGCAAAAAATAACATTCTTTGAAAAATAAAGCGCTGTGGGAATATTCAAAACAACCTCGCAACTACTCGCAGTATACACAGGGGCCGTGAGAAAGGGAACTTTCACGTGAGGGTAGTGATTGGAATGGGGGTCGTGCCCATTCATTGCAACAACTTATCGAGAGGGTTAAAGGGAAATGGAATTCCACAGTGTGGATTGGGTTTGCAATGGGAAATACGAACCTGAGCCATGGGTCAGAGCGGAATCGATGCGAGGCAGAATATCATCATTCTCTTCGTAAAGGGCTTGGTAGAAACCGCTGGACGATTCCATGCCGCCAGTGACAGCCCCTGTTCGAGGGAAGGCGGAGGGATTAATATTTTGCTGCAATCGAGACCGGTGTAATACTGCAATATTTGCGAATGAAACACTTCACATATGGTTAATGCCAATGGAGAAAGCAAGTTATTGTGAACATGGAGGGACATAATTGGGTTCATGCATTCATTCTCGTGAGAGCGCGCGTGCGCGCACGTGTGTGTGTATCTGCACATCTGCATGGACACCTATTCAACTTCACCAAGCATAGGCCCAATTTAATTAAGGTCAGAAAGGCCGGAATGATCGGATTGCAGGAGAAATGTTTTCCAGCTGCTCACTCGGCCATGATGCCCATGGGGATTACAGTTGAAGAGAAGCTGGAAGGAAAATTGGCTGCTCTCTGCAGACAGCATCAGTTTAGAAACATGAGCGATGTGTTCATGGTTCCTTGATATATCATATCTGTGTTAGCAGTTTATTTGCAGGGTGCAGGGAACACTAGTGTGTTGTTTTTTTTCGAATCTGAGGTTCTCAACCTGTTTGGATGGTCAAGAATTATTGATGAATGCCGAAAATCCCAGAAATGCCTCACGACTCAATACGGTGGATTGACTCCGGTGAGAGAGTTTGGGTTTGAGCTACCAGACTCAGAAACTGAAGGAATGGAATAGGTACTGAGTGGATAAATAAAGAATTACTGGAAATAATAACAGAAACACAGAGCCCAAAATAGCTAAATTAATTTTCTTTATCCATTGTTGTGCCAATTGGATTGAAATGAAGTCGCAGTACCGGTGGATCAACTTGGAATATGTACGTTGACAGTCAAGTGGCTCTGCCATTTAAATTCGGTATCTCACCGAATCGTCGAGTGGTTTGAACGGAATTAGTGATTAAAAAAAAATACGGTTAACATTCGTTTCTTAAATGACATGTGACCTTCTGTGGGAAAGGTAGAGGAGGTGAAAACGCGCCAGGGTATTGTTCAATTTCCGAGATTCAGCGTGAATTCGGCGGTCCTACTTGAGTCTCACCTTTTCTCTTTGCCTTTCTCTGTATCAATGACATGAGTGCCATTAACTCGACGATCATCAGGACTCCGAGTGTTATACAGATCACAAAAGAGGTGGAAGTAGTTTTTACATCATGTCCTGGATGAAATATTATAGAAAGATTTAAAGGAGAAACAAGCTATCTTGCATTTTAAATGTTTCCATTATTCTGTAAAACTCAAATTGAATTCCGAAATCAACAAAAGCAAAGGATTGTCAGAAATATCTAGCTCTTCTCGTGAATAAGATCTTTAACGTTAACAAGAATACTATACTAATAATAAATACCTGCAGCTGTGGTCGGAGAAGACGTCGACGACAAATAGGGCCCTGTGCAGTAAATATGGAAATTATTGTTTTAATTGCATCTGTTGTTCTTAATTGACGAACTAATCCGTTATATTCAGAGATCAAGTGCTAAGCACCTCCTTCCCGGCCTCAGTCTCCACCACTCTGCACTACCCTTACCCGAACAAATCACACTGGCATCTTCCTTGTGATTACAGTCGTGTTGAACTGACGCTGATGAAGGACAGTCGGACAGAAATGATTCTTCTCCTGTGCACTTCACTCCATTCAGCCATATATCACCTTCACCCTGGCCAAAACTGGCCCCTCCAGTGACCATAAGAGCGGAACTGCAACCCAGCTGTCTGCAGACAACATTGGCATCGGCCATACCCCAGGAGTCATCACACACCGTTGCCCAGTTGTTGTTGAACAATATCTCCACTCTTCCGGAGCAGTTGCTGTTGTTACCTCCAGCCAGGCGCAAACCTAAACCCGACTCTGTCAAGGGAATAAGTGATTATTGTTTCCGTAGCAAAATCAAGGAGTATTAGAAAAATAGTTGGTTTAATATAGACAAGCAAGCACCTGATTCTCCATCGCAATCATTTGCACTGTGGGACCGCTCCTTCGTCAAGTTTCCTCCTGTTGAGAAAGGAAATGTGCTGACTGCATTAGACCACAATGTCTGAAATAACATCCGCACATTGAGATGTATGTTGCGTTACCTGAACAAATAACGCCTGCATCTTCCCTGTGATGACAACTGTGTTTACCCCACTGGTCTGTCTGACACTGCCAAATGGTTGACTCGTGTGACATGCATTCCACCTCATCGAGCCAAATAGGTCCGGATCCTTCTCCAAATAACCGAGCGTTATAATCAATAGAAGCGAGGTGACCGCACTGTAGCTGTTTACAGATCACTTCTGCATCATGGCGATCCAGTGTTTCAGAGCGCACTGTTCCCCAGGTCCCATTGTAGAACACTTCCACTCTCCCCTCACAGCGATGCTTTCCATTCACCAGCCGCAGTTCTTTGTATTCTACCAATGAAGCAACAAATACTCAGCTTGATAACTCCTTTAATATTGTGTAGGACAACACAAGATGCATCGTCCTTGTTACCTTGTCGCCAGTTATTACTTCTGAATGGTAGTAGAAAACAGCTGTACTCCAAATGTACGAAGAGGAAGTATTAAAAGGATTTTGAAGGCTAAGTCACACTTAGCTGAGAAACGGTATTGATTGATTTGAGGAAGTTTCAGAAAGAGTACACAGGGCCAATGCAGAATGGGTTCTTATGCGTGACTTTTCTAAAGGCCTTCGAGAAGATATCTCATAGTAAATTCATTACTGAACTCAGAGCTATAGCGCTATGGAATCAGTATAAAAATGGGTAGAAATTTGACTGCAAAATCCAAGTCCCTTCTAAGGATAGTTATTCAGAATCGCGAAGATGTTCTGCGGGCCACTGAGGTCACGACTGCTGAACATGTACAACAACGATTTCAACTTGGGAATCGGATGTATAAACTGAAATATCATTTCGGAGGCAGAAAATCACTTTGCGCAGTTAATACTAAGAAAGGCTGCTGATAATAATAATGCAATGACACCTTAATATACCAGCAGAATGGCTGGGCTAATAAGACTTGATATTAACATTGAACAAGCTGGCATGGTGAATTTCGATAAGAAACATAAAGAAACCCCGAACTGCTTGTAAAATAATAGGGTAAATTATGTACAGGGGCAAAGGTGTCCAGGGATATAGAGATAACAGTCTTCTATAAACTGGCAAAGTGCAATGATGGTACCATAAATACGCAAATGAGTAAATACAATATGATGTACAGAATAATTTTTTGTATGTTGTTACCAAGAAAGTGGCTTGAAAGTGGAACTTAGAGCACGTGTAACAGTTGACTCAAATAGCACACATGTCTTTACAAAGAGGCTACATATGTACCCCGGGGAAAATTAAATTGAAGGATGAGCAAATAATGCTAGCTGAAATAATCCGGAGAGCAGAAATGCGACAGTTGACCTGAAAGGCCTTATTTTATGTTGTGGTTTCTTTATGATTCATTTGTATATTCCTCCGTATGAATCCTCAGACAATGAGCGTATTAAGAGCATTCTAACCTGAGCACATGATCCTCACGTCTTCTTTATGACTACAGTCATGTTTACTCCATGGAGCTGAAGGGCAATCCCAGAGAAACGATTCGTTACCCGAACAGTTTATCTCATCCAACCAAACTGGGCCTGAGCTTGGTCCACAAGAATCAGGAAGCGTCATGTCCAATGCATTTCCACAGCCCAGCTGTTTGCAAGCAACGTGAGCGTTGGCTACATCCCAGGAATCATCACAGACTGATCCCCAGATTCCATCGTAATAAACCTCAACTCGGCCAGCACATGGGCTGTTACCTTCGGACAGTCTTATCTGCATGTGTTCTGTTAGGCAACAAGAGAGAAAGAATATAATTTGCTCATGTGTTTCTGAGTTTTCTGACAAAACATCTCTCCACACGCAACTATTACTAAGAATGTATAACACCCAAATGCTTCAAATATTCCTACATCTCACGAAAGTATTTATGGCCTCCAGTTCACCCATTGTTGTGCGGAATTCTCTGCACGTCTTGTTTTCCCAATTGTATTTGTTCCTACTAAAACGTCTAGTCATGTTATGTTTAAACAGTGATTTTCTAGACACGTTTTACAACTGTATCTGTTCCTCATCCAATAATGCTAACTATATTTGCCACTTTTGTTTTACATTAATTCTGGCTGCCTATTGCATTTTATTTCCATTGGATGACGTTAAATTCACTAGATCCCTTCAAATCAATATAATTCACATTCTTATTGGCCTATTGGTAACTTCATCTGCGTACTGCTGAATGAAAGCCACACAGCCTCAATTCAACTGTCTTACAATATTCAGTACTCAGGTGAATGGAGATGGCCTGAGGCTGTGCTCGTCTAATTTCCAATGTGTGTAAGTATGTAAGTGCTCCTACATCAGCATAGAACTCCATCCTTGCGCGTGTATATACATGTTGTATCTCACTCGAGTACATCGGCAGAAATTCTGCACATAGCTACGTACTGCAGAATATGCACACAACGTTTCGGCAGGTGAGCCTCTGTTTAGATTGAAGTACTGCATAATGATAGATTCAAACAGGATAACATTTCTGTTAAAATTAATGCATTGCCAAATGAAATTTAGACCAATAGAGCTCGAGCACTATCTACTTTTATACTGCGCAGTGGAACAGAATTATTTCTGCAGATTAAGGTGTCATGCCTGCACTAATGCCCAACTCCACACATTATTGGTCGGCAGGTACAACTACATCAGAGTTCACCTTCACCATTATCTTCTCATTTGCTGATAAACGACGCATGCGTGAATTTGTCTACTCCAGAATCGAAGATTTCAATGCCACTAGACAACTTCGCGCTTCCCCACGCCAGCCCAGCTCACCGCAACCAATCGCTTCCTATCCTGCACCCGCCAAGAACTTCATTTCAACCGGTACTCTGTTGGCTGAAACGTAGCAGATCACATTCACGCGCATCAGCTTTTTTACTTTGTTTGCCGGGTAAACATTGCTTTCCCGTCCACCACTGCTTCCAATTTGGAAGTAACTCCCTGACCCACCCGCTCCCAATCATGCACTTCCAGCTTATCACAATGACCACCACTGGCGCTAACGATTTTTTTTATTTCTCCAGACCTCTGCTTTCATAAGTTTCTCAGATACAGTACATGAACCGCGTCATGTCTCTCGCCGTCATCGATGTAGGATCAAAGCTTCTTCCCAAAACACCCCTCCTTTTCTATTTATGACACCCCTTCGTGAAATATCCGTCTATGAAGAATTTTTCGCCAAGAGTTTTCTAACGCCTCGCTGTGTCAATTTCCTGTCTGATTGCGCTTCAGCTAAGTTTCTTTCGGCTTTTCCCTCCATTGAAAGCGCTACAAAAATTCTCATCCTTGTTACAATTCGGGGCTACCTGCGTCCTTTCTCCCTGCATCCACCCCTCTGCATTCACCCCACTGCTTTCAGCGACACTGAGTAAGTAACCTAACTCAGCACTTTGCTCATCAAATTAGCGTTTTATTTCCATTTGATCTGTCAATTGAAATATTCGTTACCTGAACACAAAACTCCCACGTCGTTGCTGTCAGTGAGAGACAAATTAACCAGAAATGAGCTGCAATTCTGAAGATGTAATTCGTTTCCTTCGCACTGGACATAATTCACCCACACAGGCCCTTCACTCTCTCCGTACTTTGAAGAGTTATAAGCGGCTATCGCGTCACCGCAGCCTAACTCTCTGCAGACCACTTTGGAATCATTCAGGTCCCACAGGGAGTCCTGCACTCGCCCCAAGATTCCGCTGCTGTATGTTTCAACTCGCCCATCACATCGGCTTCCCCCGTTTGTCAGTCTAAGCGACCAATTATCGCCTATAAATTGCAAGAAATTGAGACCAATGGTTAAATTTTAGCCAAAATAGCAGACACCCGGGATCGTCTTTGCTCAGTTAATATCGGATTTAAGCGTGAATTTAAGCATATAATTACTCACAATTTACATAGTCTGATGTTACCGAGGATTTCCTTTTCTCAGTTAGTATACATTAAATGATTTGCAAGCAGCTGGCTCTGGTTTTCTATGGGACACAACGTGAACTTTCCGTGAAGCCGAGAGATTTTTATGTGCCCTGATCGAAGTCCAGGGGCTTATAAGGATTCTGAATATTCACAGTTCTCCTTAACTAATATAGGGGGCAACAAACAACTTACATTTGATAGGGAGCTTTCTTTGACGTCCAAAGGCACTTAGAAGCTTTAGAGAGCTTTTGATGTGTACTCACAGCGAATGCAGCGCTCCAAACCGTGTAATTGTTGGCCGTATCCGTGACCGTATTACGCCCAAATGTGACTTTGTGAATCGTGGGAATAAATTTGTAATTAAACGACGCAACACTATGGGACCGGATGTTCCTTTGTCATGCATTAATTCGGCTTTTGTATCGCCAGCAAAATCTGAATTTATTGTCCAACCCTATTTATTCGTGTGAATCTGCTTTTGAGTAACATTTTGCAGAACTCTAGTGCATTCTATTGTAATTTCCAACATCAGCTAAGGAATTGAAGGTGTCTTCGATATTATTTTTAAGTGGCACATGATCAACAATAATCTACTCGCTGATGTTTATTTTGGGTTCTGTCAGGAACATTCAGCTTCAGACCACATAACAACCTTGGCCCAAACATGGGGGAAAAAAGGGCTTAATTGCAAAGGTAAGGTGACAGCAACTGCCCTTGACATCATGGTATCATTTCAGTGAGTGCGATATTAAGAAGCCTTTATCGAAACGAAAAATGGTAGTGATGACTGAAGGCTAATCATCTCAATTCAAGCATAGCACTCCATTAGTTCCTCAGGGTAGTTTCCTAAGACAAACCATTTATATAGGCCTTTTCAATTACCTATTCGCTACTATCATTTCAAAGTGTGGATGTTCGTTAATGATTTACATGTCTTCAGTGCAATTCTGCATTCATCAGGTAGGTAAGTAGTCCGTGTCTTCAAGTATCAACAACTGGATGAAAACAAAGCTTGGGCTAATGAGTAGCAAGTGAAATTCGCGACACACAACTGCCAGGCAATGAGCATCACCAAGAAGAGAATGTCTAAGCCCAGCCAATATGAATCATTGACACTGTCCAGCAAACTAACTGGAGCAGGCAAATAAAGACTCTAACTACAGGAGCAGTAGGGAGGTTGGATATTCTGTGATGACTGAATCACCCCATAAACCTTTCCAACGTCTACAACATTGGAAATTGTCAATCAGTAAGTGATAGGAACAGGAGAAGGCCATTTGACAAATATAGACTGTTTCATCGTTCTATAATTTTATGGCTAATCTGACTGTGGTCTTAACTCAATTTTCCTGACTGAACTCCATAACCCTCGGCGCCTCATCAGTACAAAACTTTGCCTAACTGAGGCTTCAAACACTTAATGACGCTGCCTCCTCTGTGGTGTGCGTAAAATAAAAATCCAAAAACCTTTTTGACGATGAAATTGCTCTTCATCTAACAGTGAGAACTGTTAATCTGGAACCAATGTCCCCACTTGGACATATTAAAGCTTTGGTGGAATATCCCATTTCTTGATGGATGCAGCTCCAATGACCAGGAAAAAAGGTTCTAGAGCATCCAGGATCCACCAGCACTTTTGATACCACCCTTTGAAGAATTATTGATTTTATCCTTCACTTGCACACTGTCGTTGCCGGTTACACAATCTACCAGAACTGTTGAAGGAACTCTCTGAGTCGTCTGCAATATCAGCTTATAGAAGGGCAAGTGCATAGGAAGACCATCACTACTTTCAAGATCCAATAAATTCCAAATAAACCCGATTTGAAGCTATATTTTATCGTATCTGGATTAAAAGACGTGAATTCGTTTGCGAAGCGCACTGTGGTTGCACCGTGAACATTCAAGAAGTCGGCTGACCATCACAATTTCAATGGGCATTTGGGGTGGGAAGTAAATCCGTTCCTTTCAAGATCTATCATCACTCCTTGACAGGACAAGTACAAATAAAGGCAGGTACAGCATTTGTAAAGCAAATCGAGGTCCGGTTTTTGAGGCTTAAACATTGTGTCAACAGCTCTTGTTGGTGATTTCTGAAAAAAAATGTTCTGGATACATTCAAATGAGGATAATCAGCATTATATGAGACCTTGAATTGAACAATACCAAACCCTTTCTATTGCAGATAAATTGCCCTGACAAAAACAACACAGGCTAAATTCATTCCGAAGAAACAGTAACAGCTGGTGTAATTCAGATCAATACACTGACAGGTCTCACCTGAGCAGATAACACTGACGTCATTTTCATGCGAACATTGAATTTGATCCCAGGATGAAACTGGACAATCCCAAAAGCTGGATTCGTTGCCCCGGCATCTGTAGTTCTCTCTCCACACTGGGCCGGTTCCCTTCCCAAAGTGAGCTCCTCCCAATATTTCAGCCACTGCCCCGCAGCGAAGGTGATCACAGACCACACCGGCGTCTTCCAAACCAAAGTAAACATCACAAAGCGTACCCCACTGAGTTCCGTGTTGTGTTTCCAGACGGCCGGAGCATCGGGTGGCCCCCGATGACAGCCTGAGATCTGTGTGATCTAAACAGTGATGATAACAATTAGTCCATCATCACCGACGAATAATATCACAATTTTCATCGTTAAACCGAAAATAATATAATTCGGATTCTCATTTAATTTCCATCCATTTCAACAGAAGCATTAGCAATTACTGTTACGATAATGACTATTACTACTTGCATGACTATTGTTAACACCATCACAAATGCTGATTCTAATATTATTACTGGTAGTGTTATTATTACTGATATTTTACTATTGTTACCGTTATTCTATTGCTGCGAATTACATTACTGCAGCTAATACAATTATTGCTGCTGCGCCTATTATATTTCTGTGCTACACTTGGCCGTGATACTATTCCTCCTTCGTCTGCTAATGCTGCTACTGCCCAGAAAATTGATGCTGAAACAAACTGTGGAGCCCAAGGAATCGGCACGACTATTTAATAATCTCATGGTTAATCGCTACCTCGATTGCGAATTTGTATCTTTGCTTTACATCTCTTCATTATGTAATGTGCTGGGAAAACAAGGAGCTCAGTTCACAAAATTACATCTGTAGATTGGTGAGAAAATGTCTGTCGTTCACTGCTCTCTCTCCCGACATCCATGTGCCTCATGTTATCACTACTGATTGGCCCATTTCCAATTAAAGTTTGGGCTCCATTTTCTTGATCTGCGCACAAGAAAGACTAAGTAATCAGTGACCATTCCCGGAAGCATGTTATGCTTGTAAACTGCTCGATTGCATAAGTGACATATTTTCAAGCTCGGAGTAAAAAACTCACATTGTTGAAATTTCGCTGATATTGAGCTCTTCTCACTGTTGCTCGCAAACCCATTTACTCCTCCACTGATTCTGAGTGATGTTCATCATGCTTACTTCGGTTGAACTGCAGATACGCCAGGCTTGCGCAAATATAAGCTTTTGTATTTGCCCGATAGGAATGGAATGCTTGCATTTAAACAGTATCACAGAATCAAAGAGTGCAGAAGGGGCCCATCGGCCCATCGAGTCTGCACCGACACGTGATAAACTCCTGCCCTACCTAACTAATCCCTTTTACCAGCACTAGGCCCAAAGCCTTGAATGTTATAACGTGCCAAGTGCTCGTCCAGGTACATTTTAAAGAACGTGAGGCAACCCGTCAGCACCACCCTCCCATGCAGTGCACTCTAGACCGTCACCACCCTCTGGGTAAAAACATTTTACCTCACATTCCCGCTAAACCTCCTAACCCTCACCTTGAATGTATGCCCTCTCGTGACTGACCCTTCAATTAAGAGGAATAGTTGCTCCCTATTCAAATTGTCCAGGGCCTAATCATCTTGTGCACCTCGATCAGGTCGTCCCTCAGTCTTCTCTGCTACAGTGAAAACAACCAAAGTCTATCCAACCTTCATTCATAACTTAAATGCTTGATCCCAGGCAACAGCCTGGTGAATGCCGTCTGCACGCCTCCCAGTGCACCAGATCCTTCCTATAATGTGGCGACCAGAACTGCAAGCAATACTGAAGCTGTGGCCTCAGCAAGTTTCTATACAACTCCAACATGTCCTCGCTACTTTTGTAACCTATGCTTCGTTTGATAAATGCATTTGGCTTTTTCAACAACCCACTAAAATGCCCCTCTGCCTGCAGAGATCTATCAGCACATAGGCCAAGGTCCCTTGTTCCTCATTACTTCCTAGTGTCATCCGTCCATTGATAACTCCTTGTCAAATTACTCCTTCCAAATGGTATCATTTCACACTTTTCAGGGTTAAATTCCATCTACCACTTATCTGCCCCTTTGACCATCGCATCTATAACTTCCTGTTGCCAAAGACAGCAACCTCACTATTAACCACCCGGCTGAACACTGTGTAATCCGCAATCTTTTTAATCATTCCCCACAGAGTCATCTAAGTTGTTTAGATAAATTACGAAAATAGAGGACCCAGCACAGATCCCTGTGGTACGCCACTGGACTCCTGCTTCCAGTCACTAAAGCAACCGTTTGTCATCACCCACTCTCTCCTACAACTCAAAAAAATTTTAATCCACCTTATAAAATGACCCTATTTCCCATGTGCATTTGCCTTCTTTATTAGTCTCCCATGTGGGAACTTGTCAAAGGATTTGCTGAAAACTACATAAACTAGATCAACTGCACTACCCTCGTCGACACATCTTGTGGCCTTGTCAAAAGATACAATCAAGTTTGTTAGGCATGAAGTGCCTCTGACAAAGCCATGCTGAGTATCGCTGATCAAACATTAATTCTCCAAGTGGAGATAGATTCTGTCCTTCGGAATTTTCTCCAATACTTTCCCTGCCACTGAAGTGAGACTCAATAGCTTGCATTTCATTGGCTTAAATATACTACCCTTCGTAAATAGCAGAAACACATTACCTTTTCTTCAGTCCTTTGGCACCTCCCCCGTGGCCACAATGGAATTATAAATTTGGATGTGAGCCCCTATGATCTCGCACCTTGCCTCCCTTAGCATTTTGTGACACACAACATTCAGACCTGGAGATTTGTCCATTCTTAAGCCTGCTAACACCTCCAATACCTTTTCACTCCCTCGGTCAATTTGCTCAAGAACCTCGCTCTCTCTCTCCACGAGTTCGATACACTCACCCTCATTCTCTTGAGTGAAGACAGATGTGAATCATTCGTTTAAGACTGTATCGATGCCCTCTGACTCCACCAATTAATTGCTCCCTTGATCCAAAATGGCCCCTACTCTTTCCTTGGTTATCCTCTTCCATTGATAAACTTATAGAACATCTTGTGATTTTCGCTACTTTTACCAGCTAGAGCTTTTTCATATCCCCTCTTTGCTGTCCTAATTGCTTTCTTAAACTCCCCCCTGCACATTCAGTGCTCCAATAATGCCTCAGCTGATTTAATTCCCTTGATTCCTGTAAAATGCCTCTCATTTCCTTCTAACCGTATCCTGAATATCCCTGGCCATCCGTGTTCTCTGGGCTTGTTACTGCTTCCTATCACACTAGAGGGAATCTGCCGAGCCGTTACCCACCCCATTGTCCTTTTGAGCCCCCCAGACAATTAGCTTTTTCCGCCTCTACCTTTGCCAGATCCTGCCTTATTTTACTAAAATCCACTCTCCCCCAATCCAAAACACTTTTCTGCAACTTGTCGATTTGTTTTTCCATAACAAGCTAAAATTGTACCACGTTGCGGTCGCTATCACTAAAACGCTCCCCCACCACCACCTCAGCCAAATGTTTGGATTCATTCCCCAGCATTAGGTGCAGTACTGCGCCTTCCCTTGTTGGACCTTCTACATATTGGCCTAAGAAGTTCTCCTGTACACATTTCAAGAAATCCACTCCATCCAAGCCCTTAACACTATGCCTATCCAAATTAAGTTTAGGACAGTTGCAATCACCTCATATAATATAGCCTATTGCTATTGTTTTTGTAAAGCTCCGCCAATTGTGCACACAATTGCTCCTCAATCTCCCACTGACTATCAGGGGGTCTTAAAAAAAACAACTAACAATGTGCCTGCCCCTTTTTTATTCCTGAACGCTACCCACAAATATTCATTCGATGCCCCGTGCAAGGTGTTATCTCTGCTTACTGCAGTTACTGTCTCCTTTACGGAACAATTATCAGCGCCTCATATATTAGTGACAAGTGGAAATTAGATCTTATCAAATCTCTATTCCTTCAGTTCAGCCACTACCTAAATTTTTGAAAAGTTGAATCGGCATGCAGGCCTGTGATGAACACATTAGTTCCCCAAGCCCTGCCTTGATATTGTTCATATTGTCCATAAATCCTATGCTCTACGTTCTTTCAAGGTAACATTCAAACTACTGCACTATTATCTTAAGTTGCTGATTTCTGGTGTGGAATCTGATCTATTTATACTTGGAAGCCCCTGCGGGCACTAGCCGAAGAACAACTCCTTCCTCGTTGTTGTCACACCCGCAACAATTCAACCCTGCACGATACGGTTTAAAAGAATCAATGACTGAAAGTTTGGAGGAAGATATCATTCGGCACCACAATCATATGGCGGCTGTCTGAAAGAATTAGCCAAATTAGTCCGCGCTGTTTTTCTTTGTGACTAACACCTAAATTACCAACTTCACGTATTTCTCCAATATCCTTTAGAATTGCCAATTGTTACTTAAACTGCTTGTACAATTTCCACTCATATATTCCAGATCATATGAACTCACTGGATTTTTTTTATCCATGTTGCTTCAGTTTGCTGGTCAAATAGCTTTAGAACCATAGAACACTACAGCACAGGAAACAGGCCATTCGGCCCTTCTAGTCTGTGCCAAAATATTATTCCGCGAGTCCCATTGACCTGCACCGAGTCCATAACCCTCCAGACCTCTCCCATCCATGTATGTATCTAATTTATTCTTAAAACTAGAGATTGAGCCCGCATTTACCACGTTAGATGGTAGCTCGTTCCACACTCTCACCTCTCTCTGAGTGAAAAAGTTCCTCCTAATGTTCCCCCTAATCCTTTCCCCTTTCAGCCTAAAGCCATGTCCACTCGTGTTTATTTCTCCAAATCTAAGTGGAAAGAACCTACTCGCATTTACTCTGTCTATACCCCTCACAATTTTGTAAACTTCTATCAAATCTCCCTTCATTCTTCTACGCTCCAAGGAATAAATTCCTAACCTGTTTAATCTTTCCCTGTAACTCAACTCCTTAAGACCCGGCAACATCCATGTAAATCTTCTCTGCACTCTCTCAATCTTACTGATATCCTTCCTGCAGTTAGAAGACCATAACTGCACACAATACACCAAAGTTGGCCTCACCAATGTGTTTTACAACCTCACCATAACATCCCAACCCCTATACTAAATACTTTAATTGTGGTTCTCTCAATGCCAATCCTTTGATCACTGTTACAGTGCAATGTTGTTTATCTTTTTAAATCCTTTCCAGGTGACTATTCTCTATTTGAAATATATCAAAAACATTTTCTGATGCAAGTAGGTTAATCACATTTCCTCTTGTCTCTCGACATAACTGATATTCCACACTTTAAACCCCCACTCACCCACTCCTCTCCCCCCAACCCCCCCACACACCACCGCCGACCACCACCCCCCCCTCCCCCGCACCCCTACAAAGGATCACAATAATAGTTTAGAAAGCCTCCCCCCAGAGCCGAACGATCTGTGATATATTCGCAAACAATTTCCTGCTCAAGATTGACTGCAATATGCAAGCTGATGCATAAACATTGCTTTGTCACTGTTTAGCATAATTCCTCTTTACACCATTTGAGTCTATTTATCAAGTGCCTTTAGATCAAAATTCTCAACTGGCGCATCCAAAAGCAATTGCATGCATACACGGCCGTCTCGATGGTCTTTTTTATCCGTTTAATAAAACGCTTTTCATTTCAATTGCCACCCCTCATTCTTCCCGCAACAATAATCACCAGCCCCTGGGAAATATGCTGCGCCAATTCCAACTGTCCATATATCACCTCCTAAAGCATATTATTAACCATGTCATTATTTACTGCATTTCTGACATTGCTGCCATAGCTAAATCCTGAGAAGGTGCCATCTACAGATCATTAACATATACAAAATAATGATTTTTGTCGCAATTTCAGTCATAGGGAGGCATCGCGCCACACTTGAAACAAAGAAGCTTCGCAGTTAAATTCTTGTCCTGTTCCCTTGGCCAATTTGTCCCCACACAGGCCCTGCACTTTTCATCGTATGGGTTTCAATCTCACTAGCAAGTCTATTCACTCAAACATGCTTTCTTAAGATTATATTTGAAAGGCTATAAACAAAAAAACAGTCAAACACATCAGATCTCACAAGTAATTTATGAAGGCAGTCAGTTAATCAAATGCAATTAACCTCCAGCTGCTCTGTGCGGGCCTTTACTTTAATTTTACAACTATTATTTTTTTTTACGTCTACTTATTTGTTAAATTTTGAGGCGGATTATCCAGCATAACCTTTACCCTATCCGCGATAATAGACTGATTGGCTGGTGTATTCCGTTGTTGCCCCTCTCCCCTTACTGTTTTCGATTATCGTTTCACTTTTTACCAGTGTTTAAATTATATTTGAGGTTACATTTATGCTGCATCTGCAATATTCTTCCAATTTGACGTTGACCCTTGTATTACCTTATTCGTTTTGTTCCTGTTCCAATCGCGTTTGGCTTGGATTTCGAAAGATTTACGGACGTCAAATTCTATAAGCTTCCATTTCCGGCATCGATTTCATTTCAATATATCTGCTATCGCCTGCGAAGTTCGGAATTTGCAAGAGGTAACCCCCCCTCCCCCCCGCCACACACACACACACACACCCTCCTCGCCGGGCTTCTTGTTGGAAACCTAGCCTGTAGTTCAACTATTTTCATTAGCAATTCTATTTCAAATTTACACCTGCCTCTTCTTAATGTAATTCTTTTACTGACAATTTCTCAGGTTAATTATCCTGGAACAGGTACCTTGGCCTAAGGAAACCCTGTTAAGCTATCAAAGTGACCGCCAACGTTGTCTAGACCATCTTTCTACCATTCTGTGAATGCTGTCTCGTCCTTGCGCACATAATTATGACCCGTAATGCATTTCTAGGAGCTCCTGAGTCTTTTGCTAAATACATTTAATTGAAATTATCATACCTGAAAAATTGCTATGCATTTAAGTCAATCTATCTTGGGTCAACTATGTTATTATTACCAATACTTTTGACTGTAATTCCTTATTATCTGCCGTCATCATGTTAGTGTCGGCTACTCAATTCAGAGTATGTTCTGCAATTATATTCCATTAAATGCCATGCTCCCGTTTATCTCCAATCCCACACTTTTGATATCTTTAAACAATGATATTAAATTTATCTTTGCGGAAATGTTGAAAGGTCAAATTGTTCTTTGGCGTTTGTGACTTCAGAAGAAATGAAAAATAAGCGAACTATAAAATGGGCTAACATGCATTATCACTTATTTCTTCAACTTCCCTTCTGAACATCCCCTGTTGTATTTAATATCTTGAATATTCAGAGTCATATTTTCTTTGATCAAATCTTTGCTCTGTATGATTATTTGTATTATCTGAAAATTGTGAAATTGTATTGAGCATCTCCGCTCTCTCCAACTAATTTGAATACACTTATCCTTGCATTAATTGTAATGAATATATTTAAGCCAATCTCGTGTCACTGAACTTAGATATTTCAGATCCCAGGAAACATTGCATTTGAGGTTATTGTGACACATTTTATGGAGTAGATTTTGTTAACCTATGGAATATCCCGAGGTTTGTGCTTCTGAATGTTTCGAAGAAAACAAGTGCATTGTGTTTGCATATCTCAGACCTTCCTTTATTATTTGCCACGTGTACTTCAAAAAGTGGAAGAGTCAGTGCAAAGCTAAAAACCTAATTTTCAATGGTCCAGCACCTTTTTTGACGCTTGTTAACCTTCCCAGCGAACTCACTAACTGGTCTTCCAATTTTAGACATATCCTTCTTGGAGCATTCCTGTCCCTTACCCCCTTGAGGTATTGTCATAGTTGGCCGCCGTGAATGGCTTATACAAATCGAGATTTAGAAAATGCTTGACCATCGAAAATTAGGCGTTAATTCAGTTCGAAATTTTCGTTTGCAAATGAACAAAGGTCAATTGGAAGCATTCGATATGTCAACCAGAAACCACTTGTTGTGAAAAATGATTATTTTAATTAATGGCCTTAAATGTCTCGAAGGTCTTTTGGCAGAGCACGCGACATTTGAACACCACGTTTTCTCGCCCCAGCAAATATGTTTATGTGCTGACGACTGAGCTGAATTCAGGACAAATCTCCTTTAGAACACGCATATCCCGAGGACTCATCGCACTTCTTTCACTGTCTTGGTGAGAGAAACGTTCCTTATTGCCCAACCTTTGGGCTATTGAAGCCACAATTGACCTCGACAAAAAAATGTAAACCTGTCGACTAAGGGTAGCCTGGGCAATATCGCTTCTGCTGTTTTATCACACGGTTAGTTGTGTCCAGGGTTTCAAACAAAGTTCTTAAATGTCTGGCACGATGACTACAAGACTCCCTGCACCTGGATCTCTGATCAATGCATAGAACTGATTTCGACAATCAGCTGATAGATTAATAAAGAATGGTGCATTTGTTTTTCATACCAATGTTTGTGAATTTACATTGGAGTAGACCGCCTGCTTTTACAAACTTAGGGCTGTTTTTTGCCGTCGTTGGCCAAGAGATCTTGCCAATATTCATTGAACAAATTAGCATTGTTAACGAAAGCAGAGTTGCCCAACCAAATAACACAATCCTCAAGTTGTGGTACAGGATAGGAGTCCAACTTAGTTACAACACTAACTTTCTGAAAAGCAATGCAAAATCTTCCGGAGCTATTTTATTTCCGTTCCAGTACAAGAGCAGAGTTCAAATGACTTTAAATATCGTCAAAGCATTCATTAGCTAACGTGAACTTCAACTCCTCCTCAAGCTTTGCCAGTTCACTGGGATTGAATCAGCTGGGGTTAATTATTTTATTTATAATTGGGGTATCTTCCGCTTGATCCACCCGGTGCTACCCCAAGTGGTTCGCCCGGGCTTGCCTGCACATGTAAATAAATGATCCTTAAATAGGGAAGTTAGTTATTTCTTCTCTTGAAGATAGAGATGGGGTGGCTCCTCATTCAGGTCCGCTAATACCTCTGTGTTAGCCAGCTTCTGCACAGGGTGTTAAATTCGGGAATTTCAAAATCAGCCTTATCAATCAGTCCATCATATCTATCATTGCCACCATCTACCTTCTCTATAAACTAGACTACATCTATTGGACTAGCATGGTCATGGTCATGGAACATCTTCACCCCGTCCACATGAAACACATTTGACATTTCCATCGGTCTTCGCCACATTTGTAACTGAGTTTCCTTCTGATCACAACACATAGTGGCAGAAACTAGGCCATTCGGCTCATCGAGTCTGCTCCGCCATTCAATCATTGCTAACAAGTTTCTCAACCCCATTCTCCCGCCTTCTCCCCTAAACCATTGATCCCCTTACCACTCAAGAACCTATCTATCTCGGTCTTAAAATCACTCAATGACCTGGCCTCCACAGCCTTTTGTGGCAATGAAATCCAGAGATTCACCACTCCCAGTCTAAGGACGTTTATCCTCATCTCTGTTCTAAAATACCTTCCCTTTTCACTGAGGCTGTGTCCTCGGGTCCTAGTCTCATTACTAATGGAAACATCTTCTCCACTTCCACTCTATCCAGGCCTTTCAGTATTCTGTAAGTTTCAATCGGATCCCACCTGATCCTTCTAAACTCCATCGAGTATAGACCCAGAGTCCTCAAACGTTACTCATATGTTAAGCCTTTCATTCCTGGGGTCATTCTCGTGAACCTCCTCTGGACCCGCTCCAGGGCCAGCACATCCTTCCTGAGATACGGGGCCCAAAATTGCTCACAATATGCTAAATACGGTCTGACCAGACCCTTATAAAGCCTCAGCAGCACATCCCTGCTTTTATATTCTCGTCCTCTCGAAATAAATGCCAACATTGCATTTGCCTTCTAACTACCGACTCAAACTGCAAGTTAACGTTAAGAGAATCGTGGACTCGGACTCCCAAGTCCCTTTGCACTCCAGATTTCAGAATTCTCTCCCCATTTAGAAAATAGTCTATGCCTCTATTCTTCCGACCAAAGTGCATAACCTCACACTTCCCAACGTTGTATTTCACCTGCCACTTCTTGGCCCATTGTCCTAACCTGTCCAAATCCTTCTGCAGCCTCCCCGCCTACTTATTACTACCTGTCCCCCCACCTATCTTTATATCATCTGCAAACATAGCCAGGAAGCCCTCATTTCTTACATCTTGATCATTACTTTATAAAGAGAAAAGTTCTGGTCCCAACACTGACCCTGCGGTATTCCACTGGTCACGGGCAGCCATTCTGAGAAGGACACACTTATCCCAACTGTCTGACTCCTGCCAGACAGTCAATCTTCTGTCCATGCTTCTACCTTGCTTCTAACACCATGGGCTCTTAACTTACTGAGCAGCCTTCCGTGCGGCACGTTGTCAAAGGCCTTCTGGAAGTCCAAGTAGATAACGTCCATTGGCTCTTCTTTCTCTAACCTACACGTTACCTCCTCAAACAATTCTAACAGATTTGTCAGGCATGACCTCCCCTTGATGAAACCATGCTGACTTCGCCCGATTTTACCATGCACTTCCAAGTATTCTGAAATCTCATCCTTAATAAAGCAGTATAAAATCTTACCAACGACTAAGGTCAGGCTAATCGACCTGTAATTTTCCGTCTTTTGATTCACTCCCTTCTTAAACGGGGGGGGGGGGGGGGTTATATTAGTGGGTTTCCAGTCCTCTGGGACCCTCCCTGACTCCAGTGATTCCTGAAAAATCACCGCTAACGCCTCCAATATCTCTTCAGCTATCTCGTTCAGAACTCTGGGGTGTAATCCATCTGGTCCAGGTGATTTATCCACCTTTAGACCTTTCAGTTTTCCTAGCACCTTCTCCTTGTTAATGACCACCATACTCACCTCTCTCCCCCGACTCTCTTGAACTTTGGGGATGTCAGTCGAGTCTTCCACTGTGAAGACTGACACAAAGTTCCTATTCAGTTCCTCCGCCATTTCTTTATTCCCCACTACGACTTCTCCAGCGTCATTTTCCAGCGGCCCAATGTCCACTTTTTCCTCTCTCTTATACTTTATGTATCTAAAAAAAACCTCTTGCAATCGTCTTTTATATTACTGGCTAGTTTTCCCTCATATTTAATCTTCTCCCACCTTAATTCTTTTTTAGTTGTCCTCTGTTGGTATTTGTAGGCTTCCCAATCCCCTGGTTTCCCACTGCTCTTCGCCGCATTTTATGTATTCTCTTCAGCTTTTATGCTGTCCCTGACTTCCCTTGTCAGCCATGGTTGCCTCGTCCTCCTTTTAGTATTTTACTTCTTCCTAGCGATGCATTTTTGCTGTGTCTCCCAAATAACTCCCAGAAACTCTTTCCATTGCTGTTCTACTGTATTTCCTGCTAGGCTCATCTCCCGTTCAATTCTGGTCAGCTCCTTCCTCATGCCTCTGTAGTTGCCTTTATTCAACTGTAATACCGTTTCATCTGATGTCAGCTTTTTGCTCTCAAATTGCAGGGTAGATTCTACCATATTATGGTCACTTCCTCCAAAGGGTTCCTTCACCTAAAGCTCCCTTAGCAAATCTGCCTCATTAAACATCACTCAATCAAGAATTGCCTGTTCCCTAGTGAGCTCCACCACAAGCTGCTCCAAAAAGCCATCTCATAGACATTCCACAAATTCCTTTTCTTGGGATCCACTACCAACCTGATTTTCCCAGTCGACCTGCATATTGAAATCCCCCATGATCACTGTAACCTTGCCTTTCTTACACACCTTTTCTATCTCCTGGTGTATCTTGTGCCCCACATCCTGACTGCTGTTCGGAGGACTGTACATAACTCCTATTATGTTTTTCTTTTCCCTTTGCGGGTCCTCAACTCTACCCACACAGATTCTACATCATCAGACCCTGCATCATTTTTTGCTATCGATTTAATTTCAATTCTTCCTAACAAAGCAACCCCACCCCCTCTGCCAACCTGCCTATCTTTTAGATAGGATGTATATCCTTGGCTATTTACCTCCCCATCCTGATCCCCTTGCAGCCTTGTCTCCGCGATGCCCACCACATCATACCTGCCAATTTCAATCTGCGCCACACGCTCATTTACCTTCTTTCATATACTGTGCGCATTTAGATACAACACATTCAGTCCTGTATTTCCCGTCGCCTTTCTCATTGTCGTCCCATTATCTGATGTGCTTAACATTAGATTCATATCCCTTTCCAAACACTCTGTCCTATTTTGTGTTCTGGAGACTTTAACAGCCTCCCCTGGGATCTCCTTTCTTTTCAGTTTTTTCCTTAACTTTCCAAAAAGTTGAGTCCACCCCCTCCCCCGCCCCCCACCCACCCACCTCCCCCCGCCCCCCCACCCCCGACAGCCCAAACCCCCCGCCCCCCCCCGCCCCCACCCACACACACACACGCTAACCTGCTGCTTTGTTTCCCATTAGTCATATTTCTTGGAGTTTAACCCTTCCCTCCACCCCTACTTTCTAGATTAAAGTCCTGTTGACCACCCTATTTACCGTTTTCGCTAGAACATTGTTCCCAGATCGGTTCAGGTGGAGAACGTCCCAACAGTACAGATCCCTTCTGCTCGAATAATGATGCTAGTGCCCCACGAAATGGAACCCCTCTTTCCCGCCCCACTCCTTTGGCCACGTGTATACTTCCCTTATTCTCACATCCGTTTTCCAATTTGCACGTGTCTCGGATAGTAATCCGGAGATTATAATCCTTGAGGACCTGTTCTTTAATTTACTACTTAGTTCTTGATAATCCCCAAACACGTCCTCTTTCCTAGTCCTGTTTACTATGTTGTTTGTCCCGACGTGGACCACAACAAGTAGACCCTCCCCCTTCCTCTTTACTAGCCTTTCAATCCGGGCAGAGATGTCTCGCACCCTGGCACCGGGCAGGCAACATACGTTGCGGGACTCTCGATCCTGCTTACAAAGGAAGCTATCAATTCCCCTAATTATAGAATCCCTTAAAACTACCACTTGTCTTTTTGTCTCTGCCTCACCTCTATCCAAATGACAAAAGGAAGCCACACAAAACGTTGACTGAAAGCCGACGGCCTTAGCTGTCTATCGATTTGTAATACATAAACTGTGGAAAAAAATGAAATGTTCTGCCACTACCAGAAAGGCTTTTGAGGGCACGGTTCGAACCAATGCCATAAAATCACAATTAGCTCAGGTCTTCCCAGCAATCTACTAGACGTCCCCGTCTCAGAATTCAGTTCCCACAGCAAGGAAATCCAACAAAGATACTCCGCCCAGAAATTTAACTTTTGGAGCAGCTGGAAACAGCCACAAAGCGAAATGTAAGTTTTGAAAACATTTAATGAAACACAGTAAATATTCTCTTTCGCCCAATGTAGACCACTGCATAAAATTTCAAAATTACTCGCACTGTCTTCCTCAATGTAGCTTGGTGTCCTGAATTCCTATAAAAATATATGCGCTACTGTCCGCAACGGACGTGTATGGATAAGGACGCCATCTACTCTATCTGGCAATGCCACATTCATAATGCCTGAAATGTATCAAGATGGGAACGTGTCTAATCCGCGCTGTCAGTCTAGAGGCTGCCACACATAAAAATCTACGCTGAACTATGTGTCGCTATAACGATCGCAGTTCGTACCTGAACAGATTACTCCAACATCCCGTCGGTGTCCGCAGCTTGGCGGACCGATAACACGATCGGAACCTTCTCCAAAGTGAGCGTTAAGAGGCGCTGCTACTCCAGCGCCACAGCCCAGCGACTTACAAACAGCTTCCGCCTCAAGTAACGACCAGGATTTCCCATCACCGCAAACTGTTGCCCAAGATCCACTCGAGTAAATCTCCAGCCTCCCCGCACAGGGACTGCTTCCATTCATCAATCTGGGTTTGGCACTTTCTGGGAAATATATTTCAATAGGCAGTGAGCATGTGACGGCTTTATCTTATGAAATTGTGAGAATTTCAGCAAGCTCATTATAAGAAAATGCCCCAGTCAGGTCACACCCATTAAGAACTGGGAACATGTTAAGGCTACATGTATGAAATTCGATTCTGTTAAAAATTTCTATCGTCTCGTCATGTGTCTTGAGATGTTTATTATTGTAAGTGCTCCTATCTATTTTCTGGCTTTCGGTTGGAAACTTATTCGAGGGAACAAAACATAATGTGCATAGATAAGGAAAAAAAAATAACTCAAATGATAATGGCCACGACAAAGAGACAAGTCTATTTATTGTGGATAGGTTGGACTTATAGCTGAAGCAAAAGACTTATCTCCTGAATGCGGAAATGTGAGAGCAGGTAAACTGGCGCGGGAATGGCCAAGCCATCAGATTCTGCAAATTCAATGGGAGGATGGAAAAAGACCTGAGGCAACTCACGATGGAGACTATGGGATTTTCAGAATGATCAGATACTTGGGATTATTCAAGTGTGTGATACATGTCTCTTCCCTTATATGAATTATTAATCTAAAATAGTCCGTGGGAACAGTGAAAACCACTCATTGCGGACATTTCCGACGAAAAATCAATGTTGCAATCAGCAAAAAAGTACAAACAGAAGGTTTTGCAATATGCTAAAGAATCTGTTATGATGGGGTACAGGAAATATGTATGCTGCTGGATTGGATGAGCTCCATCCGAATGCATGCATCTGTTAAATAGTTCATTACTATTTTCCCATCAGATCCTCACATTTGCTGTTTTAAAATGTGTCAAAATTGCAAACGAATGGGGCACTCTGTCAGCCGTGGCAACTTTGATTGCAACTTACGCCCGTGCAAGCACCAGCAATCCATACTTTTAGTCTGGAACACGAGGAGCAAGTATTGCCAACACGCACTCCCTCTCCCCTCATCCCCTCCGGCACCGTCACCCACCCCGCCCACAGCAGCACAGCCGCCACGCCCCCAATAGTCTCAGCATCAAAATCCGTGTAAAATCTCAGATCTCCCAGCCAGTCTTATGTTCAGATTTTAAATACAATGAGTGCCAGGCGCTTAACGGATTACTGGTGTTTTACCCCTTCAGGTGGATAGTGTTTATCAAAATAAATTCTAGTGATACCAATTAAGGCATAACCTGATCCGATTGCTAATGGAATATTAATAATCACTGAGGAAATCTGGAATATTTATCATTTCACTTTTCAGCTTCAGAGTTTCCCTGATTATTGTACTTCCACATTGTACCCCCCCGCCCCCCCCCCCCCCCCCCCCCCCACCACCCCCTCCCCCGAACCCCCCGAAGATTATCCGGCGTCAGCAGGGAGGAACCAGAAAGGTTTTTTTCACCTGAGCAGATGACACCGGCATCATAAGAATGCGACCAGGAATGGTGACCCCATGCATATGAAGCACACTCCCGCAGGGCGCTTTCGGTCCCCGTGCACTGAGCAGCCTGGAACACAACGGGACCAGTGCCTTCACCAAAGTGAGCCCCACCCGGTGCAGAGACCGCTGGCCCGCAGCCCAGCTCTCGACAGACGACAGTGGCATCCTGCAAGTCCCAGCTGCCGGCATACACTGTCCCCCACTTTTTCTTGTAATGAATCTCCACTCTTCCAGCGCAACGACTGCCCCCATTCACCAGTCTCAGCCTCACTTTCTCTGTGAAAACATCAGAAAATGTATCAAACATTTACAGGACAGATGCGCAAAAAATTACATACGCACAGTTTCCCGCCTCACAAATGCCTCATTGCAAATTGAAATGGGGGGATGTGAGGGAAAACTGCTGTCAAACAGACTTCCAATAAAACCTAGTGCTGTTATTTTAAATGGCTAGAAGAATGGGACTAATATTTTTCAAATGGTGTAAAAGAGAATGGGTCAGAATTCCCAGTCAGAGGGAAGATTGCATCACAGCTACTGGTCCAACGCAATGCAGGTTGCGACAATATATTTTAAATGCAGAGGCCGTACATGGGCGCCGGAGGAATGATCGGCTGTCTATTGGGCTCAGGATAGATTGGCCAAACGAACCGATATATCGCCTCGGAAAATCGTAATAAAATGATCTCGGTTCAGAGCAAGCAATATATATTTTATGAAAACAGCAGCAATCTTTTAACTGGTATTATCCGGCGCCCAAAAGGCACTGATAATCTGACCGGCATTCATATTTAACAGGATGGACTCGTAGAGAAAGCCGAACCTATGAAATAAAATGATGATTACCTGATGCAGGTGCCTGACTGTTTCCAGGTCCGCCTGAAATGAGACGTTGAACATTTGAGTTTACCGGAGTATTTAACTGTTAAGCTCTGCACCCTCAGTATTTTATATTTATTTTACTGTTAACCATAAATTTATTTCTCCATTTATTTTGCCCTGGTCCCAGCCTCTGCCTTGTTTACATCTTTTGTTTTTAAACAGAACAGACCTTTATGCTACTATTTACACTTTCGGATATTTTACGTTCAGGTAGCGCTGACCTTTTTTTCTAATGAGCATCTACTCTGGACCAATGCTTTCTTCACTTAATCCTACAATTCGCGCTCTCTCTTTGCCTTTCGTTTCCTGAAATGTTTTAAATTTAAACTCCCTCGCTCTATAGTCTATCCCTCAGCTCGCCTTTTGCCTTCACATGATCCGACCACCGTGTGCAGCAACATAAAACCTCTCCGTACTTCCTCTCTTGAATTCCACTGATAATTCAAATTGGTCTCCAGATATTAACAGCATGCGTATCTCCACAAATGCTACCAGATTTGCTGCGAACTTCGAGCGCTTTTTGGTTTATATCGTGACATGCAATTTCACCGAGCCTTTTAATTTTAATAGCACGGCAGGGGGCCAATAAGACCATCGTGTCTGCACCAGCTCTCCAGATGAGCATTATGAAATAGCGCCATTGCCATACCTTTTCCCCATAGCCCTGCACATTGTCTCAATTCAAATAAGCATCTAATGCGCTCTTGACGGCCTGGATTGACCCTCCCTCCACCACACTGCCAGACATTGCATTCCAGCCCAGAACCACTCGTTGTGCGAAATAGTTGTTTTTTGTTTTGATTTTACATAACATGTGCTTCTTCTGCAAATCATTTTTAATCTCTAACCCCTCGTTCTTGATCATTTTAGGAGTGGGAGCAGCTGTTACCTGCCACTCTGTCCAGCCCCCTTATGCTTTTAAACATATCTATCAAATCTCCTCCTAGGCTTTTGCTTTCCAATGAGCTCAGTCCTAAACTCTTCAAGCTATCTTCGTAACTGAAGTTCCTCACTCCTGAAAACCATTCGTGCAAATATCTTATGCAGTCTCTCCAATACGTTCACATCCTTCCTATAATTTGTCGCCATGAACTGTACAGAATAATTCAGCTCAGTTCCAACCAATGTCGTATATAAATCCTGTATTACGCCCTTCTACGTATATTCAATGCCCTTATTAATATAACACAGTACACTGCACTCTTTATTAACTTCTGTCTGCATCTGTCCTGTCACCTTCAATGACGTTTGTACAAGTACAGCAAGGTCATTCTGCTTCTGCACCCCCTTCAAAATGTCACTCCATATTTTTTATTTTATTTTACTGTCCGTGTTCTTCAACCATAATGCACCCCTCCCAGGCTTCTGCCCATTAAACTTCATCTGCTATTTACCTGCCCATGCCAACAATTTTGTCCATTACCTATTAAAGTTATAAATTGTCCTCCTCGCAGTTTACAGCACTCCCAAGCTTCGTATTATTCCCAAACTTTGAATTATCCCCTGCAAACCTAGATCCAGCACATTAATCTATATCAGGAATAGGAATGGCCCAAATGCCAGACTCTGGAAGCTACACTACAAGCCTTCCTATACACGAAAAATAAAAATCCATTGACCATTGTTATCCGCTTCCTACCTTTGAAGCAATTTTACTTCCGTGTTTCCCTCCAACTTTTATTCTATGAGCAACAACTTATCTCGCAATTCTATTATGTTTCCTTTATTGATACCTCAAGAAACTCCAGCAAGCTTGGTAAAGACCATTTCCCCTTCAAACACCCATGTTGGCTCCTACATATCATTCCATATCCTTTTTCATGTGACAACTAACTTTGTTCCGAACAATTGTTACTAGAATCTTGCCCGCCACTGAAATCAAACTGACCGGTCTGTAAATGCTGGGCGTTTTTTGAACAAGGACATGATGTTTGCAATTCGGCCGCCCTCTGGCACCTTCCCTGTGTCTAGCGAAGACAGAAAAATGATGGCCAGTGCCCCGAAATTCCTCTCTCACTTCAGACAATATACCTCAATGCATCCCGTCCGGTCCCGGTGCCTTGTCATATTTAAGCAGATATAGTATATTCAACACTTCCTCCGAATCATTTGGACCCTAAGTTCGACACCCGTTATAACAGCGAAAATAAGCCATTTTTTTTCTGCAGGATGCCTAATTCAGTAACTTATTCAAATTGTTTTCACAAAACTCAATGGCGCCTGGGTACACTTTCCCATTTTTGTATAGGTCGTCGGAACCCAGGCTTCACCATCGCAAAAATGCCCTGACCATCGTCCTCTTCTTTGGAGAAGCTTTGGAAGAAACAACAGACAATTACGCCATTCGGTCCATGGTGGCTATTCTCCCTCTTTGAAAGATGAGTGCAATTAGTCCAACTTCCTTTCCCACATACCCATCAAAAGTGCGCTGGCGATTATCTGAATGTCTTTTAGCCGTGTGTAGCTGCACTGAGAAGTGGATATTTATGAATCCGTGTTTAAACTGCTGCGTCTTTTAGAGCAATCACTCTCTCAGTGATATTCCTTGGGGATTTCTTGCATACCGAAGCCACTTTCATCATGGAATGCTAAAATATGCTTTACATTACATTAAAAATTCAGCATTTGTTTGATCAATGTTGGAGCGTTTGCCTTTTCTACAAATTATTCGTGGTGGACATTGAAAGATTCTATGAACGCATAACAGTGATTTGCTTGTGGCGGCTTTATTTCATAAGTCCCTAAGCAAAGCAAACTGTAAGATTGGTTCACGACTATCCACAGAACTGTCTTTAGGTCGTTAGTTTTCTGTCGTACGAATCGTATTGTAGCCAGTCATCACCGACGTGCTCCATCCTTTTACATATTGATATTTTTAAATCAACAATCCCTGCGTTTAATGGATACGTTTTGCTACATTTGTTTCCAAAAATGCAGCTTTTAGGCTGACTGGATCCCAATCCCTTGACCAGGCAGCCCTTCACAAATCTCCATGTACTTTTCTAATCTTCGCGTTATAGCGAATAGACAACGCTGACCTTTCAGTGCTGCCCCTAGTGACAATGTCTCTTAACATTATCGTTGTCCTCTTCAATCACCGAGTGATTTTTAATATGCAATGGGATACTGATACTAGTCATCAGCTGTGCTTTCCGTGAGTTCTGAATGATATCCAGTTCCACAAGCATTGAAGTCTTTCAGCCCTGGGTTCTGTATTGTTAAAAATTACGTGACTGGCTAATGTTCTGGAGCCTCAACATTCTCTCTGCTAAAACTCAGCAAAATCACTTTCACCATTTTACTGGAACGCAATGCAAGATGAGAGGGGATAACATTTCATTATTTTCAGAACAAGCACTCTGGTCCTTTTCACTGAATTCAGTTTTTCAATAATAATAGCCACCTCTACCTTATCTACATAATCAGGGTTGGCCAATAAATTCAAGCCAAGGCAACAACGCACAAGTTTTTGAAAGAACATCAACAATCGACAAACGATACTCTTATATTCGCCTATTCTTCGGAATTTTATTGTATTAATTCTGTTAAATGATCATTAATTTCATGTTTCCAGCTACTTTTTTCGCTTGTATGTAAAATAATTTGCTCTCTACCGTTTCTTCCCTCAAGTTTTCTAAACCGCTCCCGTTGTTATTTTGGTCAACTTTTCAATGTATTTCATTGCATACGTTTGTCTTATTCACCTATATATGTCGGTCTAACAGCATCTGTGCTTAAGGAAACGGAGCTAACGTCTCGAGTCCATATGAATCTTGTTCTACGGACTCACTCCGCAGGTGCCCAGAGGCCTGTTGAGTATTTACAGTATTATCTCTTTAATGTCAGATTTCCAGCATCCGCAGGATTCAATTTAGTCATCCACTTATGTGAGTGTCTTCGAGGGTAATTTTAAAAAATCTCAGCCAAGACGAAGGAAATGCAAAGAAGTTAGGGATATCGTTGGGCTGCAATTTACCTTCCTGAATGGGATTTAACTAAACAGGAAACCCAGTTGGTCATAGATGTTTTTTTTTGATGACAAGAGAGCCCAGGGTTATGTGATGCAGGGTTAAATGGATTTGAGGCCACAGCCGGATCAGCCATGATCCTATCGAATGGCGGAGCAGGTTCGAAAGGCCGAATGGCCTATTCCTGCTCCCAAGACATATCTGCCAAAGCAATTGCACGTAAAGAAATCTCAATGTGCATTGAATCCGTAGAAGGTGCAGGTATTGCCTTCTACAGTTCTGACTGTGACAGTCCCGATTCGCCCATTGAGCACCCTGTATTTCCAACAGACTCGGTTAATGCTGCTCGTTCAAAATTCGACATCAGCCTGCTTCGTTCCTACTTATCCAGAGGCTTATCAAACAATGGAAAACAAGCCGCTGTGATAGGTCCAGTTCAATTTAAATAATAAATTATAACTTGAGGAAAATAACCTAAGATGATTCATTAAATTTTAATGGCAAAATAAAATATAACCTATATTTTTAATATACTGTAACATAAATGAAAAGTATTTACCATCGTGAATTTGGAGATCCTAAAATAAAATAACACAATCTATGGTTCCATTGTTAAATTTGCATACCGATGTGTTTCAACTACCCCCTGTGTACGATCCTACATTTGAGTAAATCATGCATTTCGGCTGTAAATTTCGATTTATCACCAAACCCATTGATAGGAAATAAAAGTCAAGTCAGTGCGAAATATGCATTTCTACGGGATACATCACGGCATTTACATTACTCTCTCAGAATACTCCCCCAATGCTAACAGATCAATAGGAATGTATTTTTAAAAATACTTATTTTATTAAATGTTTGATATTTTTCTGTAACAAATGAATGGTATATGCAATTTAAATAATTCGCATTTTATAAATGCCTCGAGTTCCTTGATTTCAAAATCAATCAACATCAATCAAGAAACATTTAAAGATTGATTTCGCTCTCAGTAGCGTTTCCTTAAACTGGAATACCTGAAATTTGATTTTAAAAGTACGATTCTAATCTTACAGGCACGAAACATAGATTTAAACTGCAATTCAACGCACATGCCTCGGCTGCTTGCTTAGTTTCATCCTCTGCGGCTTTTGTACAGGCATAGCAGAAAGAAAGTGAAATTAGGAGCAGTTTCTTTAGATCCAGCCTGCTACTCGGGGTTGGTCTGAGAGTATTGGAGACGGGCGTGATTGTTGAATCAGCGCGTCTACACCAGCCAAAGCTACACCTGCTGCCGACTGAACTCAAATGGGCATTTTAATGGCAGATATCTAACATCAGAAATGTTGCCTCAAACCGTTTGATATATTGAATGTAAAGCGAGGAGAACGTTTTTTCAATTATCCTTCAAATATCAACTTAATTGGTTGATACTAATAGAAATATAATTCGCTAAATAGCGAAAGTATCGCTCTAGAGAAAGTATCGCTCTGGCGCCCTTGGATGTTCAGAAGGTTTTTGAAGAATTCCCATAAAAAGAGGATGTTGTGTGAATTAAAAGTGCCTGGGATTGGGAACAATATATTGGCATTGTGTGAGAATTGTTTATCAGGCATTAAATAGATGGTAGGATTAAATGAGGCTTTTTTCAGGGTGGCAGCCTGTGACATGTCGAGTGCCGCAGGTATCAATACTTGGACCCCAGTTTTTCACAGCATGTAAATAAATGAATGAGAGAAACAAATGCCTTATTTCAAAGTTTGCTGCCAACATGAAACTTCTGGGTATTTCATTGGTGAGGTGGTGGCTCAGGGGTTTCAAGGCGATTTAAAAAGTCTGAGTGAGTGGTCAAATACACGACGGATGCGGCATAACTTAAATAATGGTGAGCTTATAAACTTCGGTTTAAAAAACAACAGAAAGGCAGAGCATTATTCAAATGATGATAGGTTGGGAAATGTTGGCGCACAAAGGGACCTGGTTGAACTTTTGGGCCTATCACTGAAAGCAAGCAGGCCGATGCAGCCAGCAGTTAGAACGGCAAATGTTATGACGACCTGATTTGCGGGACGACTTGAGTGCAGGATCAAGGATGTCATACCGCAGCAATACTGAGCATTGTTGAGGCCACATCTGGAGCATTTGTGCAGTTTTGTTCTTCTTAATTTAGGGCAAATACAATTGCCACAGGGGCAGTGCAGCAAACGTGCACCCGGCTGCTTCCTGGAAAGGTAGGGATGTCATATGAGGAGAGATTGGGCCGAATAGAACTACATTCATTGTAGTATCGATGAAGGAGAGGGGACCTTTTGGAAACACATGAATTCTTACAGGGCTGGACAGAGTGGGCTCAGGGATGATGTTTCCTGTGTCTGAGGGATCGAGGACAAGGGGACAAAGCCTCATCATATGCAGAAGCTCATTTGTCGATGGAAGAAATGACAGATGAGGAGAAAATTCTTCAACCAGACGATGATGAACCTGTTGAATACGCTGACACAAAAGACTGTGGAGGCCAGTTCACTGAATACTTAGGTGTGTGGACTCTAAATGTGTCAAAAGGTTTGGAGAGTGAAGTGGAGCAAGCAGCTGAGATAGAGTATCAGTCATGATTCCATTAGATGGCGGAGCGGGATCGAAGGTCAGAATGACCTGCTACTGCTCCTATTTTCTATGTTTCTTTGAATTGAAAAAGTGTTCAAAATTATTAAAGTGCTTACTTTGGTCGGCCTTCTCGAACTAAGTTACATTTAAGAGCTAATTCCGTAATAGATTCGGAAATTTCAACAACAGCATCTTCTGAAGAGGTGACCAAATAATAATAACAATCAGAAATATCCATTGGAACGATGTTCCAGATCTAGCTAAGGTGCTACTTAAAACGCTTTTATGAGAACCAAGTGCCTAAAATAGTTTTGGCCTCATGTTCTGTACCACAAGGAATTTATAAATATTTACAATGAGGAATTTGTGACATAAAAGTGTGTACGGGATCGTTGTGTAGTCGATATTGCTTTCACTGATGTTCTACACACTGAATTAACTTACATTCAGAATCAGAAGCACGCTTAACGAACAAAGACAACACACTACTTCTGGCAGCCACTATTTGAAGGACAATTACAGTCCTGATCTGCTGTTTCTGTGGAGAGCGACAGTGGACAAAATGAAGCTAACTGCCCCTGCACTTCTGTTTGCTTTCGGTTTTATATCCAAATTTGCCACACGACTAAACGGTGAATATATATTAAAGTATAAACACATGCAAAATATTCAACCGTCCAATTAATTCACCAAAATAATTTTCCTGTCACGTTTGGCACACTTTCTAACATTGTCCCCTGTTGACCTTAAGGTCGTGTGTTCCAGTCGTGTTCAGAGGCGTAGGCACAAAACCTAGGCTGACTTCTCTTTTCAAAGCTGAGGGTGTGGTACATTTTCGCACATGGTCTCTTTTGAATGATGTATTACGAGGGCGCCCCATCGCCTTCTCGGACTTCATGGGGCCGTGCTGTGCGTACATCCTTTGCCGCGGTTCATACAGACACAGCACCGATTGTATTTCAAAAATGTACCTATTTAATAAGTAAATCTCTTTGGCTAACACTGAGTTCGGCAGCCCCGAGATATGAATACAGGCACGTTACTTTGAACAGAAAAGGAGGATCATTTCCCAATTGCAGTTAGAACAATTGAAGCATGAAACTAAGAATTCAAAATATGGATCAGGTGAAATCCTGCAAATTACGTAATCCATCAGAATATCAACACAATTGGATTGTAATGAATTACATTATTGAATAAAACCGATCATTTTCAATAACTTGACGCCGGGCACCTGCACAACATGTTTCCCCCGGCTGTCGTACACTATTTCTAACAGACTCAATTTGAAAAGCACTATCACATTTTAACTCCAGACTACGATCTGTGCAAATGCTGTGGGAGGAATGCGATTAAGGGGCAAGTTCTAACATGTCACTGAATTAAACAAAATGAACTATAAACGTTAGAAGACATCGTGTAGGTCCACATTATCTCAATTTGTTCTGTGCTAAAGACTGATAATTATCTTACTAATGCACATAGCTGACTAAAGTTCAGCGTATTAATAGGTAACTCAATTTATTCCATAACTCACAGTTCAAAAGCTGGAATAGGACCAAACTGAGGAAGGATGGCAGCATCATTTGTGCTGCCAGTCACACCTAAAAGACGTGAACATTAACGGGATGATGGTCGCAGATACTGAGCTGTCGATCCACTGCCTTCTGATACTCCGGATGTTGTAGATGTGATTGCTTGACATCACTCAGTGCAGAAAACAGTGATTCCTTACATATAATAAATATATTTGACACTATTGAAAACGGAATTGCGTTCCGTTAAAATGCACCAATCAGAATTAATGTGACCATGAATGGATACAATGAATGAATTTTCCAACCACTACCCTGTCCGGAGAAGCTATTGACGTTATACAGTCTGAATTGGAAATGAGTCACCGATATGACATAAACATCATAGGATCATAGAGGCACAGATTGTAGGTGTGCTGGGTGGAAGAGGGGGGTGGGATGTGCGGAGGCGGGAGCGGTGGTGTGGGTGGCATTGGATTCAGTTTTATGGAGGAGATGTCCAATTTATCTCATATACACCGATCTTCTCCATAAGCTTGCCTATCAGGACTCCCCAAATGCATCTTCAATTACCGTTGAAGATTTCCACGAGAAAATGATGCTGTTACTCTTTAAGGTCAGGCTTTCAAAATCTTAACAATTCCCTGCATGAACCAACGCGCATCATTAGACCTCTCGCAATTATGTTAAACCAAAAAAATCTGGTTACCGGCTCCCATCCGAGAGGCAATAATTTACCTCATTGTGACCTAACAGCACTTCTCTGAATTTGGAATAAATCATGTGAATCGCGTGCAAGCTTGTCTGCACCGACGGAGAAGGATACGAACTCCTGCAATCTCCGTAGGCAACTGAATTACCTCGCCAAGGCTATGTCCTTTCTAAACTTCCTCTATCCCATTTCATGGACCTTGAAATACATCCAAAAGCAAAGTGCACATAATTACACACAATGCATGGACACACCCATAAACATTGAATTGTAAAGCTGTAGCCTGACTACCTTACATTTGCATCCAATGTACCTGTTTACAAACTAACAATCGCATACATTTCATTTCACGCACTGTCTCAACTTGCCCTATCTCCTCCAAGGGATGAGAGACATTTAACCCCGCGTACCTGTGTCCTGCATGCTCGATAAATAGTACAATTAACATAATAACGTCACACCACGTCGTTTCTCTGAAATTTGATCACTTCTTCATTAATCACAATAACGTGTGTCCGCTCAGTATCTGCCCATTTGTGACCAGTCTGCAAAACATTAAATCCTGTCTTTAGAACTGATATTACTTGAGGTGTCCCTAATATGCTATATTTGGGACCAAAAATGAATGCTGCTGCTAATGTTTTCATACTGCGGTAACAATGTTTTATATTTGGTTTCGATTTTGTGTCGAACCTTGATATAACTGCACGATTCCTCCAGCATCCGAGGCCATATTCGTCAGTGAAATAAGATGAGTAATTTGGGGATTATTGCAGTAAATTCTCCAGAGCTACTAAAATATATCACTAGCATTTCTGAGGGCAAACTGGGGCGTTTAATGAGCAAGCTGAATGTGGTAATGAAACTGATTAAATTTTGTGCGCAGCACAGCGAATTATTGTACTATTGTTACTTAGTTCTTTATATTTGAAAATGAGTGGAGCTCAGCTCAGTAAAGCAATGTCATTTTCTCACTTCAGGTTTGCTGTTCCATTCAGAGAGGCAGTGCAGTTCCGCAAAAAGAATGATCAGAGGGAACTAGGGAGCGGTGACAGAGATGCCAGGCAACTGGCCACAGCGATCCAGAGAAAAATACCTTTTCAAAATTATGAAAGGGAAGAACAAGGCAAGATCTATACACTGGTGACGTCGCCAAGGCAGGTGCGACAGGAAAAGATACATTGGGAGAATGGGACACCAAATTGGAGGAAGAACTGGAAGTGTAACTCCAATTCAAAGTTGAGCAAAAATTTGCCAATGAAAAAATGATTCCAAAGGTACCTTGAATATAATTCTACACTCCTGGCTGTTGTACGAACTCTCTTCCAAACTCTCAGATTCTCCAGCTCTTCCCCCTCTATTCTTATAACGTCACCTTCAACACCAGCGTTTCTAGTAGGCCTTCCTTTTCAGGCCGCTGTGGATCCACTTGCTCCACGGTTGTCGGGGACCTAGACATTGTATATCCAGGTGCACACATTCCTGACCTCACTACTCCCCATTCTTCTGCTAAGCATGATAAGGTCCAAGATGCATAAAATTCCACGTAACCACACTGCACATTCAATAAATCAATTTCAGTCACGTCCGGCACCTACAGCGCCGCGATGCCATCAATAATTCTCTCAGCCTCTCCAATTCCAGCATTTCGAAGGAAGTATTTTCTGCACCTCTTCCATCATCAACATCCAGTCCCCTTGTAATGCCAACTTTCCAAGCAAGCGCCAAAGGTGCAACACCTGTTTCAATTGCCGGTGCCATTATAAATCCTTCAAACTAAACTAGTATTTTCCCTCTACTTGCTTTAATTTCAGATATTGCATTCATTTCTCTGACTTCATGGAACTCAGTGAAAGCATTAAGCATGCATTCACAAATGGCTTTTTTGAGATCCTCTGCTAATTACACCACTGTCACCCTAACTTGCAAGCACTTTCCGATATAGTTCTCTGCCCCTCTGCCACTCTGATCTCTGTATTCACGGCCTTCAACACATTTTGAATTTAGCTCATCGGCAGTTGGAGAAACAGCTCTTCATCTCTCGCTCATGCAATTTAATTAATTCCGAAATCAGCATCGAGTTTAAATGAATCAGATCAGATCTACTGCTCTCCTTTTAATTCTGTCAAGTTGCGTTTTACTATTCCTACTCTTTAATCATCATTTTATTAACCATCTCATGCAGAATTATACGGTATATTTTTAATTCCTTCACCATCTGCACCCTCTCCTTCCAGACCTTTCTCTGCCCCTGCGCTTACTTAAACACTGTCAAAACTCAACAATTTGTCTAGATGTCATAGGCGTGCAAAGTCAAAGGCCATTTCTCTTTCAGTAAATAATTTTGGTCAGTCAAATAGTTCCTGCATTTTGTGTTAACATTTCAGATTTGCAGGCACTAAAGTAGCTTGCCTTTTAAATAAAGTGTTTTAATGGATAAATCAAGAGGTGTGGTGCAACTGAAGGTAATGAAAATGACAAACAAAATCGATTAACATCTTTGAAGAGGCTGGCAAATTGAATCTTGGTCATTCCTAGAAGTTGTCTCCTTTGTGGCAAACTTGGCTAAATGCCGCCAGTCAAATGCAGAAGGCAGCCTCCTCGATTGCCATTATCATATTTACCAGCAATACCGGGACCAATAATGTTCTAGTGCAGTTTTGCTTTATTTGCCCAATGTACAGCTGCAGACTGTCTAAGCGGTTCCTCGCTGAATGCTGCGGCATTACACACCAGATATGGGTAGGGCAACCAGCCAAATACATGAGGAAATTCGAACCCTCAGTGAGGCTGTTGGAGAGAAGCAAAATACACAAACACATTAATTATTCGGCTGAAAGACTCAAATTTCACCTTGGTTGAGGCGTACCGGAAGAGAGGAGCTGTATCCCTTTTCAACATGCAAGGGGATATGTTATAAAAGCTGGTCACTTGGAATCAAGAAAGAATAACACAAACTCCCAATGTATAAAAAAGCAGCTCTTAGTCTGCAGAGCCTCAGAACAGCCTCTGCGTGTTTTGCTACTCTGTTGCAATAACAGGAAGCACCTGGCGTTCAGGGGATTTTTGTGCTCTTGTTTACTTTGCAGTGCCCCTGTTATATTAACAGATTGCCACTTGACATTTCATCTCGGAATTTGAAGTTGGGCGGCATAAAATCCAGCAGGCAAATGTGTCAACGGAAAGCATATCGGGAGATTCTGATTAATTCACTTCAAACACATAATAGATTACTGCCTGCGAAAATACTTCTCAATAATCAGGAAGGCTGAATCACAGTACAAATTTGCTGTAATTAATGTAGCATAGAAAGCACAAATCGTGAACAATTCAGCGTAAATGAAATCAAATTAATAATTCAAGAAACAGGGAATATTGGATGGGGCACTGAGTAAAAAGAGAGACAGAGAAGTTAATAGTATGTTATCGAACTATGACATTATTCCACTATAACTTGCATTAAATGGAGCCTTTCTTGTAGATGAATGTTTCAGATTGCTCCACAATAATTCAAGAAACGTTCACCAGGGGAGACGATCTTACCTGTAGTTTTAAAATGAAATAGAAACAGACGCACATTGTTAAGATTGGATTTCTGTGTCCTTGCATCTAGGCCATACATTACTTCTACTGTAAATAATCAGAAAAATAACCAGAATGAATTAGTGTTTTAATGTAAATGGTGAACGCCTTGTGCCCTACGGGGAGGGAAATGCTTCTTTAGTGAATGTCAACTTTTAATTTGTTATGATTCCATTCTAAAATTGGTTTTAAATGCAAACAGTTGGGTTCATAAGCTGCCCACCGACCTGAATGAATACATTTTAAAGTCAGTCTGATATCTACACGAATAAAAATATAACTGGAGAATGATATCAGCCTATGGATTTAATTTAAATACATGGAGCCAGCTGAGATGTCACAATAATTGTACCGCAAGTTCAATATATATGGGGGAAGGAAAAAGCCTCTCCAGAAATGGGCATTTAAGTCAAACAAAATGCACCAATTGTATTGCTTGCAGGGAGCAGAATGCACGGAAATAGGATGGTGCCCATCATACAAACATTCAAAATAGGTCAAGTAGAATATATGGTCCTTCGTCCCTGCTCCGCCGCTCAATGAGATCATTCGTGATAGTGTTTTGAGTTCCACATTCCCATCTAACTCCGGTAACAGTTAATTCCCCTGCCTAACATGAACATAGCTACACATATCTGCCTCCTTATTAAACATATTTAATGACCCGGCCTTCATTGCCTTTTCAGGCAGAGATTTCAAAAGTCGTGCAACCTTTTGAGAGAAAAAGAAGCTCCTTTCTTTATGCTGACAGGGCGAACCATATTTGGAAAACAGTGTCCCCCATGTCTGGGCTCATCCCAAAAGGAAACATACTTTCCACAGCCAACTTGTCAGATCATTCAAGTTCTTATATTATTCAAGTCACCGTTCACACGACTAAAATGCAGTCGAAACAAGCCCAGACTGTAAAACCTCTGCTCATAAAACAAGCCACTCATTCCAGTTATCTATCTAATCATCCCCGTCTGACACACCACCAACATATTTTCATCATTTATTCAATCATGGAAAATGTGCACAGTTTTCGAAATGTGGTTTCACCAGTGCCCTGTATGACTGAACAATGACACCCTTACCTTTATGATCAATTCCTCCCCTAAAAAATGTACCCAATCCAGAAGATAACTTACCTACATTTTTAACACGGATAATAACAAGACTACACTGTTCTTTATTCTTCTTGTCAAAATGAACATTCCACATTCCACAACTCCACATTTTCCCACATTATGCTCCATCTGCCAGATTTCCTCGTACACACTCAAACTATCTATAACTTCCTGGAAACTAATTATGTCCTATTCACAACATACTTTCCTACCTAGATTTTTGTGATCTGTGCATTTAACTACGATACCTTCGCTCCCATCATGCAAATCATTGTTATAAATTGTTAAAAGTTGTAGCCCCGGCAGAGACGCCTGAAGGAATCCAGTGGTCACATTCTGCCAATCAGAAAATAAGACTAATTATTGTACAATTCCTTTCATGCCAGACAGACAATGTTCAGAACATACTAAAATTTTACACCAGAACATGATGTATTATTCTTATTATTAGCATTATTATGTTTCTTATAATTGTTATAATTGTTTACTGAAATAGCCTTTCATGTAGAACCTTATTAAATCCCTGCTATAACCCAGGTTTAGGGCCATAGAACCACAGAAGAATTACATCACAGAAGGAGGTTATTCGGCCCATCTTTCCCATGCCAGCCGGAGGACACCAAGGTGCCTTTTCAAATCCCACCTTCCTGCACCCAGTCCATTGCCCTGTAGTTTACAGCACTTAAAGTGCAGATCCAGGTACTTTTTTCAAAGTGTTTAGAGCTTCTGCGCCTAAAACCAACTTGGGCAGCGAATTCCGGACACCCACTGCCCTCTGTGTGAAACAGTTCTTCCTCATGTCCCTCCTACGTCTTCTACCACTTATGTAGGAACTATGTCCCCTGGTTCTAGAATTCACCATCAAGGAAACAATTTTATCTTGTCCACTCTAAAAAATCCCCTGATAATGTTGTACACCTCAATCAAGTAACCTCTCAGCTATCTTTGTTCTCAGGAAATTAACCACAAGCTATCCAATCTCTCCTCGTAGCTACACATTCCTAAACCTGACAACATTCGTGTCAACCTCCTCTGCACTCTCTCCATAGCTATTATGTCCTCCCTGAAATATGGTGACTAGAACTGCACACAATACTCCAGTTGTGGCCTCACAAGACTTTTATACAATTGCAACATTATATCCTTACTTTTATATTCTGTACCTTTGCCAGTGAAGGAGCGCATTCCATATGCCTTCCTTACCCCCTTGACTACCTGAACTGCTGCCTTCAGGGACCTGTGTACTTTTACTTCAAGATCTCTCACCTCATCAACCCTTCTCAGTATATTCCCAATTGTCGTGTAGTCCATGTAACTGTTTGACCTCCCTAAATGTTTGACCTCACACTTTTCAATGTTAAAATAGATCTGCCACTTTACCGCCCACTGCACCGATCCATCTATATCGTTTTGGAGATTATGGCTATCCTCTACACTACGTACTGCTCGACCAATCTTTGTGTCATCTGCAAATTTCCCAATCATGACCTCTGCGTTCACGTCCAAATCGTTAATATATAACACAAACAGCAAGGGTCGTAACACCGAGCCCTGTGGAACACAATTTGAGACAACTTTCCAATCGCAAAGATATAAATCGACCATTACCCTTTGTTTCTTGTTAAAAGGTCAAACATTTTATACTGTTTGACACATTGCCCTGAATCCCATGGGCTTTTACTTTCCTGACCAATCTGCCATATGGAACCTTGTCAAATGCCTTGCTAAAATCCATGTACACAACATCCACTGCACTACCTTCATCAACCCTTCTTGTCACTTCCTCGAAGAATCAAATTTGAGAGGCAAGAGCTTCTTTTAACAAAACCATGCTGACCATCCCTGAGTAGTCCATGCCTTTCCACATGACAGTCAATCCCATCTCTCAGGGCCGATTCTACTAATTTGCTCACCACCAATGTAAACTAACTGACTATAATTGTTCGTCATTCCTTTAATCCTTTTTTAAAAAATGGATCTATGTTTGCATTTCTCCAATCCTCCGTTAGCTCCCAGATATCTAGTGAAGTTTGTAGAATCATCCTTAGAGCATCTGCTAACTCACCCCTGGCTTCCTTCAGCAGCCTCGGAAACAATCCACCTGGACCCACTGACTTGTGTTTTTTGAAGGATTTCAACACTTCGAGTACTTCCCCTCTCTTTACTACAATGCCGGCTAATATCTCGCAGTGTTCCTCCTGGACTACTATATCTACATCCTGCCTTTCCTTTCTACACACAGTGAAAATAACTATTCATTCCGAACCCTTCCCACAGTCTAGGCACCCACACACAAGATTCCATCTTCATCTCTGATATGCCCCACCAGAAATATTCAATCAAATACATTAATCAACCTATTACAGACCGATTGGGGGATAGTGTCAGAGGACAATGTATGTAATGGTTTGTTAAACTAGAAGATGGTGACTGAGGGGAGCGGGTTGTAGTAGCTGAGGGGAGTGGGATGTATTGACAGAGGGAAATGGTATGCAGTGATTGAGGGGATTGGTATGTATTAACTGAGCGAAGTGTGATGCAGCGACTGAGGAGAGTGGTACATAGTGGCTCCGAGGGTGGGACGCTCTGATTGAGGGGAGTGGGATGGCAATACAGACGGAGATGGGATGCAACTCCTCAGGGGGGTGAGCTGGAGTCAGTGAGGGAGGAGGGTTCTTGTGACTGAGATGTGGGATTTAGTGGCTGAGGGGAGTGGAACAAAGCGAATTAGGGTAGCAGCGTTTAATGACAGGAGGGAGTGGGATTTCGTGGCTGAGGGGACATGGATATAGTTACAGGTGTACAGCCAGGAATGATAGAGCAGAGAGAGCTTGGCGGGTTTCAAATTGTACATTTGATGAAGTGAATCATACCAAATTATTCCTAATAAGTATATGGTCTCTTGAGTTGATATGCGCACTTAAAACACGCATGTCTCCTTATTTCATTGAAGGCCCAGGGACAACACCAGCTCTGGAATCTGAGGAACACTCCACTCTAAAATCTTCTCTTCCCGAATCAAGTAGCCGAAGAGGATCTGAAATATCAGGTATCAGTTTTATGGAGATAACCCGCAGAATATCTTCAGAAATAATAATCGCTGAAATCTGCTACAGAAGGGTGCGGGATGTAGTGACTGAGGGGAGTGGGATGTTGTTACTGAGGGGAGCAGGAGGTAGAGATTGAGGGGTAGGGGCATTTCGTGATTGAGGCGTGTGGGGCGATGTGACTGACGTCAGTGGGATGTAGTGACTGAGGAGAGTGGGAAGCAGTGACTGAAGCTTCTGGGAGTTAGTGACTGGGGTACAGACAGGAGTGACGGAGCAGAGTGATTTTGGCGCGTGTCAGGCTGTATAAAAGATGAAGTGAATCATTATCTAAACTGTCCTAACAATTAAATGATCCCTTGAGGTAATACACGCAGATCAATCTTCCATGTTGCCTTTCTTCGCTGCAGATCCAGGGACAACAATTCCGGAATCTGAGGAAGACTTGATTCGAAAATCCGCTCACCCTGAATCAACTTGTCCAAAAGAATGTGAAACATCAGGTATCAGTTTGGAGGAGATATTTCACAGGAAATCTTCACACAACGTGATCGCTACAACGGGAACTGAAAGGTGTGGGGTGCAGAGACTGAGGGGTGCAGCATGTAGTGAGTGAGGGGAGCGGGATGTTGTGATTGAGTGGAATGAGGTAAAGCAAATGAGTGGAGTGAGATTCAGTGAGTGATGGGAATGGAATATCATGGCTGAGGGGAGTGGCACATAGTGAATGAAGAGAGTGGGGTGCCGTGACTGAGGTGATTGGGATGTACTGAATGAGGCGAGTGGGAATCAGTGACTGACAGAAGTGGGATGTAGTGGCTGAGTGGAGTGGGACGTACAACTGAGGGGATTGGGGTTTACTGACTGAGGGGAGTGAAAAGCAATGACTCCGGGGAGTGGGACGCAGTGACTGAGGGGAGGCGAATGCAGTGATTGAGGGGTGTGGGACCCAGTGACTGAGGTTAGTGAGATGTAGTGACTGAAGGTTGTGGAATGTAGTGGCTGAGGGGAGTAGGATGGCATGGCTGAGGGGGTGGGATGTAGAATTGAGGGGATCGAGACGCATTTCCTGCGGGGAGTAGGACAAAGTGAATCAGAGGATTGGGATGTAGTGCGAGAGTCGAGTGGGATGCAGCAACTGAGGGGAGTCGGATGGCAAGGCTGAGCCGAGTGGGATGTATGATTGTGGGGAATGGGACATCGTGACTGAGGGGAGGTGGACTCAGTGACTGAGGGGAGTGTGATGTTATACAGAGGGCACTGGGATGTAGTTACTGAGGGGAGTGAGACACAGTCACTGACGACAGTGGGTTGCAGTGAATGAGGGGAGGTGTTTGTGGTAACTTAGGGGAGTGGGACGCATTCACTGAGGGCAGGGCGGGACGTGGTTCAAGAGGGTGGGATACAGTGACCGAAGGGAGTGCGATGCAGTAAGTGAGGGGAATGGGACGCAGTTACTGAGGGAAGTTGGACGCAGTGATTATGGGGAGTGACACGCATTGAATAAGGGGAGCGAGATGCATTGAGACAATACATTTGAATTCTGTGATTGTGGTATTTTGCATAATTTGCCTTATGTGGCTCCTTTTCTCTCTCCCTCCATTTTCCATTCGCATCTCTTCACTCTCACTCTTGTTTCAATCTCTCCTCTCTTACTCCAGTTTTTTTGCCAATTGTTCTCATCCTCCTGTTCTCCACTCCATTCTGAAGTTTTAGCTTTGCTGACTTCTCCCTGAATTTGGAGATTTTGGGCCCGACCAGTTCATTTCTCAGTTGAGATGTTGATGATTCTGCAGTTGAGGATTTCTAACGAATCCCCTGGTGAGTAATGGTACAGATTGATTCGCTGCGGTGAAGCAGTGATGTCAGGTTAACCAGTAAGTGAGGATGTGCAGAACAGAAGAACAGAACGAATAGGAGCAGGAGAAGACCATTCGGCCCCTCAAGCCTGCTCCCTCATTCAATACAATCACGTCTGATCTTTGGGATTCAACTACCCTTTCCTGCCTGCTCCCTAAATCCCAAAATTGCACGAAGCCATTCCTGGCACTGGTGAATCATTCCGAATCGCTGTAAAATCCCTGTAATTTCGGGATGTGCTTTTAGGAAAGGAAATATTCCGCCCTTCCCCGCTGTGGCCTATGTGTGACTCCAGATCCACAGCAATATGACTGACTCCTCACTGTCCACTAAAATGGCCCAGGCAGCCAATCAGTTATATCACGCCGCTACAGAGAAGCGGACCAAACGGACTGCAGGGCCTTCCCACCACCTTCTCAAGTTCAGTTATGGATGGATAGTAAATGCTGGCCTTGCCCGTGATGCAGACACGCAACAAATTAAATCAAAACAAAACCGTACATTCGCTTTGTGTGAAATCATTGGAAATAAAGTCTGCAACTTTGGAAATATTTTTTGAGCTTCTATGCCTCTCTCTGCCTCTGCGTCAGTCATAGCTTCATCTCTCTGTATCTCTCTCTCTCTGTGTCTTTCTCTGTTTCTTCCTCCATCTCTCTTTCCCTCCTTCTCTGATTTTTATGCTGATACATGTATAGTATTACTGTACTCTCCCTATCTGCCACTTTCCCCATCGCCCTTTGTTACTCCATCTCTTTATGTCTCTGTGAGTCTCCTCATCTCTCCATTTCTAGAGATCTCACCTTTGCCTCAGCCTGTCCCTCACTCCCTTTCTCTATCTCTATACCTCACCCTCTCTATCTCTTTTTGCCTCTGTTCGACTGGCTTCCTCTGCATTTGTCGTTCTGTTTCTCGCAGCCTCCGTTCTCCCCAATCTCTCTCTCAGACTTTCTCTCCACGACCAAAACACAACTTGCTCTCTCCTGTCTCTCTCTCCCTCGCTACGTGTCCCGCTTCCTTTCTCCTTCTCTGTCTCTCTCTCTCTGTCTCTGTTTCTACCTCTCTCCCTATCGCCCTCTCTCCGTCTCACTCTATATATCTTTCTATCTATCATTCTATCAACCTCTGTATCTCTTTCTTCCTCTCTGTGTCTCTCTCTGCCTCTCCGTCTCTCTCTTTCAGTCTCTCTCTTTCTGCCTCTCTCTTCCTTCCTCTCGTCATTTCGCTTTCTCCGTCTCCCTCTATGACTCTCTCTCTCTCTTTATCTCCTCCTGTTTCGCCCTCTCACTTTCTGACTTGCTCTCTCTCCCTGCCTGTCTTCTTATCTGTCTATCCGTCCCTCCCGCTCTTTCCCTCTCCCTCTCTCTCTTTCTCATTCTCTCCTAAAAGACGTAAACACGAGACGTTAATTATATGAGGAAAACTAACAAGGAGCTGACAGTGAAGAGAAAGGTTGGAGAATGATAATACGGAAAGGGCATAACTGAGATGAGATGGAATTAGATGAAGAGAGGTATGGAGAGAGGGAGAGAGGGAGAGGGCAAAAGGTGATGATAAGCTGGTATAGAAGAAGCAGAAATTAAACGGCAGTGAGAGTACTGAATACAAACTGTGTCCTGTGAGAAATTCTGGGTGTGTTTAACCTGTTCATATTCTTACTGCTGTCTTTAGATAATAACTACAAGACGATTCCTGTGAAGGTCACTTTAGTGAGAGGACTCAATGAAGAGACAGCGCAGGATATCATTATGGATCGGGTGAGACACTGTATGCACTGAGGACAAACATGAGAAGCCCCAAATAATCCCTTTCACACACTGTAATCACTGATCGGGAGCTCCTCCCTCAGATAACAGTCCCAATTTCCCCTTTGGATATTCTCCTGTCATTTGACTAGAAACTAAACTGGACAAGCCATATTAATACTGTGGCTACACGCAAGGGTCAGGCTGGGAATACTGCGGCAAGTAACTCACCTCCTGACTCCCCAAAGCCTGTCCACCATCTGAAAGGCACAAGTCAGGTGTGTGATAGAATACCCCCCACTTGCCTAGATGAGTGAACTCCCACAACACTTATGAAACTTATGACTCCATCCAGCACAGATCAGCCCAGACTGATTGGCTCCCCATCCGCAAACATACACTCCCTCCACCACCGACACACAGTAGCAGCAGTGTACCATCTACAAGATGCTCTGCCGGAATTGACCAAGGCTGCTTCGACAGCACCGTCCAGATAAAAGAGCACTACCATCGGAAGGACAAGGACAACAGACAGATGTGAACACCACCACCTGAAAGCCCACATTCCAGGAATGTTAAAAAAGAGATAATTCTCACGATCGATCCATCTCTCACACACCCATTCATCCTGCCCAATCCCACCCACCCCACCCCTTGCTTGTGACATTCACCCATCATTTCTTCTGTTTGCCGCAGCTTCAGAAGGATCAATGTTTTATCGGCTTCAAGCGGGAAGACATTCAGTGCTCAGATGTGGACCCACCGGAACTGTGAAAGAGATAGAGAGGGTCACCCAGCAGCCGTGATCCCATCTCTGTCTGCTTTACAAACTCGCTCGATGGAGGCTATGCTTTACCGTCAACTTTTTAACACCATGAATATGTCAGCAAAGTGATCACCTACAACTAGAAATGTGTGATTCTGATACCGCTATTGATCCAGCTCCACACTGCTAGTGTCAGGGAGTTATTCAGCCTTTGCTTTGTTAAAGAGAGGATGAGTCCCTTTTTTTTAAATTAGTGAGCTCTGGTCAGACTGAAGCCAGACTGATCCTCAGCTCCAGCCCGTTTCAGCAATGAATTGATCTTATTTTAATGAGGCTTTTCGATCAAGGTTCTCCCGCAGGGTGCAGGTCCCAAAGCTTCATGAACCTGTCAACACTGAGAACTGGCACAGGGACAACAGAGAGTCCTTGTTTAAGGTCAGTCTCTGGGAAGATATCATGCTTTTAATCAATGTTTCTATGGAATGTGAGATTAATTTGGTGCTGGGTTTTGCAGAATCAGACATAGACTCGCAAGTCAAGTTTTTTAATGGATATAAGTGTGATTTTGTGTGACAATAGCTTTGTAAGACCTGCTCATGTTGATGTGATAGAAAGTACATGTAACGGGAGCAGGTGAATTAACTGAAGTTGCAGATAAGAGATTGAATGACATTTTCCGCACGCGGAATTTTATTCTGTGTAAGTGAAAAGTGAGTTGTTTAGCTCATTTTCACTGACGACCATCAATAGAATTTTGTGGAATGTTACATTGACCCAAAGTCAGCAAGCAGGGCTTCCATTGATGGACAATCAGACAAGGAAATCTCTCCATTAGGAAGGCATCAAAAAAGTGGCAGAATGCAATGAGCATTACAATTGCAAAGGATTGAGTGGCTGAATAACGAGCTTACAACTGGAACACGCTTGAGTCTGTGATAATGCGCTTTGAAGGGAAATCTGGATGTTTTTGTACTATGTGCGTAATGGTTGTTGCTTGGACTTCGTGCTTAATAAACTCCTGAAGGCTTATCCTGAACGTTTTAAGAAGCTCCTTTCTTTACTGGATCATGTGAATTATTACTGCCTCTCTTTCTCTATAAGGGCTGCTCACTGAGTGGTGAGGCTCAGCATCAGACAGGATGGGGGTGTAAGTGATTAGTTGATTCCACATTCCCAGCGCCCAGGTTCCAAGGCTTTTCTCAAACCCATTTTACTGCCGCGTGATTAAAATGATACAACTCCAACCTCTGCTGGCGGCTCACCGCCACAACAGGCCTTGCTCTTTGCCAGTTTCAGAGAATACTGCATGATTGCATCTGGGAGCAGTTTGATGAAGTTAGAATATTGAACAATACTGTAAAGGGTTGAAGTTTGCAGCACTGTGCACAGTTCACTCGGGTGGTGCATTCACTCTTTTACCACCAGATCCTGTTCATGAACTCTCTCCTCATTCCCCAATGGAGATATTGGCTGGAGATGGTAGTTTTGGATTATTCCAGACTGCAATGTGCACATCTGGTACAGTTATCGGGTCCTAATCCCTATTCTGTAATTCCTCTGCAATACATGCTCAATGATTAACCGTTACAAAATGCATCTTGCTAAAAGTTTCTATAAGTTTCCAATAAAGTTTTCAACGTTTCTCACGCTGATTCTTTTCAAAAGGAAAATATTTTTAAAGCACAAACAATATCGAAAATGTATTGCTGCATTTATTTTTATAAGAACCCCACCGTGCAAACATACCCTCTCCCCCATCTTCCTGTTTTAACTCACTCTGCCCCAGTGAACCTGTGTCAGGAGCAAGATTTCCCAGATTAACTGGCATGGCATTCCCTCTTCCTCTTCCTGTTTCCCTGCAATTCGGCGGTGGCAATTGATCTCAACCCCCACCCCACCCCCCCGCCCCCCTCACCTCCCCGCATCTAGGCTCCAATTTGTTAGGAGACTGGAGGCAGACAGCTGTCACCAGGATTGTTATTAGGCCGTTGTCCGTCCAGTGACCATAAAGGCAGTTACGAGTTTAGCTCTGTCCCCATAGAGAGAGGGACATCCTCACTCTGTTACTAGAGTCAGAGTCTCTGCTTCCTCCTCTGCCAATAGAGCCAGAGGGAAGGCCGCGCTTTGCATTAACATCGTCAGGCCCTGCCCCTCACTGACATCAGAGCGACGGGCCCATTCCCTCTCTGTTAACATAGCAAAGCCACCTGCCTCACTGTCCCCCCAGCAGCAGAGCCCTCCCCGCTCTCTAATCATAGTCACAGGCTCCACCATCCCCTCTGTCGCCAGAGCGATAGGCAGCAGCCCGCTCTGTTGCGACAGGGCCACATCCTGTCCCCCATGTTTTACAATGGGGACAGGAGCGGTCCCCACTGTGTCACAACAGAGGCAGCTCACCGCCCCGCTGGAAGAGAAAAATCAAATGGTAAAATGGTGGAAACTCTCATTGATTAATTTATTCAAATCCTCAAAAGCTTCGAAGACTTGGAGTAAAGGCATACTTCAAAACAGTCTTCAACTTCTGCCTCAACCTTGTATGGATCACGGACTAAATCCCAGTGTTTGTGCAGCAACTCAGGAGCTGCTGCATGAAGCCCAATTCTCGAAAAAGAGTCACCCATAAATACAGGATCAGGCATCATATAAAATATCTGCCTGCATATAGAAAACACTCAACATCGTTCACAACTGGATGAATTTGGCCGAGATAACGAATAGTAAATTGATGGATTTCTTCCGACTCTCCATCTCTGGGTCTCTGGGACCCTCCCCACTGCTGTGAGCGCGGAGTCTCCTGCGGCTTCTGCTGCTCACTAAAATGTGTCTGACGGTGAGAACATTGAGCAGCAGAATCAGGACAAATGGGACACAGGGGTTAAAAATGTGATGGGTAATTTCTATAGGTACCCAGGCCCTAGAGACTGAAATTAGAAAGTCAAAATACAAAACCATGGACAGTTCATTAGCAAATAACAATATGATAGCATAAAATATCAGAAAACATTAATTACCAAGCTCAGCACAGTCACTGTTCCTCGAACCACGAACCATTTTCTCAGTGCAATGTTTACTTTTCAACTTCTGGCAACAAATGGCCACGAACAGTTCCAAGGTCAAAGAGACGGTGAACCAGCCAGAATAGCCAGTGGCTTCATAAAGCAGGACAGCATGAATATTACATACAGGCATGGCCCTGCAGGAAATTGAAATAGTCCCAATGAACAATTGGAATTTGTCTCAATATCAGGTCGACAATAATGACCAGTAGATCTGCTGATGCCAGGGACACCAGGTATCGAATGACACATTTGGAAAGGCCACAATTTCTCTGAATTAAGATCACAATCGTCAATATGTTTACTATAAGGAAGAGTGAAAATAATGGAATTATATACAAGCTTAATTTAAAAAAAAATGTTTGCCTGAAGGCGCTGAATGTTCCACTATGTTGCTGCATCTAGTGAAGTGTTGAAACTACTGTATTCGCACTAATAAACTGTAATGTATGTTATATGGCGAAAGACAAAAGAGTTCAAATATGACATTGAAATTGCACAACTCGATGATAATCATCATCCTGTTGTCTCTGTTTTCCTGAACTGGGTGAAACTATTTGCAATCGCGAAACATTTATATATTTGATGGAGAAGAGTAATTCAGTTAAACATGGTTTGTGGAATTAATGACCATACATAGTGAGACGTACCAGGGACGCCAATAATAGCGAGGATGGGATAGCAACCCGCCTAAATAAATTGGAGTGGCCAATAGATCCGGCGTTTCAATGACATCCAATCAAAATATGAATTAAGTTCACAAAGCACAGGCGATAAGCTCCTGCTCATTGCTGTAACATTCCATTTTATAATTTTCAGATTCTAATCCATTGCTGTAACATTCCAATCCATTGTTCTCAGATTCCGATTCATCGTTGTACAATTCCAATCCATTTTTATCAGATTCTCATCCATTGTTGTAACATTCCAATCTATTGTTCTAAGATTCTGATCCATTGTTTTAATATTCTGAGGGTTTTAAGAGACTGAGAGTTTTTGAGGAGTGGGATAGTGTATAGAGAGGATTGAGAAGGAGAAAATAGGGCTAATGTAGGAGTTGATCAATAATAAATAAGGGGTGGATATAACCAATGCAATATATATGCCAGGGCACACTTTCTAGAGTATTAAAAAACAATATATTTTCATTGATAGAGATTCAGATTTTACAAAATTCAGAAATGCAGACCAAAAGATGTGTAAATTTTTAAGACTTGGTGAAGCCTTAGCTAAAGTATTGTGTATCTTTCCGGTGAGCCCATTTCAGGAAGGATGTCAAGGCCTTGGAGAGGCTGCAAGAGAGGAATTTTACTGGAATTGCAGCAGGGGTGAGAGGCTTGAATTAGGTGGAGAGAATTAAGGGGAGGTTTAAAAGATACATTAAAATTCATGAAGTGATTTGTTGCAGTAAATAACGAGTGAACCTAGAATTAGTGTCAGTGACGAGCATAGATTTAAAATGATTGACAAAGAAGCAGAGATGGGATAAACAGTTGTTGGCGGAAGAAGTCAGGGATTTTCAGCCTGAAAGACTGGTGGAGGCAGATGGACACATAACCTTCAAAATAGAATTGCACGTGTACAGACAGTGGAAATTTGCTCATCTAATGGAGGGGAGGAGAGAACGATTGATTTTATTGGCCTTGGAAAATGTAGTATCACACACTTAATATTGAACACTAAGAACAACATGGGCCCTGAGACGAATAAGAGGCCATTAATTTATTACTGACAGGATAGACATGTTGCCTCTCCCGCTGCTGTATGATTCGATGACTGAGTGCATACAGTGGCCATCAGAAGCCAGAGGCCTAACAAAGGCCAGAGGCCCTTATGTCATGGTTACACTTGTGTTGAACAGTTTCTTTGTGCCAGAGGCTGATCTTACTTATACGGTAATGAATAAAGAACAGAAGCAATTGCACCCAGCAACAACTGCAGTCTCCCAAACAGATCAAACCCGTGAAACAAACGTAGGCCCCGAATCTAATGAATACCCTGAAAATATTGCAGAAATGAGACCATTACAGGCCCCGGTAATGATTCAGACTGTGAATCGAATACAGACCCTGTGACTATTGCAGGACCTCAAACTACACCAGGCCTTGAAGTTAACACATGCCCTGAAACTAATTGGTCATCGCCGACTGTCCCTGGATTCTAGGATTACATCTGCTCGGACTCCAGAGTAACTGCCATTGTCACCGTGTGGGTGAAGAGGCTGATTCTTGACCTGCAGATCTCTGGGCGCATGAGGCAGGGCGACACGCGAGGCACTGCCCTAGAGTACTACGTTGTTCCACTGCCTTCCCTTCTCTGCTGCCGCTCTGCCTCATCATTAAGCCGGTAAGGCACGAAACGCAATGCAGCTTGATGGATAAGATGTTGCCATTCTGATCGATTGGGAACAAGCTCCTGCCACTCATTGCCTTCAATGCTGCCACGCTTTGCAGGGAATTTCAGAGCTCCTTTGTAGTTTCCTTTGTCTTCGCCTGCAATAGTGATCATTTGGGAGATCAGAAAACAGGCCCTTGCTGGGGGATGACATTTCCATAAAACAGATAGAGGATCCTATCCATCGTAGTATCTGAGTCCCACACGTTGCCTATATTTCTGTCCATGTATCAATCTCTGTATCTCTAAACATGCTTTCCCTGCATCTCCCTCGGAGCCTCTGAGTCCAGTGCCATCACTCCCCTTCCGCTTCCTCTCTCTATGTCCTGCCCTGTCCCTCTCACCCTGTCTCTTTCCCTGCCCCTGCTTCTCTGTGCCACTCTTTCCATTTCACTATCAGTTACTGTCCAAGCCTATTGCTTTCTTTCACTGTTTTCTCACCCTAACTCTCTGTGTGTGGCAACATCTCTCCCTCTCTCTGTCTGATTTTTTACCTGCCTGACACTCCCTATTTCTGTCTCTCTCACTCCCTTTTGCTCTCTCTATTTTTATCTGGCACTTTCTATCTATCTGTCTCCCTGCATCTCATTGACTCCCTGTTTCTCCAATGCTGCTCTACCTTGTTGTTTCTGTCACCCTTTGTTTCCTTTTTCAGTCTCCTCCGCTGTCTGTCTCTCTCCCTTTCTCTGTCCCTTTCCTTAATCTCTGTCTATTCCTTAGAAACATTTTTTTCTGCCTGTTTTACTTCTTTGTTTCTGCCCTGTGCTGTTTCACTGTGTCTGTCTGGTTTACTCAAGCTGCCTTGGTCACTCTGTCTCTATTTCACTTTCTGCGTCTCTCTCTCTGTCTCACTCCATCTCCCCATGACTCTGTCTCAATCTCTCTCTCTTTGTCTCACACACGCTATCCTTATCTCTATCTTTCTCTCAAACACGCACACTATCTTTGTCTCCCTCAGGTACTGAATTTATGACAATCCATGTATCTAATAAAGCCACTTAGCCGTAAAATAATGTACAATCTCACCTGAAGACCAGGCGTAACTAAATCAGACCCTGAATCTAAAACAGATTCTAATACAGACTCTGACACCAGCGCAGAACCTGAGCCTGAAAGAGACCCGGTAACTCTAACAGTCCCTGAAGTAAATACCGAGTTTCAAATCACATATTTTCTCATTCTTCCAACGAGCTCGTATATACCCTCTCCCGGTCGAACTTAAATATTCACCCCACCTTCGCCCTGGTGTAACTGGTAAACCTCCCCTCTCACCCATTGTAGCAGTTCCCATCCTCCTGTGTACCTGATCTATCAGATATTCACCCTGTGTATGGAGTAAATCTGTCCCCTTGTGTAACTTATATATCACAGTGTTCTTTCTCTGCAGCTTTTATAAATCTCCCTTTCTGCATTATCTCCCTCTCCAAGGGTGCCGAGAAAACTTGATGCTAACTCGGTCAGTCAAGTCTATCTCTAACGATGCGTGTACCTCTTCTATCTAACTCCCTGCCCCAGTGTACACGATATAACCCCCCACCCCACGCGCAATGTGCAGCAAGTATATCTCCTTTCTCACTTGTGGACAAAGACCACCTCCCACCCGGAGCAGCTGGTATATCTCCCCTTAACGACGGATTCCTGTGATATCACCACTCATCCAATGTCCCTGAGATACCAGCCCCTAACTGTGCGTTTTCTGTTTGGACAACTTTCCTGGTTGCTACGGCGGCAGCAATGGGAGCGGTCACTTGTGACCCACGTGTTCAAGAGGGGCTTGTCCACTCAACTTGAAAAGGTGAGCGCTTTCCCCATAGCCACACCCACTAAATCACTGAACCGACAGGCCCCACCCAACCCTGACATCACAATGGCAGCACCCGCACGCACCCTGACAATGGAGCAACAGGCCCCGCCCCGCTCTGACAATGAAGCAACAGGACCCGGCCCCGCTCTGACAATGAAGCAACAGGACCCGGCCCCGCTCTGGCAATGAAGAAACAGGACCCGGCCACGCTCTACAATGAAGCAACAGGACCCGGTCCCGCTCTTACAATGAAGCAACAGGACCCGGCCCGCCCAGGCGATGAAGCAACAGGACCCGGCCCCGCTCTGACAATGAAGCAACAGGACCCGGCCCCGCTCTGACAATGAAGCAAACAGGCTCCGCCCCGCTCTGACAATGAAGCAAACAGGCTCCGCCCCGCTCTGACAATGAAGCAAACAGGCTCCGCCCCCGCCCAGGCAATGGAGCAAAATGCCCGGCTCGGGTAAGACAATGAATCAAACGTCACGGCTGCGCGCTTATAGAATGGAGCAACAGGAGACGCCTCCGCTCGCACAAAAAGCAATAGGCCCCGCCTCCGCTCCGACAATGGAGCGTCAAGCCCCACCCCTGCTCTGACAAAAGAGCATGGGGCGCGGCCCAGATTCTGAAGATGGATCAAGAGACTCCGCCTCCGCTCTGATAATGGAGTAACAGGAACCAACCCTGTTCTGAAAATGGGGTGTTATTCCCCGCCCCCTCTCTGAGAACGGAGAAACAGGCCCCGCCCCCGCTCTGAAAACAGTGTAACAGGCCCCGCCCCCATCATGGCAATGGAGTAACATTCCACGGTCCCGCTCTGACATTGGAGTAGCAGGCCCCGTCCCCACTCTGACAACACAGCAACATGCCCGGCCCCCGTGCTGACAATGGAGCAACAGTTCCCGCTTCCTCTCTGACGCTGGAGAAACAGGCCGCGCCTCCGCTCTAACAATGGAGCAACAGGCCCCGCCTCTGCTCTGACAATTCAGGTACAGGCCCATGCATCCGCTCTGACAATGGAGCAACAGACCACCCTCCGCTCTGACAGAAGAGCATCATGCCCCGCTCCTGCTCTGATAAAAGAGCAGCGGGCGCAGCCACCGCTCGGACAATGGATCAACATGCCACGCCCCCGCTCTGTCAATGGAGTAACAGGCCCTGTCCCCACTCTAACAATAGAGCAACAGGCCGCGCCCCCGTGCTGGCAATGCAGGAACAGTCCACGCATTATCTCCGACAATGGAGGAACAGGCATTTCTCTGCTCGACAATGGAGGAACAGGCCTTCCTCTGCTCTGACAAAATATCATCATGCCCCACCCTGCTCTGAAAAAAAAGTTCCTCGCCCCACCCCCGGTATGGCAACAGTGAAACATGCCACGCCCCCGCTCTGTCAATGGAGCAACAGGCCCTGTCCCCACTCTGACAATACAGCAACAGGCCCCGCCCCCGTGCTGACAATGCTGTAACAGGCCCCGCATCCTCTCCGAAATGGTGCGAAAGGCCCCGCCTCTGCTCAACAATAGAGCAACAGGCCTTCCTCTCCTGTGACAAAAGAGCTTTATGACCCGCCCCTGCTCTGACAAAATAGCATCGGGCGCAGCCCCGCCTCTGACAATGCATCAAGAGGCCCCGCCCCCGCTCTGACAATGAACTTACAGGCACCGCCCGCGCTCTGTCAATGGGGCTACAGGACCCGCCCCCACTCTGACAATTGATCAACAGGCCCCGCCTCCGCTCTGACAATGGAGTAACAGGAACCACTCCCGCTCTGACAATGAAGTAACAGGAACTGGTCTCGCTCTGACAATGAAGTAACAGGAACTGATCCCGCTCTGACAATGAAGTAACAGGCCCCGCCCCCGCTCTTTCATGAGTGCTTCAGTCTCCGACCCGCTCTGGCAAAATAGCAACAGGCCCCGCCTCCACTCTGACAATGGGGTAACAGGCAACGCCCCCGCTCTGACAATAGAGTAACAGGCAACGCCTCCTCTCTGACAACACAGTAACAGGTCACGTCTCCCCTCTGACAATCCAGGAACAGGCCCCGCCTCCGCTTCGACAATGGAACAAGAGACCCCGCCTCAGTTTCGAAAATGGAGCAATAGACCCGGGCTCTGCTCTGACAATGGAGCAACATGCCCCACCTCCTCTCTGACAAAAAAGGAACAGGCCCCACGTCCGCTCCGACCATGGCGCAGCATGCCCAGCGTCCGATCTTTCAATGGAGCAACAGGCCCCGCCCCGCTCTGGCAAAAGAGCAACAGGCCCCGCCCCGCTCTGGCAAAAGAGCAACAGGCCCCGCCCCGCCATTGCAAAAGAGCAACACGCCCCGCCCCACTCTGGCAAAAGAGCAACAGGCCTCGCTTCCGCGCTGACAAAAGAGCAACAGGCCCCGCTTCCGCGCAGACAAAAGAGCAACAGGTCCCGCTTCCGCGCTGACAAAAGAGCAACAGGCCTCGCTTCCGCGCAGACAAAAGAGCAACAGGCCTCGCTTCCGCGCTGACAAAAGAGCAACAGGCCCCGCTTCCGCGCTGACAAAAGAGCAACAGGCCCCGCTTCCGCGCTGACAAAAGAGCAACAGGCCCCGCTTCCGCGCTGACAAAAAAGGAACAGGCCCCAACTCAGCTCCGACCATGGAGCAGCATGCCCAGCCTCCGATCTGAGAATTGAGCAACAGGCCCCTCCCACGCTCTGACAATGGAGCAACAGGCCCCGCCCCGCTCTGGCAAAAGATCAACAGGCCCCGCCTCCGTTCTGACAATGAAGTAACAGGCTCCGCCCGCGCTCTGACAATTGATCAACAGACCCCGTGTCCGCTCTGAGAATGAAGTAATAGGCCCCGACCCCGCTCTGACAATGTAGTAACTGTCCCCGCCCGCGCTCAGACAATGGATTAACAGGCCCCACCTCCGCTCTGACATTGGAGTAACATGACCCGCCCCTGCTATGACAATCGAGCAACAGGTCACATCCCCGCTCTGACAACGTAGCAACTGTCCCCGCCCCTGCTATGACAAAAGAGCATCCGGCGCCGCCCCAGCGCTGACAATGCATCAAAAGGCCCATGCTGCGCACTGACAGTGGAGTAACAGGCCCGCCCCCGCTCTGACATTTGATAAACTGTCCCCGCCCCCGCCCTGTCACTGGAGCAACAGGTCACGCCCCCTCTGTGACAATGGATCAACAGGCCCCGCCTCCGCTCTGGCAATGCAGCAACAGGCAACAGAGTATCTGGTCACATCTCCGCTCTAACAATATAGGAACAGGCCCCGCCTCCGCTTCAAAAATGGAGCAAAATGCCCCGCCTCCGTTCTGAAAATGGAGCAACCGGCCGCGCCACCCCTCTGACACTGAAGCAACAGGTCCCGCTTCAGGTCCGGAAATGGAGCACCAGGCCCCGGCTCTGCTCTGTCAATGGAGCAACAGGCCCTGCCTCTGCTCTGACAATGGAGCAACAGGCCCCGCCTCTGCTTTGACAATAGAGCACCAGGCCAAGCCTCTGCTCTGACAATGGAGCAACTGGCCCCGCCTCCACTTTGACAAAAAATAAAAGGCCCAGCTCCTCTCCGACGATGTAGCACCAGGCCAAGCCTCCGCTCTGACAATGGAAAAACGGGCCCCACCCAGCTCTGGCAAAACAGCAAAAGGCCCCGCCTCCGCTCTGACAATGGAGCAACAGGCCTCGCCTTCGCTCTGACAATGGAGCAACAGGCCTCGCTCCCGCTCTCACAGTGGATCACCATGTTCCGCCCCCACTCAGACAAAGGAGCATCATGCCCCGCCCCTGCCAATGTTCGAGCCAGCCAATGTTCTTCCGTGTTACTGTGTTACCCGCTAAACACTGAGCTTTTGTTTTCTGCAATAGCCTTTCATGTGGCAGCTTATCAAATGCTTCTGGAAGCCCAAGCACAGCACATCTACAGGTTCCCCATTTATCCACGGCGCAAGTTGCAACATCAAACAAATCAAATAAATCGGTTAACCATGATACTTCTTGCACAAAACCATGCTGACTCTCGCCCATTACCTTGAGGTTTTGCAAGTGCCCAGCTAGAACCCCGTTAACGATCAATTCTAACACCTTCCCCACGACAGGCGTCAAGCTAACTGGCCTATCGTTCCCTGATTTCCTCTCCCTCCCTTCGTGTTCAGAGGGGTTAAATTTATTGCTTTCCAGTCTGATGGGACCTTTCCAGAATCCAGCGAATTTTGGAAAATTAATGCCCACACATACACAACCTCTACACCGAACGTTGCAGAAACAGAACCTGTCCACGTCTCAGGCCTGTGAATGTGACCATGCACGTGGATAAGATTGTTAGAAAATACATATTTCGAGTCATAGCAGCACTCAGGAAGGAGACACCTGTTCCATTGGGTGCTGTCTGGCCCCCACATTAAAGAAACAATATGCTTGTGTCACAATCTAGTTGGGGATTGCTTCACTGCGGCTCTCCCAGTTGCTGCTAAGCAATCTCAAGAATCTGGCAGATCAACTGAAACCAGAGAATCTCCGAAAACTCCAACAGTCTCCACGGTGACCTGGCATTTTCTGGTATCTTGTCAAATAAACCTTTAGTTTACGCATCCTTAATTTGAAAATATTTCACTGATATGAAGAAACATATCGACCCTACAGACCCTCAATGTCCATTGATTACACTTGAACTAATTTAGCTCCAATACTTAAAAAAAATATATTTTGACCGCCGGCCCTGAGTGAAATGATTGCAACCGCCAACTCTAGACAACAAAGCTCACAGAGAGATCATCCATTGTTTCAGTACCGTTGCCTTGTGACTCTTACCTTTCCAATCCGGCCTGTTAAATCTGGCTTGAGGGGCTGGAAAGATTGATTCACATAGCAAATGGTTGTGGACTGTAGTGGACTAACTGGAAGTGTGTTGGGTGCAGGTTCAATCGAGGCATTCAAGAGGCCATTACATGATTATTCATATGGACACAATGTGCAGAGTTACAGGGAAAAGTCAGGAGGACGGCACTGAGCCATGATGCACGTTCGGGCGGCAGGTAGAGACACGATGGGCCGCATGGCCTCTTTCTGCTCAGTCGCAATGCGGCGATTCTGTGATTCTCTTATTATTTCAGGTGTCCAAACCTTTAACAGTGAGAACATGTCGGTCCACTGAATTCACGACTACCTTATTGTATAAGAGCGGTGGAGGTGGGGCTCAGTGCTAATTGAAGGGAGCGGGGGAATGTCAGACGTTCAGTAATGAGGAAGTGCTGCACAATCGGAGTGTCAGTACTGAGGGAGTGACGCACTGTCAGAGACTCTGTACTGAGGGGGCAGTGCACTGTCAAATGGTCATTGCGGAGGGAGTGCTGCAATGCCGCAGGGTCTGATGTGGATTATTACCTTGATCCATAAGGGGCTGTCCCAGATAACGACCTCTTCCCTGATAATTACTTTCACCTGAATTTAAAATGTACACCTCTCACATACTCTTGCTTGGGGACTGAAGAAATGATCCACCACACACTGAGTGAAAGATTCCAGCAGCGATCGTACCCTTCAGTAAGGTTGTCCTTTGAAAACAATATAATGCTCAGCTATGTAACAAATACACAGATATTATAATGGTCCGTGGCTCTCGTTATAAAAGTTAATTCCCTCATTAGGAAGGTGCACTGTTGAGCTCTGTGACGTCGCATACAGAATACTGAGTGAGACATTATGTTTCCTACATTATTCAAATATTTATTCAAGAGCCAGAACGTGCAAGTTACCTTAAATAGTTAAGTACATGAAACGTTAAAGATACACACAGATGGAAAGCATAATCTTAGTTTTAATATAGAATCCATAACATAAAACTATACAATGTACAGTCAGAAATATCTTATAATGTTGCATCAAGCTTTAAAGCAAATTATTACTTTCAGTGCCAAGAAGAGTGAGCCGATTATGGTCAGCGCAATGAAGTTCGAAATGTCTAGCCATGCAGACAGCTCTAGTGAGAAGCGGTAAAATGAGGATTTTAATACTGCTGGCTTTTTCAGCGGTATGATTTCCTCTCTATCTGTCAATTCTGATTGAATTACGTTGCCCTTGGCAACTGTGGTGTTGCTTCTTTGTCTAAGCTGCTTTCTCTTTAATCATCCTCTTAAGGTTCTATTATTCAGTGTTTTTGCTAATGGTGTAATTATTGAGGACTGTGTCATTATATGGTCACTCTGAGTGTTTAAATGGTAAATATTTTTTTCTAATATGTTCTAATAACAACTCTTACAACCAGTATACCTTGTTTTAGTATTCTCATCATCTGTATTTGTGTGAACTAGATTATTAAATTTTTACAGAATGCTCCTACAATATATATATATATATTTTTTTCCAATTCGGTCATTGAAAGGCTATATCCCCGCCGCATCGGCCCTTCATAATGGTTTCTGATAATGTTCATTTCTTATTGAATATAGTCCACTAGAGCTTAGTGATACACTGGACCAGGTTAAAAGGATTCATTCTTGAAACTTCAATGACTCCAAATTGCACATTAACTTATAATTAATGAATGGTACTATCGTTTTAACATGCCTTTGCTAAAGGGTGAAACTTTATCACATGGACAGAATTTACATTTCCTGATATTTTTTTTCCTGGAGATTGCCCATATCTGGTACTGGATTCCGAAAAGGCTTCTGAAATGTCAGTGAATTCTCACATCTTCAGGGAATGTTCCAATGGTCCTCTGAAATGACTGTACGTGCAAAGTATCCTGTGTGAAGACTTTAACCGTTTTGTACGCCTTAACAAAGAGTGACCACTGATTTAACTCTAAAGTAAAATGTCCTAATGATATTCAACCTCACTAATTCTATCTTCCACCACAGGCTGGAGGGTCAGTGGTGGGAGAATAATGCACTCTTGAAAGGTGGAGAATTAGAGAGTGATGCACAGTCGGTGGGTTAGGACAGGTGGAATTCTGCCCTGTCGGAGCTTCAGTGCTGAGGGAGGGCCAGCGTGTCGGAGAGTGAGTACTGAGGAAGTGTTGCACTGTCGGGAGGGTGTGTAATCAGCTGGTGTTGCACTGTTTGTGGTTCAGTATTGAGGTAGTGCTGCACTGTGGGAGGGTCAGTATTTAGACATTGATGCACTGATTAGGAGGTCATAGACAGTGAGAGCTGATATAAAGGCGGGTCAGTAAAAAGGGGATTCTGCAGTGTTGTGGCGTCAACATTTTCGGAGAGCTGCACTGTGAGACGGTCAGTACTGATGGAGCTCTGCTCTATGGGAGAGGCCGTACTGATGGAAAGCTGTGCTGTCAAAGGGTGAGTGTTGAGAGAGTGCTGCACTGTCAGAGGGTCGGCACAGGGGAGTGCTGTACTATCGGTGGGTCAGTGCTGAGGGTGCGCCACACTGTCAGAGGTTCAGAGCTGAAGGAGTGCTGCACTGTTGGATGTCCAGTACCGAGAGCGTGCTGAACTGGCAGAGGGTGAGTACTGAAGGAGCTATGAAGTGTCCGCTGAGGGAGCACTAAGGAAGTGCTGCACGATCAGATGGTCAGGACTGAGGGATAGCTGTATTGCTGGAGAGTCAGTATTAAGGGAGTGCTGTACTATCAGTTGGTAAATGCTGAGGGATTGTTGCACTGCTGGAAGGTTAGAACAGAGCGAGTGCTGCACTGTTAAAAAGCGACTACTGATGGAGTGCTGCATTGTCATCGAGTTAGTACTGAGGTAGTGTTGCATTTTTGCGTGGATTGTAATGAGAGAGTGCTGAACTGCCAGAGGGTCAATACTGAGAAAGCTCCACAGTGTTATTGGGGGAGCACAAAGGGCTGCACTATCAGATGGTCAGTAGCGAAGTAGTGCTGCACTGCTCGAGGGTCAGTGTTTAGGGAGTGCTTCACTGTCAGAGGGTCATTGTGAGGGAGACCTGCACTGTTGAAGGTTCAATACTCAGCCAATGCTGCACTGTCAGACGGTCAGTACTAATGGAGTGCTGCACTATCGGAGGATCAGCACTGACGGATAGCCGCACTATTGCAATGTCAGTGCGGAGTGAGTGCGGCATTGTCAGAGGTTCAGCACGGAAGAAGCGCCGCATTGTCAGAGGGTGATAACTGCAACAGTGCTGCACAGATAGAGGGTCAGAACTGAGGGACTGCTTCACTGATATAGGCTCAGTGCTGTCACAGTGCTGCATTATGAGAGGGTCAGTACTGAGGGAGCAGTGCACTGTAAGAGAGGCATCATTGAGTGAATGCCGGAACTGTGGACGGATGAGTACTGAGGGAGCGATACATTGTTGGAGAATCACAGTACTGATCAGTGATGTGCTGTCATGGGTCAGTACTGAGGTATTGCTGCACAGTTAGAGGGTCGGTACTGGTATAAAAGCCCGTTATACCACGTTTCCTCGCACGCTATACTTGATATATCACATCGCTACAGCGCCACATCTAGTGCACAAGGTATGATATCCTTCCTCCCGCGGTATACCTGGATTATCACATCGCCGTACCCCCATAGCTTGTGTACCCGGTATATTACCTTTCCTCATTCGATTTCCTGGAATACCATACACCTTCCGACGCTGCACCTGTTGTATGACGCCACTTACTCGGTGTAACAGTTATGGGCGCCTCCCCCACTGTTGCTGCTATATTACCCTCCTGCCCTGGTGTGCCCGGAATACCCGCCAAACACAATTACCTGACTTAGCACTCCCCCGGCCAGTGATAGACACCATCACTACTTGTTGTTGCTGCTTTTGTTGATGCCCTGGTTGCTATGACAACCAGGAGTGGGCGGGCTCAATGATGACACGACCCTTTATATCTCTGTGCTCCAGTCAGTATGGGCCTCTGTGCAGGGCTAGCAGCAATATCATGTGGAACAGACTCTGTCCATTTGCACTGTCACCATAAAGATAACAGCACCACCCTCCTCTTTGCCTGCTGTCGGCACAGTAACAGACCCGTCCCCAATGGAAATACAAAATTAAATGGACATTTTCAGTCAGTCAGTGTTAATGTCATTCAATGGATTGAAGAATTGGAGTAAAGGGATATTTCAGCACATTCTTCAACTGCTCCCTGAACTTAGTCTGGGTCACGGCGTAAATCCCAGTGTTTGTGCAGCAGCTCAGGAGCTGCAGCATGAAGCCCAATTCCATCACAATATAATCTAGGTCAACTTGCACATTCCCCAAGAATGATATCCGGCTCCATATAGAAAACAATATTAACAATGCCCACAACAGGATGAAATTGGCTGAGATAATGACTAGTAAAATGATGGATTTCCTCCGACTCTCCATCTCTGGGTCTCTGGGACTCTCCCCACTGCTGTGAGCCCGGAGTCTCCTGCGGGTTCTGCTGCTGACTAAAATGTGTCTGACGGTGAGAACATTGAGCAGCAGAATCAAGAAAAATGGGACACAGGGGGTAAGAATGTGATGGAGAAATTCTATAGTCATCCAGACCGTAGAGAGTTGAATAGCAAATGATATATTGCAAAACCAGGGCGCGTTCCTCAGAAAATACCAACCTGTGAGGATAAAATACCAGATGATGTTCTTTAAACAGCTCAGCACAGTCACTGTTCCCAGAACAACAGTCGCTGTTTTCTCGGTACAATATTTAATTTTCAGATTGTGGAGACAAATAGCCACAAATCTATCAAAGGTGAAAGTGACAGTGAACCAGACGGAACAGTCAGTGGTGGCATATAGGAAGACAGGATGGATATTACATACAGGGATAGAATACAGGAAACGAAACTGTTCCGCAAAAACGATTGGAATGTGTCTCAATATCAGGTCGAGGATAACGACCAGTAGATCTGCCGTTGACATGGCCACCAGGTAGCGAGAGACACATTTAGATAGACCGCAGTTTCCCCGAGACAGGATGACAATTGACAATAAATTAACTGTGTGGAAGAAAGATAAGCATAGAAATTAGCTTGGGACAAAAGTGACCAGTTTGATTAAACAAGTCTTGAAATGTTGAATTGTGCTCTTCTTTCCTGAGTTGTGTGAATATGATTGTGCCTGAACGAACAAAAAGAAAAGCCAGTGATGATCTGGAAGGCTGGAGAGATTAAAGCGATAAAAGGTTGTTACTGTAATATTTGAAATAAAATCTATTGCAAATTCTGTTTTACTTTCCCTGCATGGCATAAAATCTGTTGACCCTCTACACTCAACCAAATCTAAGCAACCTTCCCCCCTTCCTACTATCCCTGGTGAAATTCAGTTGTCACAATGCTGAACGCTAATCTATGAGTTTTGGATTGGACAGGTGTTTTTCTTCCAGCTGTGTAATCCTCCTTCCGCTGCCCTTCTCCTTTATTCGCCCAGGGTCTGGTAACACACAAGCTGGTTTGCCTGGGTTACTGACTGGGTTCTCCTGTGGCCAACAGATTTTTGAGTGGATCTCAAACTCGGGGCTTCGGCTGGGCTGTTTCTGACAGGTCCAAAACCCCTCCATTATCAAGGCTCAGCGACCTGAAACATCACGTTTGCTTTCTCGCTGCAGTTTCTGCCTGACATGTGGAGCATTTAAAAAACAACAACAAAAACAGCTTACAATAATATAGCACCTTTAGTATAACCAAACATTTCTAGGCGTTGGACAGGAGCAATATCAGACGACATACTACACCGAACTGAAGAAGAAGCTATTGGACCCATTAAACCAGAGCTAGGAAACAGAATTACACTTTACAAAAAGTTTTTAAAGGAAGAAAGAGAGGTTGGGATGGGGAGAATATTGGAGAGGATACAATCCAGTATAAGGTAACGAATACAAACTCCATTGTCCAAATCAGAGGCAGTGCAAGGACAGAAAGACCTGGGCTGTTTGTGCACAAATCTCTGCCGGTGGCAGGACAGGCTAAGAACGCTCTGAATAGAGCTTATGGCGTCCTCCACAGTGTTAATAGAGGTGGAGGGAACACAATGCACGGTGGTAAAATAAATCTACGTAAAGCACTATTTTAATCCCGCCCTTTATGTTGTTTCAAACATCGGGCGCCACACTTTCAGAAAGATATGAAGGTTTGGGAGGGAGTATAGGTGATATTTACCAGAGTGGATCCAGTGATGTATGATACATGGACAGATTAGAGAAGCTGTGGTTGTTCTTTCCCCAACTGCACCCACCCCACACACCAACTCCAGCGTGCCATGGATGCTGGGCTCAAGCAGGGATGAGGCAGCGCCGGGGCAGTGGGTGCCGTGGAGGTAGGGACATGGAAAGTGTAAAGGGAATGGGCCTTGCGTTCTGGTCTGCTGGGGGCTGTTGGTAAAAGTCAGTCAAGAGAAGAAACTAAGAAGACTAAATTGTGGCGCAGAACTGCTCACCTGTAGTCTGAATTGGAAATATTGGCTTGCAGTTTGTGTGTGTGACACAATTTCAATTTACTCGCCGGGAACGAAGCCTGAAAATCCCCTTGACAATGCAGAGAATGGAGGGCCAACCGAGCCCTCAAGTTCAGCCATGACCCAGAACCTTTGAAATGAGTAGATAGGAGGAGTGGGGTCCCTGGATCAGGAATAGAGTTATTGATCAGAACTCCACACAATGACACTGGTCTTACCAGAATTTAGCCCACAAGCACTGTAATGAAGTTAAACATGCTTCACAAGTTAATGTCTGAATGTAAAGACTTACCAGGGACACCGAGAATGGCGAGGATGGGATAGTAAACCCCTTGAATAACGAAAAGCGCCCAGTAAATGCGCCATTTTAATGTTATCCAATGATCTTTTGCAGTAAGTAAGTTAAGAGCCGTGGTGAAGCTCGCCCTCATTGTTGCAACATTCCAATCTATTCTTCTCTGGTTCGGATCCATTGTTGTAACATTCCAATTTATTATTCTCAGGTCCTGATCCATTGTTGTAACATTCCAATGTATTCTTCTCAGGTTCTGATCCATTGTTGTAACATTCCAATCTATTGTTCTCAAATTCTGTCCTCTCCTCTGCCTCTCTATTAAGCCAATGATCCCGGCATATTGCGGATGGAATGCTCCCGATAATACTGTGGGATTGCGCATTGAAATGTGCTGCTTATAAATAGAAGAGGGCAAATTGTCAGAGGCACAGTTAAATTCCATGGAGACTGACATTAATTACAGCCACCGAACAAACAGCTTCAGTTAACCCGTTTCATTCCAGCCCTCTTGTGTCAGAACAGAGATGTCCGAGGGTTGCTGAGTGAAGGGTGGTGGTCTTAGCGGAGGCACTGATCATAATCTTTCATTCTTCCTTGAATACGGGAGTGACGCCCGATGACTTGAAGCTTGTAAATGTTATACCCTGCTTTGAAAAAAAGAACAAACACTGTAACTGCAGCCCGGTAGTCGAATGACGCTGGTGGCTCAATTTCTGCAGGACTTGATGTAGGGCTAAAATAGTGACCGCTCTGTAAACAATGTATCGGTTCATAGAATACAAGAGAGATGTGAATATTAATAGCAAAGCAAACATGTCTGATGAATTGGATCGTGGCCGCTTCCAGAATAGCTGAAAGTGATGATGATAGTCCGTTTCTTGTCATATAGATAGTAGTGCCAAAGGCGTCATTAGTTAGAAATGTAATGGAAACGGAAACCCATTGGGTATAGAGGCAGTTGCAGATTGGATGTGATATGTGATACTGTGATACTGTGCACCCTGCTGCAATCTTCAATCCCTTACAGTATTGTTCAATATTCAGACTTCTTCAATCTATTTCAAGATGCTGCCATGCAATAACTGAACTTCTCTGAGACTGGAAAAAAGCTGTGCTTGTAGTGGCGGTGAGCGGCCAGCAGAGGGCAGGATTGTATCATATTAATCCGAATACGGTGAAACGGTTTTGACAAGAGGATTTCACCCTTTTCAAATTCATTCCTTGAATCAAATGATCCAAAGAGACAAAAACTTTGACAAAAGATGCGAGTCCAGGCTGAGGCAGTCATTGTCGAATTGGGATGGAAGCCTTATATAGCCCATGTGAAATGACATTGATGTCTGAATACACACCGATGACACAATGAAACAGAATAACATCACTGCTGAGGTTTCTATTGGACATGATCTTTCTGACTGGTGGGAATTAATTTGATTTGAATTATTGTGCTCAGAAGTGGAGGTCCAGCTTGTTGTTGTGTTTTCTGTCCACAGGAATCAATTTGAGTTTTGCTGTGGAGGGAGAATTTGTGCTGGGGTTGATGGGAGCCACTTTCTGATTGGTGTGGGGGGCAGTTACATGGTACTTTGTGTGAGATGCTGATATATGGGCTTTTCCAACAGGGGCTCCAGGTAGAATAATCCCACCCTACACATTCCCAAAGCCCGATATCTAATCTAGGTGGTAGCCAGAGTCTTTTCCCAGTTCACAGTATATCTCTGACAGCGGCTGAGGATGGCTCACCCTGTGTCAGTCAGAGGTTTATAATTAATCACTATCACTGGACCTGCTGTGGAGAGCTGCGTCGGGCAAAGCATGAGGAGTGAGCGTCTTCTGCTTGTGAAATCATTCAGTTCAGCTCAGCATTGAATGAGTTTTAGAATCGGAGTAAAGAGGAATTTCAGCCCAGCCTTCAGCTGCTCTCTGAACTTAGTCTGGGTCACTGCATACAAACTAGTGTTTGTGCAGCAGCTCAGGAGCTGCAGCATGAAGCCTCTTTCCCGAATATAAAGTGGTGGTCTTACGTAAGTGTAGCCCAAAACTACCATTCGCCACCATAGGGAAAACATCGTGAAGTAAACTCATAACAGGATCAAATTTCCTGAGATAATAAACAGTAAAATGATGGATTTCCTTAGACTCTCCATCTATGAGTCTCTGGGACTCTCCCCACTACTCTGAGCCCGGAGTCTCCTGCGGGCTATGCTCCTCAGTAAAATATGCCTGTCAGTTAAAGCATTGAGCAGTAAAACCAGGAAAAATTGGACTCCCGGCGTTAGAATGTAATAAAGAAACTCGATTGCTGACCATGTCCTTGAATTCTGAACATCCAATGTCACAAAACAAAACCAGGGGAATTTCATGCCCCAATACTGAGCCGTATACATAAAATACCAGAACACATTCTTCAAACAGCCCAACAAACTGACTGTTCCCAGAACCACAGATGCAGTATTTATGTTGCAATATTTTGCTCTTAACTTACTGCAACGAATCGCCACAATTGATCGAATGTAAAAGTGACAGTGAACCACACAGAACAGTCTGTGACTGTGTGAAGCAGAACAGCATGGATATTACACAACGGAATAAAAAACAGGAACATAAACTCGATAGGATAACGAATTGGAAGATGCTTCAGAATCAGATCGATGATAACGACCAATTTATCTGCCCCTTGCATTGCCACAAGGTAATAAGTGACACATTTCGAGAGACCACACTTTGCCTGAGAAATAACCACTATCGTCAGTACATTAAATGTGAGGAAGGGAGACAAGCAGATAAATTAATCTTCAGGCTGGGACGAGTTACCATTTTAACAGAGTATGGTTGCATAATTTAAATGCCTCGTTATACACAGTAATATCTGCAAATGCTTTTGCCAATGAAACAGCTATCATCTGCAGAAAACATTTGTTTTTAAATAATGTAAACCACTCAATGTTTATTAATATCCGCAATGGGTTAATCCATCAGCACAAGTCGCACCTCAAAATGAGTTTCGAACGTGGCAAAACGACATTAATATACAGGAACCCAAACAGCGGAGTCCAATGCGACTGGAAGAAATAAGCCAGCCCTCAATCAAACGATCAGATTAAAGCTCTGCACTTCTGCAACATCTAATGTTGGTTCCATTAAAACATAATATTCAGACCGGAGGAAGAGGCTCTGCAAACACTCACATCCTCAATGATCTGGGCGCACAGCATGTCAGCACAAAAGACTCGGCTGCAAGATTTGAAACCATATTCGGCCGGAAGGTCCGATGGATGATCCATCCCGGCCTCCACCTCAATTCCTCTGAATCACAGAGGCCAGACTGAAGCCGCTCGCTTCACTTCGGTAATATCAAGGTACTTGTGAAGTCTCTGGGCACAGCAAAGGCCCCAGGGGCTGACTGCATCACAGCCAGAGCATTGAGGACTTGTGTGCCTGAATTAGCCGCAGCTCCAGCCAAGCTGCTGTAGGACAACTACATGACAGGCACCTTCTGGGAGAAGAGGGTAATTGGCCTGATATGTCCTGTACACACGCTACACACACAAAGTATGGAAAAGCGGGATCGATCTCAGTCATCAACAATGTGATGGAAGGTGTGACAGGCAGTTAAAGCAGGCACCACTTATACATGTCTAACCTGGGAACTGAGACTCACTTGATTTAGTCCATATCTCATGAGCCAGAAGACTTTGAGACTGCTGCAGCAGATCGTGTTTGATCTGATTGTAACTCAACTCCACAGCCCTGCCTATCCTTGAAAATTTCTTACCTCCATTGCTTATCAAAGACAGACCCACCTCTGCCTTAAAAGAATTCAAAGACTCTTCACCAACCACCATTTCAGAAACAGAGTTCCAAAGGCTCATGACCCTCTGAGAGAAATACAAACTCTCCTCACCTCTGTCCACAATGGGTGACGCCTTATTATTAAACATTGGGCCCCAGTTCTAAATTCTCTCATAGCAGGAAGGATCCTCTGCAGATTGACCATTCCATGATCCCTCAGAATCTTGTATCTTTCATTCACTCTTCTAAACTCCAATGGATACAAGATTAGCCTGCCCAATCTTTCCTCATCAGAAAACCCGCCAATTCAAGATATTTCACATTTCACATTTTCCCACGTTATTCTCCTTTAGCCACGTATTTGACGACTCACTTAACCTATCTACATGCCTTATAGACTCCTTATATCCTCTTCACAACTTACTATTCTCCCAATCTTTGTGTCATCAGCAAATTTACTAAATACCTTAATTTATTCGTTCATATAAATTGTAAAAAATTTCGGGCCCTACACTGATCACCATGTTAGACCACTCATTAGATCTGGCCAATTAGAAGAAGACCCATTTCTGCCAATTCACTGTTTCCTTTTAGATTATTGTTTACATTGGTTAATTGGATGTGGGCGTCGCTTTCTAGGTCAACATTTTTTGCCCAACTCTAATTGCACTTGAGGAGGTGGTGCTGAGCAGCCTTCTCGAACCGCCGGAGTTTGTGAGGTACAGAGGCACCCAGAGTGCTGTTACGGAGCAAGTTCCAGGATATTGCCTCAGCGACAGGGAAGGAACAGCGATAAGTTTCCAAAACGGGAATGTGAGTGACTTTAGGGGAACACCCAGGTGGTGGTGTTCCAATGTGTCTGCTCCCCTTGTCCCCAAGCCCCTTGACGTGGGCTTGGACGGTGCTGTCTAACGAGGCTCATTGAGTTCCTGCGGTGCACCTTGTACATCGTACACATTGCTGCTACTGTGGGTCGGCGGTGGAGGGAGCTACTGTTTGTGGATGTGGTGCCAATCAAGAGCGCTGCTATGTCCTAGATTTGCTCAAGCTTCCTGACTGTTGTTGGAGCTCTACTTATGTTGGCGAGTGGAGAGTATTCCATCACACTCCTGAATTGTGCCTTGTAGACGGTGGACAGGCCTTCTGTAGACAAGAGGTGAGTTACTATCCGCAGAATGCTGAACGTATGACATGCTGTTATACCCACAGCATTTATATGGCTGGTCCAGTTCAGTTTCTGGTCAATGGTAACCCCCAGGATGTTGATAGTGTTGGACGCCTTTGAATGACAAGAGGCAATGGTTGTATTTTCTCTTCTTGGAGATTGTCATTGCCTGGCACATGCGTTGCGTGAATGTCACTTTCCAGTTGTCAGTGGTATGATCCCTGGTGATGTTCCTACTGGAAAAGTCTGATCCCTGGGTGGTACCCAGCTTGAGAGATCTTAAGTTTTATTTTTTGTTTAGATGCGTGGAGAGTGTCGACTGAACAGAGTTACAGGAGACAGCTGATGGATTTTTAACAATGAATAAAACATTTATTAAACTTGAAAAGATGAACTATATTACAATAGACCTTCACCATAACTCTGCCTTTCCAGATATATTCAGATTTACAAAGGAAGCACAAGTTAGGAAATCTACCATATACTCTAATGTTCACAGTCGTTACACAGTCCATGCAAAACAATCTGCGACTTGTGGTAATGCATACAACACCCTGAAACCAAGTGTCTGCTTCCATTCCGAACAGATGCTATGGATACCTGACATCTCCCCCCAATCGCTTGTCAAATCTTGAGCCAAACGGTCCGTCTTTCGCTCGAGGATTCCCAACCTCCACTCTCGAAGAAACCATTTGGAATCTCCTCGCAAACCCGGCTTTCTCTCAGGCGCCTTCCATAACGTTCCATCTGCAGGGCTCCGAGCTCTCCTGGATCGCCACGTCATTGAAGATTCCTGCCATGCATTCGCTCTCACTGTCTCAGCCATGCCAAAAGAACACCATTGCTTCACACGCCTATAGCAAGGCGTTACAGAACTCGAGCTGTCTCCTTGGATCTTCTGCATTTTTACAAGCCGAAGTTGCTTTAAATCTGCATGCTGAAACTTCTCCCTTGAAATTTGAAACCTTTCTCTGCTTCTCACTCCCAAAGCTATCTAACAGGGCCTTGTCCAGATTCCTGTTTGCTTCTTTTGATTAGTAGGTCTTCATCAGACCTCTCTTCTTCTATTTCTGAAGTTCCCTACTGTACAGCTTCTCCTTCCAGCTGGTTTCAAATTTCCTTTCGGACTTGCTACCAGCCCCTCGCCAAGGTTCCTTCTCCTGGCAAGTGCTTTCAGCCTTGGAACACCCACACCAAAAGAACTCAAACTGATTTTGGTTTTTACCTGTGTTTATGTGTTTGTGCACGTGTGCATATGTGTGTGTGTCTGTGTGTATGTGTGTTTTTTGTGTGTGGCAACCCTCTCTGGAATCCGATTGCTAGGAAACATCAAATTTTTTGTACTTAAACTTCCCTAAACCACTACCCCACTTGATAACACAGCTCTCCACCGCAAGGATCATAACAGTTTTTAAAAATGTAGGCACACAAACCGAGCGTACACTTGCTCTCGCCTGTTAAAAATGTAACAACATCCCAGGTTTCACCATTTTAACCCACACATCGAGAAAAAAATATCATGCTTGAAAATTAAAGCAAAAAATATTTCCTAAACCAACAAATGAAAATATAACTTACTTCAACTCTCTTGTTCCTAAAATCTGCCTAAGCTAGGATATTGTCCAGGTGTTGCTGCATTTGGACATGGGCTGCTTCAGTGCCTGAGGAGTCGCGAATGGTGCTGAACATTGTGCAATCATCAGCGAACATCGCAACTTCTGACCTTATGATGGAGGGAAGGTCATTGATGAGCAGCTGAAGATGCTGGGCCGAGGACTCTACCCTGAACATCTCCTGCATTGATGACCTGGAACTGAGATGTTGGACCTCTAACAAGTACAATAATCTTCCTTTGTGCTATGTATGACTCCAACCAGCGTAGAGAATTCTTCACTGATTCCCAATGACTCCAGTTATGTTAGGGCCCCTTGACGTCACACTCAGTCAAACGCTGCCTTGATGTCAAGGGCAGTCACTCTCATCTCACATCTTGAATTAAGTTCTAGTCTCCATGTTTGAACCAAGAGTGTAATGGGTTCGGGAGCTGAGCGGCCCTGGCAGGACCCCAACTGGACGTCAGTGAGCAGGTTAACGCTAAGTAGGTGCGGCATTATAGGGCCGTATAGGGCTATCTTCTATAGGAAGATAGCCCCTTCCGTTACTTTACTGAAGATCGAGAGTAGACTGATGGGGCAGTAATTGGCCGGGTAGGATTTGTCTTGCTTTTTGTGCACAGAAAATACCTGGGAATGTTTGCACATTGGCAGTAAGGTGTCCGTGTTTTACATGTACTGGAACAGTTCGGCTAGTGCCGCAGAATGTTCTGGAGCTCATGTCTGCAGTGTAATTGTCAGAATACCGTCACGGTACATAATCTTTTCATTATATAGTGCCTTCAGCCAGTTCTTCATATCACGTGGAATAAATCGATTTGGCTGAAAACTGGCATCACTAACGGTGTGGAACCCCGGAGGAGGTCGAGATGGATAATTCACTTGGCACTTCTGGCTGAAGATTGTTGCTTATGTTTCAGCTTTTTGTTTTGCACTGATGTGCTGGGCTCCTCCTTCATTGAGGATGGGGATATTTCTGGAGCCCCCTCATCCAACACCATTCACGAATGCTTGTGGCATGACTGCAGAGATTTGATCTAATTCTTTGGTTGTGAGATCGATTAGCTCTGTCTATCACTTGGTGCTTATGCAAGTTTGACATGCAAGTAGTCCTGTGTTATAGCGTCACCAGGCTGACACATCTTTTTCAGGTATGGCTGCCGCTGCTTCTGGTTTGCCCTTCTGCACTCTTCATTGAACCAGGGTTGACCCCCTCGCTTGATGGTAATGGTAGAGTGGGGGATATGCCGGGCCGTGAGGTTACAGATTGTGTTCCAGGACAATTCTGCTGCGGCTGATGGCCCTCAGTGTTTCATGGAGGCCCAGCCTTAAGTTGCTGCATCTGTTCGAAATCTATCCCATTCAGCACGTTGGTAGTGACACACAGCACGATGGAGGGTATCCTCAATGTGAAAGTGGGACTTGGTCACCAAAATGACTGTGCGGTGGTGACTCCTACCAACACTGCCATGGGCAGATGCATCTGTGGCAGGCAGATTGATGAGGATGAGGTGAAACATATTTTCTCCCTCCTGTTGGTTCCCTCACCACCTACCGCAGACACCGCTATGTACTTTAGTATTCGGCCATCTCGGTCAGTAGAGGTACTAACGAGTCACTCTTGGTGATGAACAGTAAAGTCCCCAACCCAGAGGAAATTCTGCGCCCTTTTACTATCAGTGCTTCCTCCTTATTCAACATGGAGGAGCACTGGTTCATCAGCTGAGGGACTGCGGTCCGTGGTAATCAGCAGGATGTTTCCTTGCCCATGTTTCATCTGATGCCATGAGATTTCATCGGGTCCGAACTTCATGTGGAGCTCACCCACCGCAACTCCCTCCTAACTATTTATTCTGTGGCCCTGCGTCTGCGGTGGGACTGTCATGCCAGTAGAACAGGGGATACTCAGGGATGGTGATGGTGGTGTCTGGGACATTTTCTCTCTGTATGATTCCGGTAGGATGACTATGTCAGGCTGTTGCTTGACCTGCCTGTGAGACAGCTCGCTCCCGGCCCCCATGTTAGTAAAGAGGATATTGCAGGGTCGACAGAATTAGATTTCTTGTTGTCATTTCCAGTGCCTTTGGTCGATGCCTGGTGATTTCTCCGGTCTCATTGCTTTTGGGATTTTTCGTGTTCTGAAGCAACTTATTGCCATTGCTGTGGATCTGGAGTCAGATAAAGTCCCACAGATAAGAACCTCAGATTCCTTTGCCCAAAGGAGAATTAGTTAACCAGATGGATTTGTACCACAATCAACGATGGATTCACAGTGATTTGTAGACGTTTATTTCCAGATTTGTATTATATTCAAATTCGAGTGAGATCCGAATCCGTGTCCCCCGATCATTACCCTGGGTCTCTGGATGACTCGTCTGGCGACGACGCAACTTTGTCAACGACTCCCACATGGTATGCTGAAATTTACAGGGTCCGGTGGTGGCTTTCTACATGTAATATTTTTACATGATGGCATTGATACAGATTAGCATGAGCCTGTTTTCAGAACAGTTCTAAATTCGATGTTCAATAAAAATTAATCCAATTGTGATCTTACCAAAGCCCTTCCCAGCCGCTTAGGGCCAGGGAACTGGAAATTGTTGACATTGATATGACGCCTCCTCGTAACCATGAGCGCCCAATCCCTCTACACATCCTCCAACCACCAGGTTGGTCTGAGGGATCTCCGCTTCTTCCTTGAACAGAGGCCCAAAAAATCAACATCCACCACCTGTCTTCTCCCCCTGGCTGAACTTGTTTTCTCACTGAAAAAGATCTCCTTTAACTTATCCCTCGCCCTCCAAATAAAAGGGATGGCTATGGGCAACCACAATGTCACTAGTTATGCCTGTTTATTTATGGGTAATGTGGAACAATCCTTGTTCCTGTCCTACTCAGTCCACATCCCACTGAAAAAGCTTTTTAGGTGCATCGATGACTGAATTGGTGGCGCTTTGTGCTCTTGTCTGGGCCTGGAAAGATGTATCAATTCTGCTTCAAATTTGGGCCCCTCTATCACCTTCATATGGAAAATCTCCGACAGTTCCCTGACCATGCTTGACCTCTCTGTTTCCAATTCTGTTGATGGACTGCCCAGCAATGTTCATTACAAGTTCACCAGCTCCTACAGCTGCCTCGACTATAGCTCCTCACAACCCTCTTCCTATCAGGACTACATCTCATTCTCTCAGTTCCTTCACATGTGTTCGGATGATACCACTTTCCAAATCGCTTCTGACATGTCTTGCATCTTCCTTAACCGAGGTTTCCACCCTCCCCCACAGTGCTTGACAAGGTCATCAAAAGTGTCTGACCCATCTCCCCCGCCTCTGCCCTCACCCACTTCCCTCCCACCCCGAACAATGATTGGGCCCGCCTTGACCTTATTTTACACCCCAACAACCTCTGCATTCAAAGGATCATTAAGCACCACTTCCACCTATTCCAGCATGATGCCACCACCAAACACATCTTCCTCTCAACCCCTCCATCAGAATTCCAATGTAACCGCTCCCTCCGGGACGCTCTGTTCAACGCATCCATCACCCCCAACACCTCACCCCTTCCCACGGCAACTTCACATGCAATCACAGAAGGCGCAACACCTGCCCATTAACCTCACCGTCCTCATCCTTCCTCACTGTCCTAGGGCTCAAGCAATCCTTTCAGGTGAACCAGCGCTTCACTTGCACTTCCTTCAATTTTGTCCATAGCATTCGCAGCTCCAAATTCGGACTCCTCTATGATTGGGAGACTATAAGAGAATTGGGTGACCTCTTTGTGGAGAACATTGAGTCTGTCTGCAAGCATGACCCAGACCTCCTTGCCGCTTGCCATTTCAACACTCCATCCTGATCTCAGCCCACATGTCCGTCTTCGGCCTGCTGCAATGTTCCAGTGAAGCCCAATGCAAACTGGAGGAACAGCACCTCATCTTCCGACTGGGCACTTTACAGCCTTCCGGACATTAGGTTGAGTTCAATAACTTCAAACCATGAGCTCTCTCCTCTATCCTCAGCATATTTTAAAACCTTTCCCTAGATTTTTCTTTTTTACCCACTAATTTTTATTTATTCTTAATTTGATTCATTTATTATCCCCGTTTTTAATCCGTCTATCTGCCCTAATTCCTTTCCAAGTCTAAGTGAATGATTCAATGTTCGAATGTATAAATCTTTGTTCCTTAGTGAGGCATTCTACACTTTGATAGGATAATGGCAGTTAAAGAGGGCAGTCACGCCCCTGAGAGAATGAGAGAGTGAGATACAGAGAGGAAGAGACAAAAGCGAGAGAGAGAAAGTGAGACAAGAAAGGCAGGAGAGAAAGACAAGAGAGACGGTGTGGGAGAGTGAGTGAGTGAGAGAGAGAGAGAAGGACTGAGAGATATGGAGAGTGAGAGACAGAGTGAGGTAATGAGAGAGAAAGAGAAATAGTGAATTGGAGAGAGAGGAGAGAGCGTGGAGTGAGAGAGAGAAGAGTGAGAGACAAGAAGAGGAAGGCAGAGATTGAGGCAATGACAGAGCGACAGAGAGAGGGATGGAGGTACAGAGAGACAGACAAGAAGAGTGAAATAAGGGGAGAGAGGGGGAGATAGGGAGAGAGAGAGACTCGAATAATTGCAATTCAATGATTGATTAGCCACAGCATTGGGATCAGCATTTAGGAGACAATTTTAGATGTTGTTTTTGGACTGATGTTTCCTATTTTTGAGTGAACAGGGTCAATGCTGGGCGAACGAAACTTGTTAGCTGATGATGTGTTCAGAATTATCCAGTGAAATCCCAGCGCTAAATATAGACTGTACATCAGGCAATTAACTCACTTTCGAAGACCTGTTTGCTCAAGTTTTAAACAAATAAGCTGCAACTTCAAATTCCCGGAGGTGTTCGTACAGAGTATTAATTAAAGGCTTTGCGAATATATCGCCCCACAGTTTGATACAGGGAGATTGACACGAGACGAAGGGACAAATCACTTCAGTGAAATATGATTGAGCAGTTTAACAGTTTTAGAAAAATATATTACCTGATCTTGGCAATAATTGGTGTACCCGGTAAGTGAATATAAACACTTAATGTCTGTGAAGATGTACGTGAGCTGATTTGTGATTTTATTCTGCTACTCATAATATTACATATATGGTGGATCTAAATGGGCAGTCGATCAGTCGTAGCATTATCTACTGTCAAATACCCTGAATTATCTCTGTTGATTCATTATATTGCCCCAACTGAAGATCAAGTTCTGCTTATAACTTGCATAGAAACGGTAATATCAAGTTATATTCTCCAGTGGAACATAATGTTCTATTATCTGTAAGTGTACAGTTGTACTGAGTGTGGTTAACTAGCTGAAATGGAACACCCAGCCACAGTGCCTATGGGTGACTGGGAATATGTGTTAGTGCAAAACTCCAGAGGCTGTGGGTCACTAACCCGTAAAATGAGGAGCTGAGGAGGGGATACCCATGACCATGTATTACCGGGAGTAACTGTTAGGGTAGACCTATGCTGAATTTGGTTCAATAACTGCCATGAAACAAACTGCTTTGGTTGTGAATGCTTGTTTAGGGTGACGGGTTTCTCCATTTCATATAGCTCTCGCTTTTGTTTTTACGGATGTCACCTTAAAACGATGGGTGGATTATTGTTGTGGCTTGTGTAAGTGTAAGTGTATACAGTGAAAATGATTGATGTGGGTCTGTCGCCGATTCAACTGCTCCATTAGAAAGAGATATTTACTGTCAGTTAAACAGGAGAGCAAAACAGACTAATGAATAAGGTCATAAAATGTGGCGTCAAGGGAGAAGTGGCTGAATGGATTGCTAGCTGTATTGAGGACAGAAAGCAGACAGGAGGAATAAAGGGTCTTTATTCAGAGTGGCAGAAGGTGGGAAGTGGTGTTCCAGAAGGTTCAGTGCTCTGATCAGTGCTCATCAAAATGCATTAATGAGTTGAATTTTGTAATCAAAGCACAATGTCGATGATTACAGATGAGACCAGCTTGAGACAGGGTTTGGTCAATACTGAGAAGGATTGCAAAAGTAGATCATTTATGATAAATCTGCATCAAACCTTAGCCAGAGCACATATTGAATACTGGATAAAGTTCAGTTCAGGTATTATAGAGCCAAGGGTACGGAGGCACTGCCGAGGGTGGAGAGACTGTATACATCGATCATATCAAACATACGTGGGTATAAATACCAGGAACGGATTGACAGGCTGTGACTTTATCTCTTGAAAATGGAAGGCTGAGGGGTGAGCTAATTAGAAATGTGAAATGAAGAAAGGATTTGATAGAGTGGACACAGAGAGAATATTTCTTCCCGTGGGGAGGGGCATAAATGGAGGCCATCGTTTTGAGTGAATTACCAATAAAGCCGATAGGTAGTTCAGAGGGAACTGTTTCATCCAAAGAGCGGTGAGAATGTGCAACTCGCTACCACACAGAGTGTTTGTTGTGAATACTTTAGATTCATTTAAAGGAATATGAACAAGGATGTGAGGAAAAAAGGAATAGAGTGTTACGTTGTTAGATTCAACTGATCAAATCTGGGCGGAGGCTCCAGTGGATCATCAACACTGAAATGAGCTGCTTAGGTCGAATGGCCTGTTTCTGTTCTTTATATCCGACCAATCATATTTAATGCTTCCCAGTCTGAGCTCGGGATTTCACAGGATGGGGATGGGTTGGGGAGGGATTTGGAGTTTTAATTTCAAAGTTTAGCCTCTGGCAGGGTCCAGAATGATCTATGTTGTTGATTGAATATTGGCCTTACTGAGCGTGAATGTTTGATCAGTTAATTTCCAGTCTCTTTACCCTTCTCTCTCTTACAGTTAATTTATTGGCGATTGTGATTTTAACCCGGGGCAAGTGTGGCCTCTCCAACTGCACCACCCGTTATCTGGTGGCCATGGCAACGGCGGACCTACTGGTCATTATCACTGAGGTCATCATGTGGAGGGTAATTTATTATTATTTTGGACAGAGTTTCCTGCTCATCACCCCTGTGTGCCGTGTTCTCGCTGTCCTGACTGGTGCAGCCACAGACTGTTCAGTCTGGTTTACCGTCAATTTCTCCTTTGACCGATTTGTGGCCATTTGTTGGCAGAAGGTGAAAACAAAATATTGCACCGAGAAAACTGCGGCTGTGGTTCTAGCATCAACCGGCATTCTGCACTGTTTAAAAAACATCCCGCACCACTTTACACAGGAACATGGAGAGATAATCGACAATGTTCCATGGTTCTGTTATCCAAAGCCAAGCTATTTTACTAACCCCGGGTGGGTGGGATTTGACTTGTTTGACACGTATTTAACCCCATTGCTCCCATTCGCTTTAATTCTGCTGCTCAACGCTCTGACAGTCAGACACATTTTAGTGGCCAGTCGAGTCCGTAAGGGGCTGAGGGGCCAGAGCAGGGGAGAGAATCGTAGTGACCCAGAGATGGAGAGCAGGAGGAAGTCTGTGATTTTACTCTTCACCATCTCGGGCGGCTTCGGACTGCTGTGGTCGGTGTATGTTATAGATTGCTTATTTTATACCATTACGGGAAGAGATCCCAGTGATTACACAGATTCTGAATATATATGTAAACAATTCGGAATGATGCTGCGGAGTTTAAGTTGCTGCACAAACACATTTATTTATGGGGTGACTCATTCCAAGTTCAGAAAGCAGCTGAAGGATGCTTTGAAATATCCGCTAACATCATATATTCATTTGTTGAGGAATCAAAACAACTGAAAATAGCCCAGAGGCGGCAGTCACGGTTTCCCGTCCATAAATGGTCTATTTAACAACAAACCTCCATTCGGCACGGGCCACTGAGTCGCTGAGCCCTTGTGGGGAGGTGAACGCTCAGGAGCGGATGGAAAAGGGGCAGTAGATGGGTCAAAGCATCCCCTGCTGGAGCAGGCACATGTACAGAAACCAAATTGTATTCTGCAGAGTCGTCGCCGTACTTCCAGAGTATCAGCTGTCCCAGATGTTGATTATGCATTGGGGAAAGCAATCCTGGCGCCCCGGTCAGCCACTAACAGGGACTTTAATCATGGGAACAGGAGAAGGTCATTCAGCCCGTGAGCCTGCGACTTTTAAAAAATAACAACAAATTCAACAACCACAACATTATTGAAAAACACGAACATATTCAACAACAACCTCAGATTTGAAAAACACCAACAACTACAACAAACTCAACATTGAATAACACCAACAAGTTCAACAATAAAATCAACATTGAAAACCGCCGGCAAATTCAACAACAACCTCAACATTGAAAAAAGTGAAACAAATTCAACAAGAACCTCAACTTTGAAAAATACCAACAAATTCAACAAACTCAATATTGAAAACCACCAACAAATTCAATCAAACTCACCATTTAAAAACACCAACAAATTCAACAACAACCTCAACCTTGAAATACACCAACAAATTCAACAACAACCTCAACAATGAAAAGCACAGACAAATTCAAAAACAACCTCAACACTGAAAAACACAAACAAATTCAGCAATATCTTCAACATTGAAAAACACCAACAAATTCAAGAACAATCTCAAGACTGAAAAACACCAACAAATTCAGCAACAACCTCAGCCTTTGAAAAAAAACACAACTGCATACTCAACAACAACGTCAACATTGAAAATCACCAACAAATTAAACAAAATCAACATTGTAAAATATCAACATGTTTAATACCAACATCAAGATTGAAAACCACCAACAATTTCAACAGGAGCCTGAACGTTGCAAAACTCCAAGTAATTAATTAACAAACATAACATTGCAAAACACCAACAAGTTCAATAGGAAGATTAGCATTGAAAAACACAAAGAAATTCAACAACTGTAACGTTGAAAATCACCAAGAAATTCCACAACAATTTCCACGTTGTAATAGTGCACACATTCAGCAACAACCTCAACTTTGTAAAAACTCTGACAAAGTCATCAATAACTTCAACATTGAAAATCAGCAACAATTTGAACATTGAAACTCATCAACAACTAAAACAAATGTCAACATTGAATAACCCCAACAAATTCAACTACATCCTCAGCTTTAATCAAAAGCAACAAATTGAACCACAACTTCAACATTAATAAGCACCAACAAATTCAATAACGTTAACATTGAAAACATCGACTAATTCAACAACAAGCTCAACATTGAAAAAGAGCAACAAATTCAACAACAGACTCAACACCGAGAACAACAACGACAAATTCAACAACGTCAACATTGAACATCACCAACATATTCAACAACAACCTGAATATTGTAGAACACTGACAAATTCTACAACGACTTCAACATTGAAAACATCAACATATTCAACAGCAGTAACAACACTGAAAAAAAAAATCAGCAAACATAACAACAAATTCATCTTTGAAAAACAGCAGCAAAGTTAAAATGATTGTGAAACACCTTCAAATTTATAAACAGAGTCACAATTGAGAACCATCAACAAATTCAGCAATTGTTTGTTAAACTTTGAGGTTTTATTTGAAAATGTTTGCACTTTTAGTTGATGACTTTTTTTGTTGAACTTGGTGTTTTTCCGCGCTGTTGTTGAATTTTTAGATGTTTTTCAATGTTAACGTCAATTTGTAAGTGTTTTTCAATGACGAGGTTGCTCTTGAACTTGTTAATGTTTTTCATTGTTAAGCTTGCTGAATTTGTTGATGTTTTTCATTGATGAGGTTGTCGTTGAATTTTTTTGGTATTTATCAATGCTGAGGTTGTTCATCGGTTTGTTCTTCATTTTCTATGGCGACGTGGTTTCTGAATTTACTGGTGTATTTCAATATTGTTGAATTAGCTGGTGTATTTCAATGTTGAAGTTGTTGGTGAATTTGTTGATGTTTTACAATGTGGAGGTTCTTGCAGAATATGTTGGTAATAATCAGTATTCAGTTTCTTTATGAATTTTCTGGGGTTTTTGAATGTTGAAGTTGTTGCTGAATTTGCTGGTGTTTCCAATGTTGAGTTGTTGTTGAATTTATTACTGTTTTCCAATGTTGGGTTTGTTATTGAATTTGTTGGTGTTTCTCAATTTTGAGGTTGTTCTTCAATTAATTGGTGTTTCTCATTTTTGAGGTTGTGGTTGAATTTCAATTTTGAATTTCAATTTCAAATGTTTTTTCAATGTTCACGAGCTTGTTGAATTTCTGGGTGTTTTTCAATGTTTATGTTGCTGAAGTTTTTGGTGATATACAATGTGGAAGATTTGTGCTTATTGTATACCTATTTGTCAAAGTTGAGGTTGTTGTAGATTTGCTGGTGTTTCTTAATGTTGAAGTTGTTGTTGAATTTGTTCGTGTTTTTCAATGTTGAGTTTGTTAATTAATTAGTTGGTGTTTTGCAATGAACCGACAAAGCAGGCGTGGTTCTTGGGACAGTGACTGTGCTGATCTTTTTAAAGAACCTTTTCTGGTATTCCATGCTCACATGAATGTATCAACTGGTAAACGAACCCTGGTTATGTTCTGTAATACTAGATTTTTATTAATCGACGGTCTGGGTAACAATCGAGTTTGTCCATTATATTCTAAACCCGTTAGCCCCATTTATCCTTATTCTGCTGCTCAATGTTCTCACCGTCAGACACATTTTAGTGAGCAGCAGAGCCCGCTGGAGACTCCGGGTTCGCAGAAGTGGGGAAAGTGCTAGAGAGCCAGAGATGGAGAGTCGATAGAAACCAATCATTTTGCTGTTTGTTATCTCGCCAGTTTCCTCCTGTAGTGGGCACGATCATGGTGTGTTCTGTTTGAGTCCGGATGTATAATTTGCGCTATGAGTCCATATTGCTGCATCCTTCTATGCAGGAATTGGGTTCCTGAATTGCTCCACACATTCTTGCATTTATGCCCCGACTACATTCCAGCAGCAGTTGAAGGATGTGCTGACATGTCCCTTTGGACCTATTGCAAAATTCATTCAAAGAGGAGAGAGGAGCCGAGTCAGGGAGTTTCCAGCATTATCTCATTTTACTTCCCATTCCCAATGAATGAGTGGAGTGAAGGGATTTGGGGGTGGCGAGGGGTAGGTTTCTTTTCGACCGAGTGGTGGGAGCAGTTAAATCTCTCCCCCAGTGGCATTGGACAGTCCGGGAGGGACCTGTTCCCCATGGTGTCCGGCTTGTGCTGTGGAGCCTGATCCCGACAGGTCCTTGGGAGCGGGCGGGCGGGCGTGATCTGTTTCCCATGGTGTCCGGCTTGTGGTGTGGAGCCTGACCACCACAGATTCCGGGGAGCGGGCCGGAGGGACAGTTTCCCCATGGTGTCCGGCACGTGGTGTGCAACTTGATCCCCAAAGATCGAATGGAGCGAGCGAGCTGGAAGGACCTGTTCCCTATGCTGTCCGGCTTGTGTTGTGGAGCCTGACCAGCACAGAGTCCGGGGAGAGGGCTGCAGGGACATGTTGCTATTTGGCAGGGATATTCGGGCTGCGCATATTCGCTTTGCTGGTCGCACAACGGGCAGGGGGCAGAAAATGTTCCCCAGGATGGCGGCATCATGGGAGGGGCGGCTTCTAAAAGTCACAACGAGCAGGGGGAGGGACCTGTTCACCATGGTGACGGTATCATGGGAGGGGCGGCTCCTAAATGTCACGAAGAGCAAGGGGCGGGATCTGGTCTCCATGGTGACGGCATTATGGGAGGGGCGGCTTCTAACTTTCACAACGGTTAGGGGGCGCGCACTGTTCACCATGGTGACGGAATCATGGGAGGGGCGGATCCTAAACGAAACAGAGAGCAAGGGGTGGGATCTGGTCTCCATGGCGACGGCATAATGGGAGGGGTATCTTTAAACGTCACAATGGAGAGGGGGTCGTACTGGTCCCAGTGATGACCGCATAATGGGAGGGACGAGTGCTGTGACGGCAACATGGCCACGAGGCGGGACCTTGTGCCCATGACGAACGCCCTACGTTAGGTCCGGCTCCTGTGGCGGCACAATGGACAGGGTGGCGGGACCTAGCCCCCATGACGACGGCTTAATTGGAGGGGCGTGTCCTTTGACTGCACAATGGAAAGGGGGAAGGACATGATCCCCATGATGACGGCATAATGCGGAGGCGTGGGCCTTGTGACGGCACAATAGACAGGGGTTGGGGCCTGCTCCCGAAGATGACGGCATAACAGAGAGGTGCGTGTCCGGAAGCGGCCCAATTAACGGGGCCGTGACCTTGCCCCTTTGATGAAGGCACAATGGAAAGGGGCATGCCCTGCTTCCCTTGGCCAGTGTAAGCTGGACTGGTTTGGAGCAGGGCTCCCACCGACCCCGCCCATGACACTCAGCCATTGGAGCAGGGACAAAAGGTGAGGGGGTAAATGGTCACCGCCCCACCAATCCCACCGACGCTCTCCTGAACAACCAGTGGACCAGCAGCAACAGGATTAGAAAAGGTATTGTGAAAATCTATGCTGAATATTCCTCCTGCGTTGCCTTCCGTTATGCCCTTCCATTACCCTTTGATGTTTTAACAATATTCAGGAGAATCAATAAAGAGGAATCTGGTTGTAACAAAGCCAAATTCTGGCCTGTAAAAGGGCTACATGATCCCTGGGGTACCTCCGCGAGTTACACCGTGAATATTTCACCAACATCACACAGCAAACACGCCCCAGTTAGAATCCACAGGATCAGAAATGATAAACATTGGTAGCGGCGGATATTGAGAGACCCCCGAAACACACAGACACATATACACGCACATAGAGGACACACACACACGCAGAAACATACACACACACACAGACACACACTCACAGGTACATACATACACACACACACACACACACACAAACATACATACACTCACAGACACACAGACACATACGGACACACACAAACAGACACATGCATACGCACAGATTCATAGGCACAAACACAGACACACACAACACACTCACATACAGTCACACACACACAGACACACCCACACGCACACACTCAGAGGCACCAACTCAGACAAGCACACGCACACGCACACACAGAAATACAGAGATACGCTCACACACACACAGCCAAACAGCCACACACACACAGAGACACACACACAGACGCACACACACAGACAGGCGCACAAACAGACACAAATAATTCACACGCAGACACAGACACATAGGTTGTACAGACACACACTCACACACCTCTGTTAGTTTTAGGATTTGTATAAATTTCATGGTCTGCATTATTTTCAGTATTTGTATTGGTATCGGGATCTGTTATATTTTCAGGGCCTGTATTAATTTCAGGTTATATATTAGCATAAAGATTTGTATCAGTTTCAGGGTCCGTTTTTTGCTTCAATATCAGTTTTGGTGTCTGCATTAATTTTAAATTCTGTATTAGTTTCAGGATCTGTATTACATTAAAGATCTGCATTAATTTAAACATCTCTATTAGTTTCAGGATCTGTTATAAATTAAAGGACTTTATTAATTTAAAGATCTGTATTAAATTAAAGATCTGTATTGGTTTAAGGATCTGTATTATTTTCAGGATCTGTATTAGTTTCTGGATCTGTATTAGTTTAATACAGTACATTGCAGAATTTTTTGAACCAACAATTCTTCATTCCTTTTCTGCTTCTTTGTTCATCCCTTTAAAACTCTGTCAGCCCATGACTTGCCCATATTCCAGGATCACCAGTTCCTTGTTATTTACCTTATCAAAACCCATCGTGAGTTTAAATCACACTATTAAACCTCCCCTTTGCCTGCTCTGCTCGAAGGAAAACAACCACAGCTTCTGCAGCCTCTCCACGCAATTCAAATCCCTCAGCCCTGTTTCAATTCCAGTACAATTCCTCTGCGCCCTCTCCAAGACTATAACATCCTTCCTGAAATGCGCACAACAGAATTAGGCATTATACTCACCAAGCCTCACCAAGGTTTTATGATTTATGCATCCTTTGTCTGAAATTCTTATTTTTGTAAACTCTGATTCTCTTGATCAATAAACACGAATTGTTGTTTTAATGCACTAAAAAGCTTTTTCTACCTTCTTCAATGATTTGCTTATATCTGCAGAACTTATTGTTGGGCAGTGCCAAAATGTTTCTACCTTACACTCCTCTATTTACAATATTCCGTCCCTCTGAAACCATCGTACATCTCAACTGGACGAGGTTAAACTTTACCCCTTTAGATTGGTGCAAGAATAATTGTATTGAAAGGGTTATGTGAAGCTGTTTGTTCTGTGGCTGGAATTAATGGCAGTCTCCATGTCCCCTAATTGTCTACATGGAGAGCTTCCCACTCATGTTTATCAGGGAGTCCCTTCAAGGCGTTACCTGACATTGTCAGCGCGAGCCTGGGCCTGTCACTAACAGGGAACTACAATTTCAAGAGAGTGAGAGGCGATCTCAGAATCTGAGAGCAATGGATTGGAAAGTTACAACAATGGATCAGAACCTGAGAACAACATGTTGGAATGTTACAACAATAAGCAGGAGTTTATCGGAAGCACTTTATGAGCTTTCCACGTTTTATAATTGAATTCCATTAAATTACCGGATCTATTGGGCAATCCAGCTTATTCTGCCATTTTACTATCCGATCCTCGGTATTATTGGCGTCCCTTGTAAGTCTTATTGTGTCCGACCTTCAATTTTATAAGCCATGTTTAACAGCATTAATCTTCTTCACCAAAATTAGAGTTGTTTCGAGTTTGCAAATTTGTCTTAACTAGTCCAAGAGAGCTGGGGCGACAGTTCAATGATTAACAACTTGTTCAGAAATGTCAGTATCATATGTATTCCTGTTTAATATCTGCTTTCTTCCACCATATCACAGACATTTCAAGTTATTGTCGCATGTACAGCAATTTCAATAATTCACTGGATGCAACAATATCATGGATCAATTCAGCTCCTACAGCCAAGCTGATGTTATTTTTCCTTTAATCTTGATGCATAATTCCACTGTTTTCTCTGTTCCTTACAGCGAACGTCGTGACAATTGTGATCTTAACTAAGGGAAATTGTGGTCTCTCCAACTGTGTCACTCACTACCTGGTGTCCATGGCAGCAGGGAATCTACTGGTCATTAACTTGGACCTGTTATTGAGGCACATTCCTATTGCTTATTGGGAATATTTTAATTTCCTGCAGGCCATGCGTGTGTGTAATATCCATGACGTCCTGCTTTATGCTCCCACTTACTGTTCTGTCTGGTTCACGGTCACTTTCACTTTTGATCGGTTTGTGGCCATTTGTTTCCAGATGCTAAAAAGTAAATATTGATTTGAGAAAACGGCCGTTGTGGTTCTAGGGTCAGTGACTGTGCTGAGCTTCTTAAAGAATATTTTCTGGTATATTATGCTATCAGGTTTGTATACGCTGAGGAACAAACCCTGGTTTTGTTTTGTAACATTCAAAGTTCAGGATACTCCGATCTGGATAATCATCGAATTCCTCCATCACATTTTTACTGCCTGTGTCCCATTTGTCCTGATTCTGCTGCTCAATGTGCTCACCGTCAGACACATTTTAATGAGCACCAGAGCCCACAGGAGAATCCGCGCTCACAGCAGTGGGGAAAGTCCCAGAGACCCAGAGATGGCGAGTCGGAGAAAATCTATAATTTTACTGTTTGTTATCTCGGCCAATTTCATTCTGTTGTGGGCGATATTAATGGTGTATTCTATCTGCAGGCGAATGATTTATATGGAGGCTTATTCCGTATGGATGGATAACTATGTGCAGGAATTGGGCTTCACGTTGCAGCTCCTGAGCTGCTGCACAAACACTGGGATTTACGCTGTGACCCAGACTAATTTCATGGAGCAGTTGATGAATGTGCTGAAATATCCCTTTACTCCAATTCTTCGATGCTTTCGATGATTTGAAGAAATTAATCTGTGAGTGTTTCTACTTTTCTTCAATTTAATATCACTCTTCCAGCGGGGCGGTTGGCTGCCTCTGTTGTGTCAGAGTGGGGACCAGCCCTGTCCCCGTTGTAAAATTGGGGGCCAGTGCGTGTCCCTGTCACGGCAGAGCGGGCTGCCGACTATCGCCCTGGTGACAGAGGGGATGATGGATCCTGTGACTATGGTTAGAGAGTGGGGAGGGCCCTGCGGCCATGGGGACAAAGAGGCTCGTGGCTTTGCAGAGGAAACGACGTGTGAATGGAGCCTGGCGCTCTGGTGTCAGTGAGGGGCAGGGCCTGTCGCTGAGGTGGGCAGAGCGAGGCATTCCGTCTAGCTCTTTTGACAGAGGTGTGGGGGTGGGGGTGGGGGGGGTGTTGGTGGGTGGCGAGCGGAGTCTCTGACAGTGGTAACAAAATGGGAAGGGCGCTCCCTCTCTGGAGACAGAGCCAATCTAGCACCTGTCATCATTTGCGTAGCCTAATCCCAATCCTGCCGTCCGCTGCCTCCCATTTGGGGCCTCAAAAATTGGAGCCTGGATGGAATGGGGGTGGGGATTGGGGGTAATGCCACCGTCGGCCTGCAGAGAAATAAGAAAAGCAAGTGGGGATGTCAAACCAGGTAGACTGCGCGAACTTGCTTCTACTGAATTTTTCTGAGGCAGAGTGAAACATAGCAGGAAAATGGTGGAATGGGGTGTGTGAACAGCTGCATCACTGGGTGATTATTATAAAAATAAATGTAACAATAAATTCTGTCCCATATATTGTTTGTGATTTCAATATATTTTCTACAGCCAAATTATCAATGTGAGGAATTGAGAAAACGATCTTGGAAACAAATAGAAACTTTTAGCAAGATGCAATGTGTCTGTTTGAACATTGACAAAATATTGCAGAGGAATTACAGAGCACAGCAAAGTTCATCTACTCCAATTCTGAATGGGATTAGTGTCTGATAACTATATCGAATGTGTACATTGCTGTCTGGAATATTCACAAACTACCATCTCCATCCAATATCTCCAATGGAGAATGAGGAGAAAGTTCATGTACAGGGTCAGTTGGTAGAAGAGCGAATGCCCCACCCGAGTGAACTGTGCACCCTGCTGCAAACTTCAATCCCTTATTGTAATGTTAAATATTCACACTTCATTAATCTGCTTCCAGATGCAGACATGCAGTAACTGAACTTCTCTGAGTCTGGCAAAGAGCAGTAGTGGCGATGAGCTGCCAGCTTAGGTTGGGCATGCATTCCTTTAATCGCAGGCGTGGTATGTTGCTGTCTTGTCAGAGGGGGCGGGGCATGTTACTTCAATTTTAGAGCAGGGCGGAGCCTGTTGCTGAATTGTCAGAGCGGGGGCTCGGTCTGTTGCTCCATGGTCAGAGCGGGGGCGGGACCTGTTGCTCTATTCTCAGAACGGGGGCGGGGATTGTTGCTGCATTCTCAGAATGGGGGCGCGGTCTGTAGCCTCATTTTCATAGCGGGGGCGGAGCCTGTTCTACCTTTGTCAGCGAGGTGTCGGGCACGGCCATTGTGATGTCACTGTTCGGCGTGGCCTGTTGTTGCAGTGAGATAGTGGGTGTGGATATGGGTTGAGTGCTCACCTTTTGAAGCAGAGTGGAACAGCCCCTCTCGGCCACGTGATCATAAGCTGCCCCTCCAAGTATGGTATCCATAGAAACCAGGAAAGGAGTCCAACCAGAACACGAGCAGGCAGGCGCTGATGTCACAGGGACATGGGAGGAGTGTTGATATCACAGGTATTCGCATAGGGGGAGGTGCACCAGCTTCACTGGGTGGGAGGATGTTCATGACCCCCAGTGAGAAGGCCGATATACATGCTGCATTATGGTTGGGGGTGTATACCAAATTCACCGGGGCCAGGAGGTAGACTGAAGAGGTACACGCATCGTTAGTTGTAGACCAGATAGGCGGAGGAAGGAGGTGATATGCCAGGCACTCTGGGAGAGAGCGAAGCTGGGGGGCGGTGTGGATATTGCAGTTGAATCTTGGAAAGGGAGAGATATACCAGCTGTAGGAATGGAGCAGAGTGATATACAAGGTACATACTCGGTCCTGGTGAGGAATAGGCCAGGTACACGGGAGCAGCAGGGAGGCGCGATTAATTTCGGAGGGAGTGCAAGGGAGGTTGATATAGCAGGTATAGAGGGGCAAGGATAAATGTACCAGCTACACGAGGAGAGGGGTTGTTGTGCGATGTGCACTGGGGAGGTTGTTGATATACCTCGGGGACAGAGGGAGGTTTACGTTTACAGGGCAAAGTTGGGGGGAATATGCAAGTTGCCCCGGGGCAGCGTTTGTATGAGATTAATGGGGGAACGAGGAGATATATGGACATGCGCTGGAGCTCTGTATTTGTTACAGAGACTGAAATAGTTTCAGAATCTGTTTCGGGCTCAGAGTTCGTTTCTTAGTTTTCAGACCCTATACTGGGATCAGTGTCTATTTTACATTCAGTTTCTAATTTAGGTACATGCTTGGTCCTCGTATCAGGGTGTGTTTTGATCCCTTGCCAAGGTTTCCCCTGGATAAGCGTGATCCCAGTGTGGAGCCCAGATTGATCGATCGTAATTTAATTGTTTGTTTATATATGTGGAGAGTAGCTACTAAACAGAGTCACAGGAGCCAGCTGATGATCATTCAACAATTGAATGAAACATTTATTCAACAAGAAAAGATGAACCATACTACACTACACCTTCACCCACAACTATAGCTTTAAGATTAGTATAGATTTATGAAGATAACAGAAGTTGAAAATAGCTATCTTATGCTTTAATGCCCACAGTAATTACTCAGTCCATGTAAACCTGAGGCGCCCTGTGGTCAGGCAGACCACACTCTGACCTCATGTGATAGATGATTTCTCAACCAGATGCTATGTTTCCCTCATCAACTCCCCCCAGACACTTGTTACTGCGTGAGCCAACTAGTCTCACTGAATTCTGTCCTTTTGACGAGGGTTTCACATCTTCAATCTCCAATCCCTCGCCTTGGAATCTTCTCCCAAATTGGCGTTTTATCTCAGAAACTTTCGACAATGGTTCACCTCCAAGGCTTAGAACAATACTTTCAATGTTCCTCTGCCCTTGGTCACCACATGCTTTCAAGCTGTTTTCCATGCCATCTCTCTCACATGCTCAACTTTAACAGTACATCACTGCTTCACATGCTCATAGCAGAGATTTACAGACTTTCAGTTGTCTCTTTGAAACTTTTTTTTTGCAAAGTTCTCTCACTTTAAATCTAAATCTTGGAGCCTTCCTCTCTGCCCCTCACTCTTAACTATGATTAACAGGACCGTTTCCTTGGTTCCACAAGTTCCTTTGGCTATAACCTCTCCTTTGGTCTTTCTGTCATTCACTCTCCCGGCTTTTGGGGATTTTACTTTTGCTTCCTACGTTTTTGTTCTTCTGGGGAACCTGCAGCTCCCTCTCCCGGTGCCCAGTCTCTCTGGGGTCCTGGCTTCAACTGCACTTTAAACTGCTGTTTCTTTATTTCTGTGTGTATGTCTGTGGGAGGATCCTGTCTAGCTGGCTCCCTGGTGCTACACAACAGCATTGTTTTTCTAATCTTCTGTCTCTAACTTTAAATTAGAGCAGACATAAACTCCAGGTTTGAAATGCAAGCAACCTTTTCAAGTGTAACTAAACCGTCCATTTGACCTCATTAAAACACACAGATACAGAAATACATATCAGAATTAAACTTTAATGCTAAAACTCATCCTAACCTCCACAAATTAAAATATAACATACTTAAACTATCTCTATTTCCTAACATGGAGTATATTAGTTTAATTCTGTGTTGGTTTAAGTGCCTGTGCTAGTTTAAGTAGCCGTATTAGATTCATGGTCTGTAAGTGATTCATTGGCGCTATAAGTTTCTGGACCTGTATTAATTACATGGTCCATATCAGTTTCCTTGTCTGCAATATTTCAGCGACACACTTGTGTCATCGGCTCTCTGGGTTTCAGCGTCTACATTAGTCATATACTCTGTATTAGTTTCAAGGCCTGTATTAACATTTTGCACCCTATTAGTTTGAAAGGTTTGACAACAATTGGCACTGATTCAAATCCTGCGGACTTTTGTATTTTTTAGTCTATTCCCAAAGTATGAAGATAAGCTCAAGGCCTTGAAATAGTTTGGCAGAAATCCAATTTTTGACCGAGTTAAAGAATCTGTGATAATTCTAATGGAAACGGGCTAAACATAATTTAGTGATTTACGTTTGGGACAATAAAATGATTTTTGAGAAGAAGATAAGTAACCAAAACATGTGAATGCCCGATTTCTGCTTTAAAACTATTATGAGAATACTTTACTGGATTTTAAATTCTCCCCGCAGATCTGAACAAGATAAGATTGTAGTCTCTTGTATGGGTAAAATGGAATAAGGCAAGTAGGAGAGAGAGTTAGGGAAAGAGGACACAATATACAAACTCTTTTAAGGGAACTGAATTTGATAATCTGGCCATCAGCTGCGACATTGGAACTGCACAGGGGAGATAAGCAAAGATCTGGAGACATAGATCCTCATTGACACGGAGTAGTTAATACTGCCTAAAGAGCAAGGAAACATTATAAACGATCAAGCCAAGAGAGAACATGACCTCAAAAGAATCTTATGATGATCATGGTCAGGGGGGAAAAAAAAAATTAGAGGTAAAACTATGTGGAATCTGTAGTTCAGGAACTGAAATGGAGGGAGAAATAATACTTAACTACAATTTACCTCAAGATGGTTATAGTTAAAGGGAAAGCTGGAAAAAGGATAAGTAGATGCATTACTGATTGTATTAATGTCCCTGCGACCTACAAAAATTCAGACCACACGGTTAACACTATGATGACAGACAGAGCTAAGCAGTTGTAGTGGCCTATCGCCTGTTCAAATCCAGCTTTGGCAAACGTGATTTCGGAAAGAATAGCGATTAAATCTTTAATCGTGGCCAAAAAATGCAAGTATCAGAAAAGGATTAAAACCAGGTGACTGAAAAATACACACAATTCAATCAGCCATTAAGATGGAATAATATTAGCAAAGGGTGGATTTATACAGTAAAAAACTAATTACATTGAGATGCTCAATAAAACATTCAGTGCAATGATTAATTTCGCTGGGAAAGGGCTTTAGGAAATAGCAATGGACAAGATTGCCCGCTGAGATGCGGGCTTTAAAAGAATATTCGCTGCAATCAGGCAAAGAGAATTAAATAAAGGTCGAAATATTCATGTTGGGAACTATATCTGTCGGGACCAAAAGAGATTGCACCTTTTGATCCGTAGGGATTAATCTCAGCTCAAATGGTTTCAATCTGCTTTCCCTTCTACTCTTTTATAAGTTTGGAGAGGAATTGGATGCAAAACACCATTTGAGGCCGGCAATTACTTCATGAAGAATATTCCCACGTTTCCCTCTAGTTATAAACATCATGAGCTATTAAGCCTTTTCAACCCCTTTCCAAAATCCCCACGAATTAGTGCATATGTACAGAAAGGTCACGGTGTAGCTGCATAATCTTTTAAAGATTTAAAGGCAATTATGTGTTTCTTTTCAAAATTATGTCCCAGAGTCTTTCGAAAATAGACAGATGTAGCATGTTTTGGAAAATGCCAATCACAAAATGTTTCAGAAACATCGGTCATATTGTGTTTCAAAAATTTCAGTTGCACAATATTTATGAAATGTCAATTATGGAATATTTAATACAAATCGCATAGAGTTTTTAAAAAATATGTCAGTTATAGAATGTTTTAGAAATGTTGGATTTTTAATATATCATGGAAGTGCATTATTTTTTGCTTCATGAAAAGTCATTTAACGAATGGCTCAAATATTTAATGTTTCGAAGCTCAGTATTGCAATGGTTCAAAATGTCTCACAGTAGCCATAAGGAAAATTACAATCTGAATGTCGCAGGGAGGGACAGGGTGCACAGAATTAAGAGTGCACGAGCAGATACGGCAATAGCTTCTGAAAATACTTTAACATACATAATTAAATTTACTCTATATGAATGCACACAACATTCACAACAAGGTAAATGAATGACAACACAAATAGAAGGAAACTGGTATGATATTTTCCTTTGCCTTTTCAGATATATATATATATATATCGCAGGCAACCAAGACTTGGAACTGATTGCTCCAGGGTTTTCGACATTTTGTAAGGATGGACAAAAAGAATAAGGAGTTGGGGGTAGCGCTGTTAAAAGCGGATGTTGTACAATAATGAGAGGATCTTAGAACTTAAGATCAGGAGTCAGAAACAGTTTGGGTGCAGCTGTGAAACAGAAAGGGGCAGGATACATGATCTGAATTGGAGGCACCAAAGAGTCGTATTAATGGAAGGTGCAGTATAAATAAGGAAAGTGAAGATGGAAATAACAACAAAATGCAGTCATCATGATCGACGTCAATATACAGATTTACTGGGCAAAGAATGCTACTGCTTAACCATGCCACAAAAGCATTTCTCTTGTGGTATCTATCAGAAATTATGGAACATCACTTTGTGGAATCAACTATGGAACGGAGAGTTCACATCTACCACTTTGCATTGAGAAAGGGCTAATTAATAATCTCATTATAAAAGGGCCATTAAGGGAGCGTGACCATAATAAAATCTAATGTTATATTTACTTGTAAAGTGATGCATTTCAATCCGAAATTAGGGTCTTTAATCTAAACAAAGGTAACTACTAAGGTATCAGGGGAAATTGGATGTGGCATATGGTGAATTACAAAAAATGTATGGAATTAGCCATGTAATAACATGGATTTAAAGAATGAATAAATTGTTTACAATAATTAAACATCTATTTTGGGCACAGGAAAACAGAACAGGAAATCCTTTACACCTAAGGCTAATAAAATATGATATATTTATTTTACATAAAAGGAAGAGGCATATCAAGTGGAGAAATAAGTAATAACCCTGAGGAGCGGAAGGATTTTAGAATTCAGCAAAGGAGAATTAATGACATAAAAAAAAACAATGATAAGGAAGAGAAAATCACAATTGTAGCAACGTTGGCGAGAACAACGAAGACATTTCGATACTTACTTAGAACAGTAAAGTATTAGCAGTGAAAAATATTGGTCCATTACAGGAAATGAAAGGAAAATTTGTGACGGAGAGAAAGGATATAGAAGGGAAAATAACCATAATCTTTTTCTCTCTTCACGGAGGAAGGTTTAAAGGAAAATAAATGTCCAGAGATACGAGAGGACAAGGGACTGGTGAGAATGAGAACTTGTAAACACAAAGCGTGCAAAGAGCAAGACTGAAGAAAACAACGGGGCAAAAAGTTAACAAATTCCCAGGACCTGATGACCTACATGCCAGAGTGTTGAAAGAGGTGGCCGTAGATATAATAGATGCAATTCAGCTATTATTGCTGAATTCCATGGGCTCTGCAATGGCTCCTGCAATTCTGAAGGTCAATAAATGTAACCCCAGTGATTATGGAAGGATGGACAAAGAAAATGAGGAACTGCAGACCGTTTTGGCTGACATCAATGGGACGGAAAATCTTTGAATATATTGCAAAATATATTTCAGCTGGACAGTTAGTAAATGAAACTGGATTGGGAAGAGGTACCATGGTTTTATGAAAGGTAAATAATTTTTGACAAACCTGTTAAAGCTTTTCTGTAAGAATTCAAGGATCAGAATAGAAAGGGTGAATATTGTATGTGGTACATTCGGATTTTCAGAACGTTTTTGATATGGTTCCACGCAAGAGTCTATGATTCAACATTGGATACCATCGGACTGGAGTAATATACTGGGCTTTATTGAAAAATTGAGAATTGGTTAACGAACAGAAAACAGAGAATAGGAAATGAACGTGCCATTCTCTGGTTGGCTGGATGTGGCTAGAAGGGAGGTGCAAAGACCAGTTCCTGTGGACCCTGCTATTCACAATGTGTATCAGTGATTTGAATTTGGGAACTGGATGTGACATTTCCAAGTTTGCGGATGACACAAATCTAGGTTGGATTGTAAGTTGTGAGGAGGATGCAAAGAGCCTTAAAGGGACTAATGCATGCGATGTAAGAGGGTAAGAGCATGGCAGACGAAATATAATATGGAAAATGCGAAGTTATCTAAATTGGTAGCTATCAAAGTGCAGATGATTTCTAAAATGATGAGATATTGGGAACTGTTGATGCCCAATGTGACCTGGGCGTCTAAGTTCTTAAGTCATTGAAAGCTAAAATCCAGCTGCAGCAAGAAACCAGGAAGCAAATGGTATATTGGATATTATCGCAGGGGGATTTGTGCAAAGGAATACAGAACTCTCCTGCAATTGCATAAAGCCTTGGTGAGACCGCTCCTGGAGAATTGCATGCAGCTTCAGGCTCATTTATATGTATTTACATTTAATGTTAAATTCTTAGGTGGTTTGCATTTTGTTTCAGCTAAGATTGATCGATTTTATCTCCACCACCTTTTAAATAGTTCAGGTTGGATTTCTGCCATTGAGACTGTAAACAACTTAGGCCATCTGAGAATAGGCAAGTATCACCTTCCAAGAAACGTTTCCAAAATTCTTAAAAGGTGCCAAGAGACCGGTGTTTAAGTAGTTGTAATTTGTTTTTATTATTTGCAAGAAAAATAAAACCAGATGTTCCACTCAGCTGCTTGAATTTATTGTAACTCCTTATCGCTCACTAAAAACAACATATATTATTTGGTTTTGGATGACTAACTGCTTACAATTTAGTTTCCATATCTGTAGGACTGAACAATTGTATTTTAGGAGGAATCAAATCCTTTCCTCAAATTCTGTGTGGGACCGTTATCAAAATTTGTTGATAGTTGCTTTAGTCCGCATGGAAATGGCGTAGTGTGTTTACGCCAGTTGTTTAAGATGTTTTGTATTATTGATAAGCAGATTTGGCTTGCATGTGCACCTGTAATCCGTATGTAAAGTAAATAGATCATTTGTTCAAAATATAATTTAATCTTTTGAGGACTGAGGAAGTAATAAACATTTGTTTCAGGCTATAACTCAGATGCGAGGAATCACAAAAGTGGTGTCACACCTGATGATCCTCAGCTGCAACCAGTGGAAATAGGTCATTTAGTCTATTTCAAAAAAAGAGGCAAAAATGGGAATAAAATTAGAAATACAATTGTTGGCTCAGATGTGTCATTCACAGAATTTGACAGTTGCGACGGTGGTGTCATTCTTCGGAGAAGCAGCTCAACATCACTCCTGAAAGAGAAGACGGGAGGCTTCACTTTGCTGTCAGCATTCAAGGAGTCTGAGGCCGTTGAATGATAGGACATTTCCAAGCTTCTTTCACTGATTTCCGTTACGTAGGTTTAACATCACACTTTAGGAATTCTACTTAACTCATCAATATGAGTCATTCATATTTGTAAAGTCAGGCACAACCGAGCGCTCATTGTTAAAAAAATAAAAAATCAAACTTTCACATTTGATTGAAAATTAATGTTTGGAGCAAATATCGTTTTAAGTGAGTTGTGCTTTTATTTCTGGGTGTTAGGAACAGGATATAAAGTTCAGTTTAATTTATATTCTTTTTAACATGTGTGTGTTAAGAAAGGGTGGAAACTGTGTTAGATTTCATTTTAAGATTATGTAAGGCTGAGGCGGCAGTCCTCGGGCCCTGTTTGCGTACATGCATTTATAATAAGTGTTTATATTTCTTGAAGTGAAGAGCTCAGTGATAAAAGGGTTTGTAATTTAGGGAAGTTAAAAGAAAAATAAATGGTAGAGAAAAGTAAACTGTGCTGCATTGTAGCAACAGCGGATCAGGGAGAGACCCACAGCGGCCTAGGGTGACGGAGAGAAGCAGTTTTAGTTAATTGCAATGTGGATACAACAGAGTCAATACAGGAAAAATGTGTCAGACTCGGTCTTGCTGGAAATTATACCAGATAGTTAAGGAGCTCATATACATTGCTCTAAAGTTGAAACAATAGTGGGCTTGGATTTAGTTTATGGGCATCCCAATGGGAATACCAATTGTCGAATATCTTTTAGTGAATATACAGAAGTCCACAGGGAAAGAGCAATCTTTTCAACTGAGCCGGTTTCACGCTGGACGTGGAAATAATGGCAGCTCATCACTGGAGTCTTCGGCCTGTAACTGTTGCAGCGATAAAAAGGATAGCCTGATTTTGAGCCAGTTACTTGTTGGTGCCTGTGTTGAAATCTTTCCAAACTCTATGTTGCCTCATGCAATATGGTCAATCCTTATAGTATATTAAACGTTTTAACTTGTTTCAGAAAGAACACAGCAAGACCAGAGACTATTTCAGTTAATAACCTCCACGGTTTAAAAAGATAGCATATGGCCTATCAATCCATGTTCCATTCCGGATTCTGACTTGTCAAGTGAGGACATCGAAAGGGATCACAACAACCACTAACCCTTAGATATTTTCACATGGTTCCCACATCCCATGAATGAATTGCAGCAAAAGCGACAATCAGCTCATTCACTGCAGCCTGGCTGGATCTCAAGGGGAGATCTTTGTGCTGCTGAAGTCAAAGGGATATTCATGTACTTTGCCACGACACCTCATGACTGCCATCGCTAATAGCTGTGTCCCTCACCTGGAACAGGGAATTCCGACTAGAAACATTTCGCGGGGTAGGAACGGCCTTATATTTTATCACAGTCAGTGGCAAGTAACTCAGCCTCATCGCTGTTGGAGAATACGGACTCTGTCATCGTAATACCTTAGGGTTGTGTGTGTGTAAGTGTGTGCGTGTGTCCATGTGTGTGTGTGTTTGTTTGTGTTTCGTAAGGCTGGTGTTAGGGGGTGCGGGTTCGACAAGGAGGGTTAAGAGTCTCAAGGATCCTTTCCAGTATTGTGAAGATGGCTGAAGCGGCATCTGCGATGGTGAGGAGAGATTTACAACGCGTTGGCAGTTGCGCAGAAAAGAAGTACTTGTACACAGTACAAAAACGGGCCTCTTGCACTCAAGTCAGCACAACAGTCAAACTCCGCAACTGACTTACAAATAAGTGAGTAAACTATGCATTTAGAAGATATTTCAAAAATGCAAAAACGGAAACCCGACTGAACTTTAACAAGCCCTGGACAGAGTCTTTGTGTACTCATGGGAATGCAGAGCGTACGTTGAACGAGTTTACTTCAGAATGTCATTCAAAATTAAAGGATTCACATCCCACGTGTAAATGAGACCTGGGAAATATCAACATATCATTGCAAGCTGACTCGTCCATCCATACATACAGATCCAATTTTCTATAACATAACACCACGAAGCGTTTACTGAACATAAACACGGGACTCAAATCGTGTAGTCATAGCCACATATGTGATATTCTGGAGATTTCCATTACACATTACTGGCCTAAAAGATCACTGGTGAATTTAGTGGTATAAAATCATTATAATAATTTGATTAATTCCATTGCAATTCAATGCAGATTTAAAGCATCTTATCTTTTATTGTTACTCAGATACTAAATATCTTTTAGTTCCTACAGGGCCAGAGGTATGACAGTTTAGCTGCAGCCAGTCAAGCTGTTTAGAACCGTCTTTCATTTGGATATTTCAACACAGAAGTCCGCCAGTTGACCAAAGGTGACTGCTGGCCTTAAACCCAATTGGATCCATCCTGTGAATTGCTGCTTCCCTGTATTACCTACAGCTTCTTTTATTTTGCCGTGTTTACTGTTCGAATAATATTGGCCTGAGAATGCTTGAGGTGAAGATTTCGACATTCTACTAAGTCATTTGTTAATAAACGACTTCGAAAAGCGCCCGTCAGTCTTATGCAATATTTTAATGTTGCATTAATAAAACAAAATGAAAGAATGAGATTCGTCATGCAGCAAGGAGCAATGGGACTTTGGGAACTAGAGCACTAGGTCATTTGGCCCGTTGAATCTGCCCCAAAATTAACCTGAATAATGGCGCATCTTCTACATCAACACCATTGCCCAGTACCATCAGCAAACCCTTGTATATTTTAATACCAACAAAGTTATCGATTTTTGTTTTTAAAATGCTCAATGACTCATCTTACACAGCCCTCTAGGTTAGCGAATTCAAGAGATTCACCGCATTATAAGTGTCGGAATTCCACTGAATCCCAGTCCAAAATGTTTGACCTCATATTCTGAGGCTTTGACCTTACTCTTGAACACCTAGACTGGGGTCAGAACCTTTCTGTATCTGAATGGCTGAGCAATTTAGCCGTCTTATATGCTTCAATAAGATAATTTATCAATATTCTAAACTCTCGAGTGCATAGACCCAGTCTCCTCTAACTTGTACTATAGGAGATCAGCCTGGTGAACTTTCCTTGCACCCCTCTATGGCACGTATATCCTTCCTCAGTTCCAGTAGCTAAATCTGTGCAAAATATTCCTGCTGCTATCTCACCAACGTTGAATGTAAATGCAGTAAGCTATAATTACCCCTGCAATCAAAACCACTTGCAAGAAATGACAAGATATCCTTTGCAATTCTAATTGCTTGCTTCACCTCATAGTTTATCAATGACTGATGATGAAGAATATGCAGGACAACATCGAAATCAGCAATTATCATTTAGTAATTACTCTGCATTTCTGATTTTCTGACCAAAGAAGATAAATTCACACATATTCCCAATCTCACTCTGCCCTATCCTACAACTATTTTCAAAACAATCAGTCACCACGCCATTTATAATAGCTTCTAGCATTTCTGCTGTTACTGATGTTAGTGTAACATGCTCACAGAGGGATTTCACTCTTCATCTATTCCTTCAAATTGTGGTTACACTTTCTCTTTCCCAATTGTTGGGGGTACATTTCTACTAGATATATATTGTTTTTTTTTGAAAACTAGAAGAATATTGAATTATTTGGAAACTTTCTTGGGAATGGACATTTTTAATGTAGAGGTTATGAGTTCACTTTGGACAGTGAGATAGCTGCCTGTTCCAATGAGACACATGTCTTCAGCTAAATGACCAGCGGGGCAAATGAGAACTTCAGCAATACACGTTTATTAAATTTTAATTGCTGGATGAAAAAAGAACGTTTCCACATGCTGTGAGCTCCTACTCTATTTCTGAAAAACACATGACTGAGAGTAGTGTCTTCTTTGAACTTGTGCTTTGTAACATACCCCCCGCCCCATCGGAAATGTGAAATTCTGTGTGAAAAGTCCAGAAAAGTCAAGAGATTCATTCCCCCCAGTGCAATTACCCGCCCCCCGTTGGAAACGCGAAATTCAACGTGAAGAATCAGGAAACTTCCAGTGTTCCATCGCCTCCAGTTTTAGAACAATCCCCGCGCTGGAAAGGAGAAATTAATGGAACAATTCTGGAAATTCCAGTCCTTCGGATGCTCTAATCATTGAACTAATTGAAGAATTTGAGTAAAGGGATATTTTATCATACTCCAAAACTGTTCCCTGAACTTCTTCTGGGTCACAGCGTAAATCGCAGTGTTTGTGCAGCAACTCAAGAGCTGCAGCATGAAACCCAAATCCAGAACAAAATTAGGCAGAAACAGAGACTTATAACCAAGATCATACATCCGGATCCATATAGAATAAAACATTAACATTGACCATAACAGTATGAAATTGGCTGAGATCACAAACAGTAAAATGATCGATTTCTTTCGACTCTCCATCTCTGGGTCTCTGGGACACTTCCCACTGTTGCGAGCTTGGAGACTCCGGCGGCCCCGGCTGCCCACTAAAATGTACCTGACGGTCAAAATATTGAGCAGGACAATCAGCACAAATGGGACACACGGTGTTAGAATGTGATGGGTGAACTCGATACTTCCCCAGAACGGTGAGGACAGAACTTCTTTTGTGTAACCACAAAACCAGGGGAAGTTTATGAGCCAATTCAGACCTGTGAGCATAAAATACCACAAAATGTTCTTTGAAGAGCTCATGACAGTCACGGCGCCCAGAACCACAGCTGCCTTTTTTTCGCTGCAAAATTTTCTTTTCAGCTTTGGGCAACAAATGGCCACAAATCGATCAAAGGTGAAAGCAACAGTAAACCAGACAGAACAGTCAGTGGCTGCATAAAGCAGGACGGCGTGGATATTACACACGGGGATTGATTTCAGGAAAACTAAATACTTATCAAACACAATTGTAATATGCCTCAAGGTCAGGTCCAGGATAATGATCAGTAGATCAGCCACTGCCATGGCCACAAGGTAACGGGTCACACAATCGGAGAGACCACAACTCTTGTGCTTGAGGATTATAATCGCCACTAGGTTCACTGCAAAGCAGGGAAATAAACAATGAGAATATACATCACACTGGTATCAAAGTTGCCAACAAGATCGAGGTGTTATTGAGATGTCTTACAGCAATTTCTAATGTATTGAAATGAATGGCCCCGAAAGAAGGAAGAAGAAGGTCTGTGACACTGTGGAAGGGAGGATAGATTGAATAACAGAAGAACAGAGGTGTAGGAGTAGGGGAGACAGGCTTGGCGGGGGAGCCAGAATTTTGGGGAGAAAAACTCAGGAGTGACAAGGGAGCTGGTGTTGACAGGGAGGAATCAATGGTGATGGTTGTGTAAATGACAGAGAAGAGCTATGTGATGATTCTTCTTTGGTCCCAACCTATCTGCCCAACGGAAGATTATGTAATACTGAGACACACCGCTCATGTAATTTCAAGATTTGTCACGTAACATGCTTCCTTGTGAATAATAAAATTTAATAAAATGGTACACAATCATATATTACAAAGTCGGAAATAATAAAAAACATAACGAACACTTGACATTCAAATTCGCAAACAAACGCATCAGAAAAATTATTTCCAGATATGTAACATGCAATTAGATTAATACGAGATTATAACATACACAGGTAGATTATTTACAAAGATTAAGCTGTTGGTTGAAAGCGTTGCAGGCACGAAGGGTTCTCTACTCGGTGCTTCAAGATAAATGGAGTTTGGGAAAATCTGCCTTTAGTTACGCAGTGAGGTTGAACCTCTGGTTTGAATAAATGCAATAACATGTAAAACGCATTAGCCACTTTTACTGCCTGATTACCTAAAAATTGTTTCCCAAGGAATGTTATTTTGAAGTGTTTCTTTCATCCTCAATTGTCTCCCTGCCTTTTGACCATGGTGTCGGATTCCCAATGTCCCACACATTGAAATCCCCGTTGCGAACAACCTCAGAATACGATGTTATCGGAACTGGAGTCTTTGGAAGCGCATCCAGGCAACCTGTCAAAGGCATCCAGGGTATACTTTACCTGCACTCTCCTCCTCCTCCTGTGGTGTTTCTCGGGTTCCTGGTGCCAAACACTATATCCTCATGATGGTGATGATATGAATGGAGCAGCAGAACATTATTAAATAGACCACCTGCTCCAGCGTGTACCTGAGGGCTCAATCTGCACGGCTCCGGCATCCGAAGCATTGCTTCATCAGACTCACGGCTTGATCCACGATGTTCAGGGCAGCTCCATTGCTCCCACTATTCCGGAGTTGTGTTTACTTGCTTGGTTGACGTCAGGGGGTATTGGGGGCGTGTTTCTTCTGATCCATTTATCTGCGGGGCAGCCTTCATCTCCGAAGAGCCACATTATGGTTCTCTAAGCAGAGCTGAATGTGTTGGAAATCGCCGACTGCTTCAGAAGGAAGGTATCGTGTCGGCAGCCAGGATATAGGATATTCACCAGCATGACGCACTGTGCATAGCCGCACATCAGCTGCACCTCAATGGACTGAGAAACCTTTCATATCACATAACACTCCCCCTTCAAATGGAGACACGACGGAGCCACAGACAAAACCGGGAATCCCGCTATCCTGTGAAACCATGGCACCACACTTTCTGCTTCTCTCTGTTGAGGGAGCAAACAGTGCAAGCGCTTCTCCCAGCATTTATGTTCCCTCTCATCTATTGGATACTTTGTTAGACAAAATACTGCGGGAAAATGAATATGTCACCTGTTCCTGTTTGAATCATTCCATGATCCTCTGACCTGAACGGCCACAGACTGCACCACCTCACCCTGATGTGAGGCCCGAGCTCCTATTGCCAGAGGTGATACAGAAATGCGGCCACCTCCTCGCTGCATCAGACTAACATCAGCCACTGCGCCTGTGTTAGTTGTTGATTTCTTAATGTTCCTGGAAAACCCGGGCTGCGTAGGGCAGGATACCCCTCCTCCTCCCCCATGTTCACAGATATTTCCCTCTATGTGGCATCTGCTACATTTGCTGGTCATTGTGCAGAACCAGATGCACAGCAACGGCAGCCCCCACGCCTCTTCCAGGCAAATCAGTTTTCCTCCCTGAATGTACACAGCCCCTCACAACACAACCCAGGAACCATCCACAGAACCGCAATGAACTTTCCAATGATATTAAACAGTTAAAACCGATCAGCCTTGTCCATTTAAATGACACTCCAGAGGATTTCTAATGTTGTTAAACACCTATTTAGCTGGGAATGGGTAACACAGGCTTTCAGTGGACAGATAAAAGCTGAGATTGAAAGGCATGTGTCAAACCTGCGGGAACACCCTGTCAATCATGGAGCACCAGGTGCTGGCAATGGGATTAATTGGAGGAGTGAAGTTATTCAGTGATATAATCACAGAATTAGGATTATTTAAATTGAGGATCTTGCAGAAACAAGACCAATGTTGGTCCGTGAGCACAGGGATGATGGCGAAATGGGATTTTGTCTACGTTACCTTACAGAAGGCCGAGCTTTGGACGGGCAGTGGTTCTTGAAGGTTTGTAAATGGAATTGTGAGGCCAGATTAACATTTGATTAGTCGAGTCTGGCTTTAACAAAGGCACAGCCGAGGGTTACTCTGCTGTTGGGCTGAGGCAGAGGCGATGGTGGTTGATGGAAAGGAGCTTGTAGGAGACACAATATAGAATGGAGAGGATCTGGGCTCAGAAATCAGATCAGTATTAAACAGAGCACGGAGGTGGGAGACAGTTTGGTTCAGGCTTATACAGTGGCGCCAGAGGGGAGTGGAGACTCTTGATAGGGAACACACTTTATGATGGTAATAGTTAAAAGTGGCTGCGGTGTTGCAGAAATGTAAAAGACAGTAACGGTAATGCAGTTAAATGTGATTTAGGAATTGGATTGCTGAATGGAGCGTCTTACCTGGGACACCAACAATGGATAGGATGGGATAGTAACCCACTTGAATCACCGCAAGAACACCATGGATCCAATCAGCTAACGATAGCCAATCTTGAGAAAGATAGTAAAGTCCTGAGGATAAACTCCTTTCCATTGTTGTCACATGCCAATATATTGTCCTCAGAATCTGATCCAATGTTGTAACATTACAATCTATTGTTCTTAGATTCTGGTCCATTGTTGTAACATTACAATCTATTGTTCTCAGATTCTGATCTCTGCTCTCGCTCTCTCAGGGGCTGCTAATCCTTCTGACCGCTGGATGAGATTCTCCCACTAACGCTACGGGATAACACATTGTAATGAGGCCCGTATTAATAGAAGAGGGGTATCCTCCAGTGACACAATTAGCATCCTTAGAGACTGACATTAATTACAGACTGAACAAATTGATTCAGTCTACTCCTTTCAATCCAAAAGTTATTATACCACTATAAGTTACAAAATTTACCTGGTCTGGATGGGGAATATGCGGGTTGCTGAAAGAAGGAACAATACGAATAGTGGCCGGACTGACAACTATATGTAAATCCACCTTAGGGTGGTATCTGAGGGTTGGAAGGTTGTAAGTGATCCAAGCTGTTTATAATAGCAGAGAGGGAGAAACCCTGGAACCACAATTCAGAATGGAGCTTTCCTTGATGAGCTATATTAAAAACTGTTCATTTTTAATGCGTGAAGGTTGCTTAGTCAAACAGATTCACAGGAGCCTGCTTTGACTTTGTAACACAAAAATAATTGACAATAATCATGACCATATTACACTGGACAACAAAAGTCTTGGGAAGGTTTCAACACAGAAACACCGGAAGAATTGTTTCAAACTCTCGCTATCCCTTCTATCCTAGCAATCCATTTACAGGTCCAGGGCGGGCCCCAGCGAACAGATACCAGGAATTTTGGGCAAGGATAAAGCTGGTTCCTTGGTCAATAAGTTAATTTTCCAGTGGGCAACTCAACATTCACTAGAAAGCCTTTCATAATTGGACCACTCTGAACAAAGGGCACACAATGAGAACCGGGCCCACTCTGAAGAGAGGGCCCACACTGATCACATGTCCCATCCTGAAGACAAGGCCTTCTCTGAACACATGGCCCCATCTGAACACAGGGCCAACCCTCACTCCAGGGCCCACCCTGAACACTGTCAAAACACTGAAAACAAAGCCAACTATGATCACAGTGCCCACACTGATCACGGAGCCCACTCTGAACACAGAGCCCACTCTGAACACGGAGCCCAAACTGAACACAGAGCCCGCTATGAACACAGCGCCCACACATAACACAGGGCCAAACTGAGCACGGAGCTCACTTGGAACACAGGGCCCACTCTGAACGCCGAGCCCACACTGATCACAGAGCCCACACTGAACACAGGGCCCAACCTGAACACCGAGCCCACTCTGATCACAGAGCCCACTCTGAACACAGCGCTCCCACTGAACACAGGGCCCAACCTGAACACCGAACCCACACTGATCACAGGGCCCACTCTGAACACAGCGCTCACACTGAACACAGGGCCCAACCTGAACACCGAGCCCACTCTGATCACAGAGCCCACTCTGAACACAGCGCTCACACTGAACACAGGGCCCAACCTGAACACCGAGCCCACTCTGATCACAGAGCCCACTCTGAACACAGCGCTCCCACTGAACACAGGGCCCAACCTGAACACCGAACCCACACTGATCACAGGGCCCACTCTGAACACAGTGCCCACACTGAACACGAGTCACACTGTGAATAATAGCGCCCTCTGAACGGAGGGCCCACTATGTACAGAGGGCGCACAATGAACCCAGGGTTCACACTGAACACAAAGCTCACACTTCACACAGGGCCCGCTCTGAACAAAGGGCTGGCACTGAACTCAGGGCCCGCAATGTACACAGGGCCAGCTCTGAATACTGGACACACTCTGAACACAGGGCCCAAGCTTAAAACAGTGCCCAGACTGTACTCAGGGCCCACCATGAACCCAGGGCCCACACAGACCCCAGGGCCCACACTGAACACTGAACAGGGAGTTCACACTGATCCCGGAGCCCACTCAGAACACAGGGCCCTCACTGAACACAGAGACCAGACTGAACACAAAGGCCAACACTGAACACAGAGCACACACTGAAACAGAAAGCCGAATGAGAACACAGTGAATACTCTGAACACAGGGTCCATACTGAACCCCAGGCCCACTCTGAACACAGGGCCCACACTGAAAGCAGGGCCCACTGTGGAGACAGGGCCTTCTCTGAACTCAGGTTCCAATCTGAACACAGGTCACACTCATAACACCGGCCGACTCGGAACACAGGGCCCACACTGACTCCAGGGCCCACACTGAACGCTGACACACACTGAACACAGAGCTCACCATGAATACAGAGCCCATACTGAACACAGAACCAACACTGTACACAGAGACCTAATTACACACACAACCCACACTGAACACTGAGCTCATCCTGCACACAGTCCCACGTTGAACATAGAACCCACACTGAAGAGAGAGCCCACACTGAACACAGTGGCCACAATTAAGCTAGTGCGCAATCTGAACAGACGGCCCAAACTAAACAAAAAGTTCATGCCGAATTCCGGGCCCACACTAAACACAGGGCACAATCTGATCACAGGGACCACTCTGATTCCAGGGACCACACTGAAAGCTGACCACACACTGAACACAGAGACCGCTAAGAATACGGAGCCCTCACTGAACACAGAGCCAACACTGAACAAAGAGCACTCACTGGACACAGAGCTCACAATGAACACTGAGCCCATTCTAGACACAGTGCCCACATTGAACAAAGGGCCTGCTCTGAACACAGGGCCATCACTGAAAACAGGGCCAGCACTGAAGACAGAACTCCAAACTGAACACCGAGCCCAGACAGAGAACAGGCACCAGACTGAACACAGAGTGAACAGTGAACAGAGAACTCAAAACGGAACAAAGAGATCACACAGAAAACATGGCCCACACTGCACACAGAGCCCACACTGAACAGAGGACCCACACTGAACTCAGGCCCAAACTGAACACAGAATCCGCACTGAATACAGAGCCGAAGCTGAACCCAGGACCCAAACTAAACACAGAACTCTCACCGAACTCCGGGCCAACACTAAACAGAGGGCGCAATCGGAACACCGGGACCATTTTGAACACAGTGCCCAGATTGAACACCGGGCCCACTCTGAAGGCAAGGCGCTCTCTGAACACAGGGCCCAATGTGAACACAGAGCCCTCTCTGAATACAGGGCCCACACTGACTCCAGGGCCCACAGTGAACACTGACAACACAGTGAACACAGAGTCCACTATGAAAACACAGCCCACAGTGAACCCAGTGCCAACACTGAACACAGAGACCCAACTGCACACAGAGTTTACACTAAACATAGAGCCCACTCTGAACACGGGGCCAACTCTGAACATAGGCTTCGCTCTGAACACAGGGACTACAATGAATACAGATCCCACACAGAACACAGGGCCAACACTGAACACAGAGACCACACTGAAAACAGAGCCAACGCTGAACGCAGAGCCCACACTGAACACAGAGCGAACGCTGAACGCAAAGCCCACTCTGAACGCAGGTGCCGGTCTGAACACAAAGCTCACACTGAACGTAGAGTCCACACTGAACACACAACACACACAGAACAGAGGACCCACAATGAACACAGAGCCCACACTGAACACGCAGCCAGCACTGAATGCATAGCCTACAGTGAACAAAGAGCCCAAAGCTGAACACAGAGCTGACACTGAACACATGGGCCACACTGACCACAGAGCCCACACTGAACACAGGTCACGCTCTGAGCACAGGACCCACACTGAACACAGAGTCCGCACTGAACACAGAGCCCACACTGAAAACAGTGCCCACAATGTACACAGAGCATACACTGAACAGAGGGCCCACACTGAACACTGTGACCACACTGAGCACAGAGCCCACATTGAACACAGAGTCCGCACTGTACACAGAGACCCACTGAACAATGGGCCCACACTGAACAAAGGATCCACACTGAACACAGAGCCCGCTCTGAACTTAGAGCTCACGCTGAAAACAGAGCCCAAACTGAACACAGGGCCGACACTGAACACAGAGCCCACGCTGAACACGGAGCCCACGCTGAACTATACAAACTGGAACAAGGGGACAGAGAGCTGTTTGTAATGTAAGAACAGGAGAAGGTCATACTTTCCCTTAGCCTTGTTCCAGGGTTCAGGCTGCCGACCGCTGCCTTCACGTGTATTATTGCAACAGTGAAACAGCTTTCACCCAGAACATGTAATAAACTTACACAACAGAAACCCATCAATCTATGTCTTGACTTTCCTAATTGACACACCAAACAGCTTTCCACTGATAAGTGTGTGATTCGTTGATTCCGGACTTTAACCCTAAATGGACCAAATCTAATTTGAAGCATGTTTCCGTCGGGAGTAGGTCACTCAGTGATCTCAATAGAAGGGCAACCGATTATGCCTCCATGTTACGATCGCTGCTTCAGTATATTCAGCCGACAGTAGAGAACTCCCTCAGTACATACCACCCGACAGTCCAGGAGTAATTCTGGACTTACTCTCTGACAGTGCACCACTCCCACAGCACTGATCCTCTCACAGCCCGGCACTCACCCATTACTGTCCACTGACAGTGCCGCGCCCCCTCAGTAGTGACCACCCCAATAGTGCAGCACTCGCTCAGTACTGACCCTCCGACATTGCGGCACCTCCTCAGTGCCGATCCTCAGACATTGCGGCGCTCCCTCATTATTAAACCTCAGGCATTGCACAACCTCCTCAGCAATCACGAACTCACAGTGCAGTGCTCCCTCAGTACTGACCAATACTGAGGCTAGTAAGCCATTCTGGAAAACCCATGGGGTCATATTAATTGAATTTCTCCTCTATTTGCACACTGGGTTGCCATCTCTCTCACCAATTTATAAACTGCATTCGTTATCTATTTCCACACGGCATTGTTCTCTATTCCCCTGTATTTATTTAATTGCATTCAACCTGTATTTGGACAATAGGTTGCTCTCTCTGTGATTAATTACTTACATTCGCTCTCTATTTTCACACTGGATTGATCTCTCACTAATTTCTAAGTTATACGTCTACCCCATTTGCCCAGTGGTCTGCGTAGTCTCTCTTCCCAATTTATCCACTGCATTCTTCATTTGGGTAGAATTTAAACTAAATTGGCAGGGCGATGGGATCATGAAAGAAGGTTCAGCAAGGGGGAGATGCACAACAAAAATTAGAAGAGAGGGCAAGTGAGTTTGAAAGGCATATAAATTATGGGGCAGTTAAAGCACAAGGGAGTTTGGCAGGGTTGGATGGTATTTATTTCAATGCATGGAGACTGACGAATTAGGCACACAAGTCGAGGGCACAAATAAACACATGGAATTATGAAGTATTTGCTGTCACAGAGACATGGTTGAGAGAGGGGCAGCATTAGCAGCTCAATGTTCCATGATATCGGGACTTCAGGCGAGACAGAGAAGGAGTTAAATGAGGAGGGATTTTCGCAATATTGAACAAGGAATCAATTACAGCAGTAAGGATTGATGACACCTTTGAAGACTCCTCAAGAGAAGCCATATAGGTATAACTGAATAACAAAAAAGGAGAAATAACATTGTTGGGAGTGTCCTTTATGCCGCCAAATAGCCAGAGAGAAGAGCAGATGTTTAGGCACATTTCAGAGAACTGTAAAAATAATAGGGCACTACTTTTAAGGGATTTAAAATTTCCCAACATTAGCTGGTTTGATCATATTGTGATACGATTATAGTTAGTAGAATTCTTCAAATGCTTCCAAGAGAAATTTTTAAGCCAGCATGTAGAGGGTCCTACAAGAGAAGGAGCGTTCCTGGACATAATATTAGGGAATGAAGCAAATCAATTAACAGAGGTATCAGTGGGGAACATTTAGCAAATAGTAACCATAACTACGTTAGATTCAAGGTTGTTATGGAAAAGGACAAGGTCAGGAATCAGAGTTCGAACTTGGGGGATGGCCGATTTTAATACGGTCAGATATGATTTGGCCAGCTTGATTTGGGAGCAGCTACTTTCAGGTAAATCTGCGTCAGAGCAGTGGGGCTCATTCAATAGGGAAATAGGGAGAGTGCAGGGCAAACATATTCCAAGAAAGACAAAGAGTTGAACCAACAAATCGGGGGAAACCTCTACGTCAAGGGATATACTGGATTGGATAATGAGATAAGGGGAGGCTTATCGCAGCTACAAAGGGCTCAAAGCAGCGAAAGCCCTAGAGGAGAATAGGGCATGTAGAGGGGGCACATAAAAAGGAAATTAGGATAGCATAAAGGGGGCCAGAGAAAACATTGGCTGGTAAAATAAAGGAAAATAGAAAGTTATTTTAAAATTACATTAAGTGTAAGACGATAACGAGGGAAAGAATCGGGCCCATTAAGAATCATAGAGTTAATTTGTGTGTGGAGCCAGAAGACGTAAGTCGGGTTTTAAGTGAGTACTTTGTGTCGGTGTCCACAAGTGAGAGGATCGACATGGGTGCGGAAATCAAGCAGAAGTCCTGTGATATAATTAATGAAATTAGCATTGAAATGAAGTAGGTTCAAAGTGGCCTGGCAGGCTTCTAGTAGATAAATCTCCACGCTCGGATGAAATGTATCCCAGCCTGTTGCGTGAGGCAAGTGAGGAGTTGGCAAGGGCGCTGGCAACCAATTTCAATACGCCTCTGGCCACAGGAAAGTTACCAAAGTACTGGAGTGCAGAAAATGTGGTACCGTTATTCAAGAAGGGAGGGGGGAATAAAGCAGGTAAATACAGACCAACCTGTCTAACCTCAGTGGTGGGGAAACCATTGGAAGCAATTCTGATGGACAGAATTAATCTACGCTTGGACAGGCAGGGATTAATCAAGGAGAGTCAACATGGAATTGTTAAGGAGAGATCATGTCTGATCATTTTGATTGATTTTTTTCGAAAGTTTGACCTAGTTTATAGAGGATAATACATTTGATGTAGCCCACTTGTACTTCAGCAAGACTTTTGATAAGGTCCCGCATGGGTGACTGTGAACAAAGGTAAGAGTCCATGGGATCCAAGACTATTTGGCAAATTGGATCCACAATTTGCTGAGTGGCAGGAAGCAGAGGTTGACGGTCGAGGGGTGGTTTTGTGACAGGATGCCTGCGTACAGTGGTGTCCACAGGAATCGATGTTGAGCCCCTTGCTGTTTGTTGTATATATAAACGATTTAGACTTGAATGTCGTGGGGTGATCAGTATGCTTGCATATTACACGAGAATTGGTGGGGTGGTAAACATTTGGAAGGATAGACTCAGATTACAGTAAGATGTAGACTGGATGTTCAGATGGCTAATGGAATTTAATCCAAATAAGTGTGAGATGAGACACTTGTGCAGGGCATACAAGGCCCGGGAACACACGATGAATGGTGGGACCCTTGGAAGCACTAAGGATCAGACCGATCTTGGTGTTCATGTTCCACCGCCCCCTTAAGGTAGTGGGAAAGGGAGACAAGGTGGTTAAGAAGGCAATGATTGAGGTGTATAATATTGTCAGAGGCATAGATAGTGTAGACAGGAAGGAACTGTTCTCCTCGGTGGAGGGATCAATAACCAGGGTGAATAGATTTAACGTAAGGGGCAGAAGGTTTAGAGGGGATGTGAAGAAGATTTTTTTCACCCAGAGAGTGGTGGAAATCTGGAACTCAAAGCCTGAAATGGTGGAAGAGTCAGAAACCCTCAGAACATTTAAGAAGTGTTTGGATGTGCACTTGCAATGCCAGTGCTGGAAAATGGGATTAGCATACTTAGGTAATAGTTTGACCGGCACAGGCTCGATGGACCGAATGGCCTTTTTCCGTGCTGAAGACCTCTGTGACTCTATGACTCCCCTCTCCGTTAATATGCTTGCTCTCGACCCCTCTCCCATTCATTTATGAACTGAACTCCTCATGCATTTGCAGACTGGGTTGCTCCCTCTCTCTCATACATGAATTACAGTCCTCCTCTCTTTGCACACTAGGTTTCTCTATTACTCTAAATTATTAGTTAGATCCCTCCTCTATTTTCGCAGAGAGTGGCTCTCTTTCTCTAATTCATTAATTTCATTCATCCTCTGTTTGGGCTCTGGGTTGCTACATATCGTTCATTAATTACATTGCTCCTCTATGAGCAAAATGGGTTGCTGTTTCTCTAATGTATAAAATGCATTCCTCTGTTTGCACAATGGGTTGCTCTCTCTCTCACTAAATTATTAATTACATTCCTTCTCTATTGGCACACTGGGTTGTCCTATCTGTCTTTAAACGATTACATTCATCCTCTATTTGCAGACGGGGCTCACTATCTAATTGATTAATTACGTTCCTCCTCTATTTGCACGCTGGTTTTCTCTGTATCCCCCTCTCTAATTGACTAATTATATTCGTGTTATATTTGCGCACTGGGTTGCTCTCTCTCTATATATATTTTTAAAATGCATTACTGCATTATTTGCACACAGGGTTGCTCTCTCTTTCTCCATAATTCTTTAATTTCATTCCTTCTCTTTTTCCATACGGGATTTCTCTCTCTCTCTCTAACGTATTAATTACATTTCTCCTCTATTTCCACACTGGGTTGCTTTCTCTCTCTCTCTCATTTATTAAAGACATTCCGCCTCGATCTGCACACTGGGTTGCTCTTTCTTTCTCTCTCTCTATCTCTCTCTAACTAATTACAGTCCTCCTCTAAGTGCACTGTGTTGCTCTCTCCCACTCTAAATTGGTAATCACGCTCCTCATCTATTTGCACACTGGGTTAGCCTATCTCCAATTCATTAGTTTCATTCCTCTTCCACTTTCGCACTGGGATGCTCTCTCTCTCTCTCTCTCTCTAATTTAGTTATTGCATTCCTCCTCTATTTGCACACTGGGTTTATCTATCTCTTTTTCTCTCGCTCTCTCTCTTTCTCTCTCTCGCTCTCACTCTCTAATTAAACAATTACTTACCCCTTCTATTTTCACACTGGGTTCTCTAACTGATTAATTACATTCCTCCTCAATTTGCACATTGTGGTGCTCTGTCTCTCTAATTGATTAATTACAGTCCTCCTCTATTTGCACTCTGCGTTGCTCTCTCTCTCTCCCTTTAATATGTTCATTACATTCTTGATTTTCACACCGGGTTACTCTCTCTTTCACTCTCTCATTTGTTAATTTTATTCTTCCTCTATTTGCACACTGGGTTGCTTCTCTCTCTCTAATTTATTCATTACATTCCCCCTATATTTGTGCACTGGGTTGCTGTCTCTCGCTCCCTCTCTTCTACATTTATATTCCTCATTGCTTTGATCAATGGCTTTTTCTCTCTGCAATTTATTAATTCTGTGATTTAAAAACCATATGCCACTTAAACATGCCCTTGGCTTTTATTAACAGTATTAGTAAAAAAAAAGATTAAAGTACTTAAATCTGTACTTAGAATATAAAATAACATTTAAATAATCACTTTCAGTTAATCTAACCTTACATTTGCAACATTTTAATGGCCGAATCTTGAATAAATAACGAATCACTTTCATTGAATTAATCAACTTTAAGCTCGAAAAAATGACCATGGGTTAATCTCTAATAATCAGTAAAAGTGGCGTTCGGAATGAGCAGATGAGTGCCGGGGAGACCACGGCCTCACAGGGCGAAACCGAGACAAGTACAAAGACCAGTGAAAGGACATGAGGCCAGGGCAAGCCAGTGGGGAGGGCTGGCAACTCGAGGGAGCTTCACTCTCTATCTAACACCATGTTTTACATGTCCTTGGAGTGTTGGATGGGGACAGTGCAAAAGGAGCTTTACTCTGTATCTAAACCCGTGCTGTACCTGTCCTTGGAGTGTTTGTTGGGGACAGTGCAGAGGGAGATTTACTCGATGTCGAACCCCGGGCTTTACCTGTCTTGGGAGTGTTTGATGGGGATAATGTCGCGGGAGCTTTTGTCTTTATCTCACCCCCGTGATGTACCTGTCCTGGAATTGTTTGATGGGGAGAGTGTAGAGGCAGTTTTATTCTCTATCTAACTCCCGTGCTGTAACAGTCCTGGGAGTTATTGATGGGGCCAGTGTAGAGGGAGATTTACTCTGTATCTAACTCACGTGCTGTACCTGTCTTGGGAATGTTTGATTTGGACAGTGTAGAGAGAGATTTACTCTGTATCTAACCCCGTGCTGTACCTGTCCTGGGAGTGTTTGCTGGGTGCAGTGCAGAGGGAGATTTACTCTGTATCTAACCACTTGCTGTACCTGTCCTGGGAATATTTGATGGGGACAGTGTAGAGGGAGATTTAATCTGCATCTAACCCTCATGCAGCAGCTGTCCTGGGATTGTTTGATGGTGACATTTTAGAGAGATCTCTATGTTGTATCTAGCTTCGTGCTATAACTGTCCTGTTTGTCCACAGACTGAATTTAAATTAAAATACTCAAACTTCAGGAAACAATTTGAAGTCAAACTCTGTGGATTAGTAGCCATTTGACGGACTGATTTTAAATCTCACTCACACTCCCCCATTTGTCCATTGCCTGGCCCCCAGTAATCTTCATCAATTCACATTCTCACCAAATTTACAATCTATATTAATGAATTAATGAGGGGACGGAGTGTTCTGTGCCCAAGCTTGGTCACATCACCAAGCTGGATAGCAAATTGACCTCACATTCGGCTGTCCCTTGATTCGAGAATGACGTCTACTCGGGGTTGTCACTTCCTGCCCTGGGTATTCATGTGGATGATTCTCGAGCGTGATGCAGAAAGATGGACACGTTGTCACCATTTTGACTGATTGGTGGTGAGCTCCTTCAGATCATTAACACCAATGTGTTAACGTTTCAACTGTGAGCCTGGCAGCAATACTTTGAAAAATACACTTTTCTTTTTGTCTCCCCTTATTAGATATTTCATAGATTAGAAATAAATTTGCAAGTTGGTTGATGAATCTTTGATTGTCTTATAAGGGCATTGTATTTTGATTGTGCTTCTGTTCAATATACGACAGTATTATTCGTTAATTCAGTATGTGAGACTCTGCCTGATGGTTCTGTCTCTGTTGTGCTAAGTCATTTTGAAGGTTTAATTCAGGTTCCAGTGATCAGACTGCTAAATAAATTGAAATCTAATTGATCAAAGCAAACGGCCCCTTTCAATTGTACAGGGTGAAATTAACCTCCTCCTACCCCTATTGACAATGTTCTTGTTAAGTGAGATAACTCCAGGGTGCTGGGTAGTTTTTCAGCTCACCCTCCGCCCACACTATGGGGGTATTGTCAATACTGAGATAGCCTGATGGAGAGATGCTCTATGCCGAGCAGAGTTGAATCTGCACACCGTGTTTCAGCAACAAGAAAATGTCAGCCTATATATATTTGTGGCGTTATTGTGTTTGGCAGCAATTGTTTACAAGAGAGGTGGATATAAGATCACTCAGATACCACACATCCAGAAACATGTATAAACAGGAGCAAGGGAACAGAGAGCTGTTTCAAATATGAGAACAGGAGACGGTAAAACATTCCCTTAGCCTTGTTCCAAGATTCAGTGAGTCTACAGCACATCTGTCTTATTACAGCAGTGACCCAGCTGGCACACAGAACCTTTAATATCCTTATGTAACACAGATCCTTCAATTTATTTCTTGACTTTCGGAATTGAAACATCAAACAACGTCCTAAAGCTTGTGTCTTTCTGTCTGCTTTCACACATTAACCCTCAATGGCTCAAATCAAATTTTAAGCTTATGTCTCTACGGAGCAGACAATTCCGTGATCCCAATACATGGCCAACAGGTTATTTCTGCATGTAAGAATTACTGCCAAAGCAGATCCCCCTTTGTGCGGGGCTCCCTCACGGCTGCCACTCCGACAGTGCAGCACTACCACTGCACTGGCTCTCTTAATTCCTCAAATTAGATACTCCGACATTGCGGCGCACCCTTAGTCCTGACTATCCAGCAGTGTGGCGCTCCTTGAGTGCTGTTACTCGGACAGTGCAGCACTCCCTCTCTACTGAATCTCTGAAAGCGCGGTACGCCCTGAATACTGACCCTCGGACAGGGCGACACTCCCTCAGTAATGACCCACCGACAGTGAGTCAATCCATCAGCACTAAGCCTCCGACAGTGCGGTACCCTCTCCATACAGAACATCGAACAGTGTGGAACTTCCTTAGCATATCCCATCTGACATTAATGCACTTCGCCAGCACTGACCCATCGGCTGTGCGGCACTTCCTCTGTACTGGCCCTCTGACAGTGCGCCGCTCCCTAGAAACTGACCCTCCAACTGCGTGATGCACCCTAATTATTCATTCTCTGTCAGTGCCGCGCTCCCTCAGTGCTGGCCGTCCGCCAAGGCGGCACTCGCTCAGTACTGATACTCCGAATTTGCGACACTCCTGCAGGTCCTACCATGCAAAAGTGCAGTAATCCCCCAGTACTGATCCTCCGCTAGTTTGTTGCTCCCCAGTACTGACAATCTGACAGTGTGGCACATTCTCATAAATGAAATTCTGACTGTGTGGCATTCCCACAGAACTGACCCTCCGACAGAGCGACACTTCCTCATTACTGACCATCAGACAGCAATGTGCATCCTCAGTGCTAACCCTCCGTCAGTGCAGCGCTCAGTCTGTACTTAATCTCCGACAGTGAGGTGCTCCCTCAGTAGTGGACCTGGGATGCTCTCTCTCTCTCCATAGTTCTTTAATTTCATTCCTCCTGTTTTTACATAATGGATTTCTCTCTCTCTCTCTCTCCCTCTCTCTCTCTCTCTGTCTCTCTCTCTCTCTCTCTTTCTCTCTCTCTCTCTCTCTATCTCACTCTTACTTTTTACACTCCTCTACTATGTGCACTTTGGGTTGCTCTCTCTCTCTCTCGCTCTCTCTCTCCCTCATGTATTCATTACATTTCTCATCTATGTGCACACTGTGTTGCTCTCTCCATTTCTAATTTGGTAATCATGCTCCTCCTCTATTTGCACACTGGGTTACCCTACCTCCAATTAATTAGTTTAATTCGTCATCCACTTTCGCACTGGCTGCCCTCTTTCTCTCTCTGTCTCTAGTTAAGTTATTGCATTTCTCCTCTATTTGCACACTGGGTTTCTCTCTCTCTCCCTCTCTAATTAATCAATTAAATTTTTCCTTTATTTGCAGACTGGATTCCTCTCTGTCTCTCGTTCTCTAACTGATTAATTACATTCCTCCAGTTTGCTGCTCTGTCTCTCTTATTTATTTATTACATTCCTCCTCTATTGGCACTCTGTATTGCTCTTGCTTTAATTTGTTCATTACATTCCTCGATTTGCAAACTGGGTTACTCTCTCTCTCACTCTCTCAATTATTAATTGTATACCTCCTCTATTTGCACATTGGGTTGCTCTCTCGCCCTCTCTAATTTATTAATTACATTCCCCCTTTATTTGCACACTGAGTTGTTGTCTCTCGCTCTCGCTCTTATACATTTATATTCCTCATTGCTTTGCTCACTGGCTTTCTCTCTCTGCAAATTATTAATTATGTGATTTAAAAATCATATGCCACTTAAACATGCCCTTGGATGTTAGTAACAATATTTAGTAAAATAAAGTTTAACGTCCTTAAATTTGTATTAAGAATATCAAATAGCATTTAAATAATCACATTCAGTTCATCTAACCTGACATTTTCAACATTCTAATGACCGAATATTCCATAAATAATGTATCATTTTCATTGAATTATTCAACTTTAAACTGTAAACAATAAACGTGAGTGAATCTCTAATAATCAGTAAACATTGGCGCTCTGAATGGGATGATGAGCAGATGAGTGGCGGGGAGACCACGGCCTCATCGGGCGAAACCGAGAGAAGTATGATCACCAGTGAAAGGACATAAGGCCAGGGAGGGCAAGCGGGGAGGGCAAGTTACTCGAGGGGCTTCACTCTGTATCTAAACCCAGGTTGTACCTATCCTGGTAGTGTTTGATGGGGACAGAGCTGAGGGAGGTTTACTCTGTATCTAATCCCGTGTTGTACCTGTCCTGGGAGTGTTTGATGGGGACAGAGCTGAGGGAGGTTTACTCTGTATCTAATCCCGTGTTGTACCTGTCCTGGGAGTGCTTGATGGGCAGAGTGTAGAGGGTGCTTTACTCTGCATCTTACCCCGTGTTTGTACGGGTCTTGTGATTCTTTGATGGGGACACTGTAGAGGGAGCTTTAGTCTCTATGTAACCCCCGTGCTGTACCTGTCCTGGGAGTGTTTGATGGGGGCAGTGTAGTAATCTGAATCCAACCCTCATGCTGCAGCTGTCCTGGGATTGTTTGATTGGTGATATTTTAGAGAGATCTTTAATTTGTATCTTGCTTCGTGCTATAACTGCCCCGTTTGTACACAGAATTAATTTAAATTAAAATTATCAAACCTCCGGGATGCAATTTCATCTCAAACTCTCTGGATTAGTAGCCATTTGACGTATTGATTTTAAATCTCACACACACACACCCCCCACCACTTGTCCTTCGCCTGGCCCCCAGTAATTTTCATCAATCCACAATCTCACCAAATTTACAATCTATATTAATCAATTAACGAGGGGACGGAGTGTTCTGTGCCCAAGCTTGGTCGCATCACCAAGCCGGATAGCAAATTGACCTCACATTCGGCTGTCCCTCGATTCGAGAATGATGACTACTCGGGGTTGTCACTTCCTGCCCTGGGTATTCATCTGGATGAACAGGCCGATTCTCGAGCGTGACGCAGAATGATGGACACCTTGTCACCATTTTGACTGATTGGTACTGAGTTCCACCAGATCATTATCACCAATGTGTTAACGCTTCAAGTGTGAGTCTGGCAGCATTACTTTGAAAAATACACTTTTCTTTTTGTCTCCTCTTATTAGATGTTTCATAGATTATAAATAATTCTGCAAGTTGGTCGATGAATCTTTGAATGTTTTATAAGGGCATTGTAGTTTTATTTTGATTCTGTTCAATAAACGTCAGTATTATTCGTAAATTCAGTATCTCAGACTCTGCCTGATGGTTCTGTCTCTGTTGAGCTAAGTCAATTTGAAGGATTAGTTCAGGTTCCAGTAATCCTACTGCTAAGTTTATTGAAATCTAATTGATCAAAGCAAATTTAACTGTACAGGGTGAAATTAACCTCCTCCTGCCCCCATTTCTAATGTTCTTCTTCAGTGAGCTAACTCCAGGGTGCTGGGTAGTTTTCCAGCTCACCCTCCGCCAACATTATGGGGGCATTGTCAATACTGAGGTAGCTTGATGGAGAGATACTCTGTGCCGAGCAGATTTGAATCAGCACACCGTGTTTCAGGAACAAGAAAATGTCAGCCTATATAGATTAATGACGTTAATGTGTTTGGCAAGCAGTTGTATGCAACAGAGCCGCAGGTAAGATCTCTCAGATACCACACACCCAGGAACATGTACAAACAGGAGCAAGGGAACAGAGAGCTGTTTCAAACATGAGAACAGGAGAAGGTAAAACATTCCCTTAGCCTTGTTCCAAGACTCAGGGAGTTTACAGCACATCTGTGTTATTACAACAGTGTCCCAGCTGGCACACAGAAACTTTAATATTCTTACGTAACACAGACCCATTAATTTATGACTTGACTTTCGCAATTGAAACATCAAACAACGTCCTACGGGCTTGTGTCTTTCTGTCTGCTTCCTGACATTAACCCTGAATGGCCCAAATCTAATTTTAAGCTTATGTCCCTACGGAGCATACAATTCTGTGATCTCAATACATGGCCAAAAGGTTATTTCTGAATGTTAGAATTGCTGCCAATACCGATCCCACTTAGTGCGGGGCTACCGCAGTTCTTCAACTCCGACAGTGTGGCACTCCCTCTGTGCTGACTCCCTGACATTGCGGTACTTCATCAAATTAGATACATCAACATTGCGGCGCTCCTTCAGTAATTAACATCCAGCAGTGTGTGGATCCTTCTGTGAAGTTACTCGGACAGTGCAGCACACCATCAGTACTGATGTCTGAAGGCTCGGTACGCCCTGAACACTGACCCTCGGACAGGGCGGCAATCCCTCATTATTGACCCTTCGAAAGGGTGGCACTACATCAGCACTGAGCCTCCGACAGTTTTGCATCCTCTTAATAAAGACCATCCGACAGCGTGGCACTTCCTCAGGACATCCCATCTGACAGTAATGCACTTAGTCAGCACTGACCCTCCGGCTCTGCGAAACTCCCTGTACTGGCCCTCTGACAGTGCGGCGCTCCCTCGGAACTGCCCAACAAACTGTGCGACGCTCCCTCATTAGTGATCCTCTGACAGTGCCAAAATCACTCAGTACTGACCCTCCACAAAGCGGGACTCCTGTGGCACATACCCTGCAAAAGTGCAGTGATACCCCAGTACTGAACCTCCGATAGTTTGTTGCTCCCCAGTACTGATCCTCTGACAGTGTGGCACTTCCTAAAAACTGAAAATCTGACATTGTGGCAGTCCCTCAGAACTGACCCTCCGACAGAGCCACTCTTCCTCATTACTGACCATCGGACAGCGAGGGGCTTCCTCAGTACTAACCTTCCGAATGTGCAGCGCTCCCTCAGTCAGAGAGGTACACCCTTAGTAGTGGCTCTCCAACAAGGAACCAGATCCTAAGTAATGACCAGGCGACAGCGCATTACTCCCTCAGTAATGATCTTCTGACAGTGCAGCACTCTCTCAGCACTGACCCTCCGACAGTGCGGCGCTTCCTGAATCTTGACCCTGTGGCAGTCAGTCGCCCCCTGAATACTGACACGTTGAAGGTGCGGCCGGCCCTCTGTGCTGACTATCCGATAATGCAGCACACCTTCAAGTCGGACTCACCAAGCGTGTGGCACTACTTCAGTTCTGACTCTCCGACAGTGCGACAATCGCTCAGAACTGAGCCGAACGGCATTGTGGCGCTCCCTCAGTACTGACCCTGCAAAAGTGCTTTGCTTCTCGAAAGAAGACCCTTCGACACTGAGGCGCTTTTTCTGTACTGAACATCCGACGGTGCAGCTGTCCCTCAGTACAGACCTTCAGAAAGTGGGGCACTACCTCAGAGCTGACCATCCGACATTGGGGTGCTTCCTCAGAACTGACCCTCTGACAGTGCGACACTCCATCATTCGTGACCCTCCCACAGTGCAGCTCTCCCTCAGTACTGACCGTCCGACAGTGTTGCACTCCGTTTGTACTGACCCTCCGCTGCTGCGGCAAACTCTTAGTACTGACCCTCCAATTGTACGGCAGAACCTCATTACTCAACCTCCGGCAGTGCAGCACGCTCTTAGCACTCACCATCCAACAGGGAGGTTCGCCTTCATCAATGACCCTCCAACAATGGTGCACTCCCTCAGTAATACACCATTAACACCAGCAGCCTTATGTCCCAGCTGCGGATCATGCTGTATTCAAATTATGATCAGAATAAACAGTGCAAACATCTCAACATTCACAATTCATTCAGAGATGAGGTAGAGCATTTTCTCACAGAGCGTCGGGGGTCTTTGGAACTGTCTTCCACAGAATGTTGTGGGAGCACAGCCTTTGAATATATTTTAGACCAAGCGAGATAGAATCTCGCTTAACAAGGTTGTGAAAGGTTATTGGCGTGCTGTGGGCATGTGGGGTTGAGGAATATTTCAGATCAGACGTGTTCTTATTGAATGGCGGAGTGGTTCGAGGGGCCTAGTCGCCCACTCCGGCTCGTAATCAATCTGTTCGTAGGTATAGCTATTAATCAATTTCAACAATATATTTTTAATTAATATGTTGAATTATTAATAAACTACGATATATTATGCGTTAATGCATCCAATTCTTAACTTTATCATTAACATATTATCTATTATTGGTCTAAATATTAATTAAGTTAAACATGTATTATCAAATAATACACCTGATTATTAATTAGTTCCAACAGCATATTATGAATTGTCATCCAATTTATTACATTAAATTAAGACTTTTAAAAGTCAAAATATTCATTATAAATTGAACATCTAATTATCAATTAATTTCTAAACATATATTATACATTATTGGACTAATTATTAATCAAATGCAACAAAATATTATACATAACAATCCAATTATTCAATAATCTTATTCCACCTCTAGTATACCTAATGATTATTTAATATCGATGCTTTATGATTTGTGCATCTTCTTTATAATTAAAAGGTCCACCTTTAAGATTTGTTATTATAAAGTAATCTCAAATGTTTATCAACAGCAGAAACAATTAGTTACTCTTAATCTGTTATTAACATTGCATTAATTATTTTCATTTATTTTCATTGATACATTTAATCATTATTTAGTTTAATAACCCGCCAGAGAGTGCGTACTGTTGGAGCGTATATACTTGGGGTGTGCCGCACTGTCAGATCATTATTATTGAAGGAGTGCCATACTGACAGAGGGTCAGTACTGTATAAGTGTCGCACTGTCGGAGGATCAGGGCTGAGATAGCGCTGCACTGTCGGACGGTCAGTGCTGAGGGAGCGCTGCATTGCTGGAGTGTCAGTACGGAGGGAGCGCCAAACTGTCAGAATGCCAGTATGGAGGCAGCGCCGCACTGTCGGTGAGTCAGTATGGAGGGAGTGCTGTACTGTAGGAGGGTAAGTTCTGAGGGAGTGCCACGCATTTGGAAAGTCAGTTCTGAGGCAGTGCCGCACTCTCGGAGGGTCAGTGCTCAGGATGTGTTGCACTGTTAGAGGATCAGGACACATGGCATGCTTGCCTTCATTGACAGGGGCATTGAATATAAAAGCTGGGAAGTCATGCTGCAGCTGTATAGAATTTTGGTTAGGCCACACTTGGAATATTGCTTGCAATTCTGGTCGCCACATTACCAGAAGGATATGGAGGCGTTGGAGAGGGTGGAGAGGATGTTTACCAGAATGCTGCCTGGTCTGGGGTTCATTAGCTATGAGAAGTGTTTGGAGAAACTCGGATTGTTCTCACTAGAGCGACGTAGATTAAGGGGCGACTTGATAGAAGTTTACAAAATTATGAGTGGCTTCGAAAGAGTAGATAGTCAAATGCTTTTTCCCAGCTTGGAAGAGTCAATTACAAGGGGGCATAGAATTAAGGTGAGAGTAGCAAACTATAGAGGAGATATGCGGGACATGTTTTTTTTATGCAGAGGGTAGTGAGTGTCTGGAATTCTCTGCCATACGAGGTGTTGGAAGCTGGTGCGACAGTGGTGTATAAGAGGCAGCTTGACATGTACATGAATAGGATGGGAATAGAGGGATAAGGAGACTGGAAGTGCAAATGTTTTAGTTCACGGGCAACATGATTGGCGCAGGCTTGGAGGGCAGAAGGACCTGTTACTGTGCTGTACTTCTCTTTATTCTTGTTCTTTGTTCTATAGACTGGGGCTTTTACTATAGTATTAGATTGCATAGACTGTCAGCATTTTGAGAGAGCCGCGGGCCACTGACTATAATAATAGAGTGCTTCGACTGTCCGCATGTTGACTGGGTCGGGAGGCTTTCACTATTGCAATTGAATGCATAGACTGTCAGCATGCTGACAGAGCCGGCTGTCTGCCACTATATTAATAGAGAGCATAGACTGTCAGCATGTTGACTGGGCCGGGCGACTGTCACTATAGCAATAGAGAGTATAGACTGGTATCTTGTTGAGAGAGCCGGGGGTCTGTCAGTATAGTAATAGAGCGCATAGATTGTCAGCATTACAATAGAGCCGGGGTTCTGTCCTTACAGTAATGGAGAGCATAGACTGGTATCTTGTTGTCAGAGCCGGGGGTCTGTCACTATAGTATTAGAGTGCTTAGACTGTCCATATATTGACAATTCTGGTGTCTGCCACTATCTTATTAGAGTGCCTATACTGTCCATATGTTGACAGAGCCATGGGACTGTCGGTATATTAGTAGACTGCATAGACGGTCAGAATTTTGACTGGCCCGGGTGGCTTTCAATATAGTGATAGTGTCCATAGACTGTCAGCAGGTTGTGAGAGCCGGGGGGCTGTCACTATTGTAATAAAGCACATAGACTGTCAGCATGTTGACAGAGCTGGGGGGCTGTCACTATAGTAATAGAGTTCATAGACTGTCAGCATGTTGATAAAGTCGGGGACCTGTCATTCTTGTAGTTTTGTGCCTAGACAGGCTTCTTGCTGACAGAGCCGGTTGTCTTTCACTGTAGTAATAGTTTGCAGACACTGTTAGTATCTTGACAGAGCCGTATACTGTCACTATATTATCAGAGTGCAGTGACTGTCAGCATGTTGACAGAGCGGGAGGGCCTGTCACTATAGTAATTGAATGCATAGAATGTCAACATGTTGACAGAGCCGTGGGCCTGTCACTATAGTAATATAGTGCATGCCCTGTAATTATGATGACAGAGCCGGCGGGCTTTCGCTCTGGTATTAGATTGCATAGACTGTCAGCATTTCGACTGATCCAGGCATCTGTCACTATAGTAAGAGTCCATGGAGTGTCAGCATGTTGACAGAGCCGGGTGTCTGTCACTATAGTAATAGAGTTCATAGAGTGTCAGCATGTTGAAAGAGCCTGGGCGCTATCAATCTAGTATATGAGAGCATAGACTGTCAGCAATTTGAAAGAGCCCGGAGACTGTCACTATAACAATAAAATGCATAGACTGTCAGCATGTTGACAGAGGCGGGGGGCTGTCACTATAGTAATAGAGTGCTGCACTGTAATTATGATGACATAGCCGGGGGGCTTTCACTTTTGTATTAGATTGCATAGACTGTCAGCATTACGACAGATCCAGTTGTCTGTCACTATACTAAGAGTTCATAGAGTGGCAGCATGTTGACAGAGCCTGGGCGCTGTCAATCTAGTATGAGAGAGCATAGACTGTCAGCAATTTGAAAGAGCCCGGAGACTGTCACTATAACAATAAAATGCATAGACTGTCAGCATGTTTACAGAGGCGGGGGGCTGTCAGTAGCTTATTAGAGTGCCTACACTGCCCGTATGTTGGCAGAGCCGTTTGGCTGTCACTATAGTAATAGAGTGCGTAGTCTGTCAATATGTCGACATAGACGGTGGTCTGTCACTGTAATAATACAGGGCATACACTGTCAGCACGTTGACGGAGCCGGTGGGCTGTCAATTTATTAATATAATGCATAGACTGCCAGCATGCTTACAGAGCCAGGGGACTGTCACTATTTGTAATAGAGTGCATGGATTTTCAGTTATTTGACAGAGCCGGGGGCCTGTCACAATTCTAATAGGGTGGGGGATTGTCAGTATGTTTTTAAAGCCTAGAGCCTTTCATTGTTGTATTATCGCGCATAGACTGTTAATTGATTTACAGAGCCGAGGGCCTGACACTATATGAATGCAGTGCTATTCTGCCTGCTTGTTTACAGAGCAGGGGACCTATCACTAAAGGTACATAATGTTATTCTGTCAGTATGTTTGCAAAGCCAGGGGTCTGTCACTGTAGTAGAAGCCTGGGCCGATTCTCCTTCTGTTTACAGATTCGGCGGCCTGTCACAATAGCAATCGAAATTGAGACTGTAAGCATGATTATAGACTTGGGGGCTTGTCAGATAACTCATAGAGTAGGGAGTCTCACTGTATAATTAAAGAGCTGGGACACTGTCAATGTAGTAATAGAGAGCCTAGAATGTCACTAGTATTACATAACCCGTGTTCTGTCCCGTAAGTAGTAAATCTTGACAGAACCAGCGTCATGTCAATATAGAAAATATTTGCGGAGATTCTAAGTTTGCTTACAGAGCCGGGCGCTGTCACTAAAGTAAATAATTGGGGAGACTGCGGGCATGTTTGGAGAGCCAGCGCCTGTTTTTTTTAATAATTACATAGAGGGGACGCTCTTGATATGTTTACAGAGCCGGGGCCTAACTTCACATTAATGGAGTGCGGAAGCTTCAGTAAGTTTAGAGAGCGGGGGCTTTATTAATAATAATAATAGAGCGGAGAGATTGTCACTGTCCTCACAGAGCCAGGAGAATAATTTACACTAAGGAGAGTGTCAGTATTGTTACAGAGCCTGAGGACTGTGACGATACTAATAGTGTGTTTAAAGGGCGGGGGACTGTCACCATACGAATATGGTGATGAACTGTCTGAATGTTTACAGAGCCGGGGATCTCTCACTATCGTGATAGAGTGGAGAGACATTCAGCAGGTTTAAAGAGCAGGTGGCCTCACAATATAGTTATAGACGGGTTAAGTGTCAGTATGTTTTCATTGCCAATGGCCTGTTACTATATTAATAGTGCGAGGAGACTGAATGTTTAAAGAGCTGTGGGCCTGCTACTATATTAGGAGAGTGGGGAGACTGTTGGTATGTTAAATTAGCCCGGAGCCTGTCGCTATAGTACTGGAGTAAGGAAACTGTCTCTATCTTTACAGAGCCTGGGAGCTGTCACTATAACAATAGTGTGGGCAGTTGGTCAGTAATTTTATAGAGACGTGGACCTTTCACTTAGCTAGTATCGTGGAGAGAATGACATAAAATGTACAGACCTGGTGACCAGTCACTGTAGTAATAAATTGGGAAGACTCTCGGTATGTTTACACACCCGGGCACCTGTCAGTGTAGGAATAGGTTGTTTAGGTTGTCAGCATGCTTGAAGGACCGGGGCCAACCACTGCAGTAAGAGAGAATCTAGACTGTCAGTGTTTTACAGAACCAGGGTCTTGTTACCAGAGTAATTGAGTGGGGAGACTATCAGGATGTTTACAGAGCCAGGGGCCTGTAAGTGGATTTGGAGCTGTCAGTATATTTCCCGCTCGGCAGCCGGTCACAACAGTAATATAGTGGAGAGACTGTCAGCAGCTTTACAGACCGGGTTTTGTCACTATAGTATTAGAATGTGGAGACTGTCTGTATGTTTACAGAGGTCGGGACTCTGTCACTAGTGTAATAGAGTGAATAGTCTGTCAGCATGATTACAGAGCCGGTGGCCTGTAACTACAATGCTAGACTGGGTAGGCTGTCATTATGTTTAGAGAGCTGGGGGTTCTGTCTCTATAGTAATAGATTGGGTAGACTGTTAGTATGATTACAGAGCGGGGGCTTCTGTGATTAAAGTGATAGAGTGGGTAGACTGTCTTTATAATTGCAGAGCCGGGGGCCTGTCACTATAGTAACTGAGTGTGCAGGCTGTCAGCATGTTTGCAGAGCGGGGGGTTCTACCTATATTGTAATAGAATGGGTGGACAGTCAGTATTATTACAGAACCAGGGGCCTGCCACTATAGTTGTTGAGTGTGCAGGCTGTCAGCATGTTTACAGAGTAGGGGGTTCTATCAATATAGTAATAGAGTGAGTAGACTTCAGCATTATGACAGAGCCGGGGGCCTGTCACTATAGTAACTGAGTGTGCAGGCTGTCAGCATGTTTGCAGAGCGGGTGGTTCTACCTATGTTGTAATAGAATGGGTGGACAGTCAGTATTATTACAGAACCTGGGGCCTGCCACTATAGTTGTTGAGTGTGCAGGCTGTCAGCATGTTTACAGAGTGGGGGGTTCTATCAATATAGTAATAGAGTGAGTAGACTTCAGCATTATGAAAGAGCTGGGGGCCTATCACAATAGTCACAGACTGTCATAGGCTGTCGATATGGTTACAGAGCTGGGCGTTCTGTCATTCTGTCAATATAGCAATAGAGTGGGTAAAATGTCAGAATGCATAAAGAACCCTGGGCCTGTACACTATAGTAACAATTTGTGGTTACTTGCTCTACATATGAAGGGCTGGGCGCCTATAACAATTGTAATATCGTTGGGAGACTGTCGATATGTTAACAGAGCTGGGGGCCTGTTACTATAGTAATGGAGTGGGGAGACTGTCAGAATGTTGACTTGGCCTAGGGGCTGTCACTATAGCAATAGAATGCATAGACTGGCAGCATGTTGACAGAGCCGGGGGTCTGTCACTGGGCTAGGGTGAGTAATCCAGAGACACAAAATAATTCTTTGGGGATCCGAGTTCGAATCTCACCACGGTGTGTGGCAAAATTCAAATTCAATTAAAATCGTCAATTAAAAAAATAAGCAGAATTAAAATCTCTAATGATGAACATCAAACCAATGCCAATTGTTGGAAAAAAAAACATCTGCTTAGCTAATGTCCTTTAATGAAGGCCCTGCTGTTCTTTCTTCATCCGGACTATATTTGAATCCAGGCCAACAGAAATGTGGCTGACTCTTAAATACCATCTGTATGAGGGAAATTAGGGATGGGCAATAAATGCTGGCACAGCCAAGAACGCCCACATCCCATGAACGATTTTTTAAAAAAAAGTAGCATAGGGGAATTGTCAAAATATTTATAGTACCTGGGACATAATTCTGTACGAATAGATTGTTCAGACTCTCAGTAATTTACAGGGCCAGGGAGCTGTTAATGTAATAATTGAGTGGTAAACTGTCAGTATTTTACAGGGACAGGGGTCTGTCCATATATTAATTAAATGGGTAGACTGTCAGTATTTTACAGAACCAGTGGCCTTTGAATATAATAATTCAGTGGGTGGATTTCCAGTATTTTACAGTACCAGGGGCCTTTCTATATAGAAATTGTGTGGGTAGACTGTCAGTATTTTACAGGGCCATGGGCCTTTCTATATAGTAATTGAGTGTGTAGACTGTCAGTATTTTAATGGACCAGGGACCTGTCACTGTAGTAATTGTGTGGGTAGGCTGTCAGGATTTTAAAGGGCCAGGGGCCTTTCTATATAGTAATTGAGTGGGTAGACTGTTTGTATTTTACAGGGCCAGGGACCTGTCACTATAGTAATTGAGTGGGTAGACTGTCAGTATTTTACAGGACCAAGGGCCTTTCACTGTAGTAATTGAGTGAGTAGACTGTCAGTATTTTACAGGACCACGGGCCTGTCACTGTAGTAATTGTGTGGGTAGAATGTCAGTATTTTACAGGGCCAGCGACCTGTCACTGTAGTAATTGAGTCGTTAGACTGCCAATATTTTAAAAGGGCCAGGGCCTGTCACTATAGTAACTGAGTGGGTAGACTGTCAGTATTTAACAGGACCAGGGGCCTGTCACTTTAGCAATTGAGTGGGTAGACTGTCAGTATTTCACAGGGCCAGGGACCTGTCACTATAGTAATTGTGTGGGTAGACTGTCAGTATTTTACAGGACCAGGGACCTGTCACTATAGTCATTGAGTGGGTAGACTGTCAGTATTTTACAGAACCAGGGGCCTGTTTCTGTAGTAATTGAGTGGGTAGACTGTCAGTATTTTACAGGGCCAGGGACCTGTCACTATAGTAATTGAGTGGGTAGACTTTCAGTATTTTAGAGGACCAGGGGCCTGTCACTGCAGTAATTGAGTGGGTAGACTGTCAGTATTTTACAGGACCAGGGGCCTGTCACTATTGTATTTGAGAGGGGAGACTGTCAGTAATTTACATGACCAGGCGCCTGTCACTGTAGTAATCGATTGATAAGACTGTCAGTATTTTACAAGGCAAGGTGCCTGTCACTATAATAATTGAGTGGGTAGACTATCAGTATTTCAATTTGCGAATTCCTAAAACCTGCTGAACAGGCTCTTGTATTTAGTGGGCGAAGTCGGGGCCGTGAATTTGGATCTTTCTACGTGATGACGCAGATTGAACTGCGAAAGCAGCCTATTTAACCCGTATTGCAAGATGGTGAGTTTGGATTGAATGTTCACGGAATTCTAGGTGAGTGTTTGGTTATTCAGTATTTGTTACTCTCGGGAGCAGTGTATATGTGTTCTATTGTATTTCTGTCGGTCATTTCCCGATATAGTTAACAATTTTGTCCGCATTGTGAAGCTGCCGTTTGCACTGCAGTTGTGGAAGTATTTTTCTCTATCAGTCAGTTTCTGTTACTGTAAGCACGTCTTGGTTTCATTCGCTATCTGCCATTCTCTGGTACTGTAAGCGGGTGTCTCATTCATTCCGCATTGGTCACTATCTTGTTGCCGTAAACGAGTGTTATATCCAATCTCAATCAGTTCCTGGAACCATGTCAAGTTTTTTGTGTAATTGTCAATGTGTGATTAGATCTTTATCATTCCTTACAACTGGATAAGGGTGTGGGGCGTCATTCTGATTCTGAATGTCAGTGGTTTTGCGTGCGAGCCTCGTTTTCAGTCTGCAGCAAAAATTCCCTGGAACCGTGCATCATATTGATAGTCGTTTCACTAAGATAGTATTTGGATATCAGAATCGTTATCTATATTTCATTGTGTATTGGATTTTCATTCTTTGCCTGGTGTTTGATATCCATTATATATCTCTCTGATGTATCCTAGTTCAACGATTTGGTTGTCACTTATGGGATTGTATGTATTTGTCAGTCCCTTGTGTTGTGTGAATGTTTGAGATTCAATCTATACTTGTCAGTGGTGGATTTGTATGTTCGGGATTAATTCTGTACGTGTCAAAGTTATACATGGGAGTGATAAATTCATTTTCTATCTCACCATCAGTTCACTCTGGCCTGGGATTTAGCGATGACCAGAGGACGAAGCTGGTTGTGGTATCCGTAGTGGTTCTGCCGTCCAGGAGCTGCCAGTAACTGATTGGCCGGCAGCTCTCGGTGGGCTTGGATTCCACCGCTGAAATCCCTGAACACGGGGAAACCCCGACATAATTAAGTTAAGTGCCTGAGTGGCCCTAAATTCAGTGGGACTTCACTCAAGGCGGTGACGCAGGGCTCAAACCTTCTCTCCGGGTATCAACTCAGACCTCCATCGTCTTCATTAAATACAGCGCAGTGGATGGGAAAGGGGGTCAGGTGCAGAGTGAATCTATCAAGTTGCTGCATAAGATGCCTGGAGATCAGGACAGGGTACACAGAATGTGCAAGTTGTTGAAAGATTGGGACAGCTGCATAGGTGCTGGGAATAATAAAATCAAGGGATGAGTAAGAGTTTTTGGGAAGTCGCTGAGGGGAAGGAGCATCTCAGGAGATGTGGAATAACTTCAGGAGGGGCGGAGTTGCATTCCGTGGCCAGAGGGGCTTACGGTAGGTGGAATTATTCAGTGGGTTTGGAGGAGGGGGCAGGGGAGGGGAAGAGTTTCAGTGGGTGTGGAGGCGGGGTTTAGGGAGGGACAGGTTTTCATTGAATCGGGTTGCAGGAACCGGGGAGGGGAGGAGTTTCAGTGGCTGAGTAAAGGGATAGTGGTGACCAAACATTTCAGTGAGTGAACAATATGGTCAGGACGAGAGGAACAATTTCACTCGGTAGGACGGGAATGTCATTGCGTTTGAACGGTGGTCTTTTTATGCAAAAATCTTTTTACTGGATGTGGTAATAACCCATCCAGCAGCGTTTAACTCTCCCTGACTATTTCCCTCACTCTGTTTTTATGGTTCCAATCTCTGCTGGATGCTTATTTCCATATGTCACCCATGCCTATTACTAAATATATTTTCTCACATGTCATATTGCATTGAAGTATATTCCATCTTCATCACACACTTCTCGGTGATTCTTTTCGGCGTAATGAATAGGCCAAAATCTGATAGTGGGGGAACAAAAATAAGAATATCAAAATGAAGGGTCACTCTGGATAATAGCCTGCAAACCGCGAGGAAACCAGTGTGAACATTTTTTACAACTTGAACAATTGGCATCAGAATATTGAATGTTCCGGGAAATAAAACAAGAACAAGAACAGGTGTATTGTACCAGAATGCCTTGGGGAAAATGCACGCTTTGAAACAAAATTGACACTGAAGGAGGTTAAAGCTTAGTAATAGATCCGGAATTGTCTTCTTAAATGGCAATGGACAATAAGGGCTGAATGGCTACTGTTGTTTCGGTTTCTGGTTTCCATGTGCATGTGATGTACTTTGCTCAGTAATTTACCTGGACGCTGTATTTTTTTTATTATTCTCCTTATCCCTGGCAGTTTGACCATGCAACTGACGCTGTCTCGTCAACGTGCAAAAGTACCTTAATTATTTGAATATGTTGTAAGCAATTGCTGCTGAACTACTGACCATATTATTATCTTCGAGGACAGATGTGTAGAGGAAGGGTGTGCCAGGGCAAGTTTAAATATCAGGGGAAGGGCAGGTCAAGAGACCACCAAATAATGGAAGGGGCTCCGAGGAAAATCCGGGAGAAAAGTTATGAGCTGAGTAAATATTACCCGATGAGTACAGGAGGAGATTGCAACTACACAATGGATCTGTGAAAGGCGGGCAGGGAAAAGGGGAAATGCGTTGAGGTATTTACTGTGTAGGACAGGACGCAATGCTTAGTCCGTGGATGAGAAATCTACCAACTCAGCTGTCAGGAAGTTATACCTTTAAAAAACCTTACCAGAATGGAGGGGTAGAGGTAGACGGAGAGAGAGAGAGAGAGAGAGAGATCTAGAGAGAGCGAGAATAGAGAGAGAGAGAGAGAGACTATGTCATTGCTTTCGAGCTGATATTCACCGAATGCATTCTATTTATCTCGGTTCACACCCTGATTTACCCTTTGTTAATTCTGACTTTAAGATATTATATTACTTCTTTCATTTATCCATTCATCATTTAATTTCGAAGCTTTTATTTGCCTTCCTTCTTTCGAATTCTTCCCTAACGCTGTGCTTTCTTTTCATCGTCTTCTCCTTTATTCTCATTCTGTTTATTGCATGTGATTCACTTGAATTTCTATTTCATTATCCCATCCATTTATTCACCCAGGAACGTTGATTAAAAGCTATTTTTCTGGTTGTTTTAATGGAACATACTATTCCAGATGCCTATTCATTCCGTATAAATATATATTTCGCGCCGTTATTCTCTCTTTATATAATTAATAATCGACTCCAGTTTATAAGCACAAATTTGCATTTGCATTGCCACAATATCAGCTCCTTACTGTCTAGTTTTATTTTGGCAGTTTTTTTTTTCCCTTACATATTTAACAATGTTTACCAAAAATATCTAATTATATTCTGATTGGTGGTGCCCCTATCCCACGCTTAAAGGATTTATTATACCTGTTTCTGTGATTTTTCAAAGTCTTGATTTATGACCACTGCGATGGTGGATTTCCCATCTATGGGATCAGCATTGCGCCCGTTAGTACCCTTTCAATTCCTCACTTTAAATTTGTTCCAAGATTAGTTGTGCTGCAGAATGTATTTCACATTATTTAAGCTGCCTCTGATCTTGGTCGAGCGGCCTGTCTCCAACATGGAAATACGTATTCAAGTCGGAATCAATCACATGCCAATTATTTTAGAGTTGAGAAAAAAATGGAAACGGACGTAATCACTTCAGTTACAGAGACGGGCTGTGAAAAATAAGGGTACAAAACACAGAGGATGAATAGAGCGAAACACATTGAAGCATCTTATCACCAGTACATAACTTTACCGCATCAGGAGCTTATTTGATCACCTCAGCTTGCAGCCCCTTTCAATTATTTTGTATCTAATCATTTACTTATTTCCAAACGCTGACACTTTCCATGAAGCCTTTCACCCCAATCACATCCAAAAGTTGGATTAAACCAGGCCCTGTTTACACTCAATGACCGAGAAATCTGCTGCTTTCTGTGGCAGAAAAGTCCAAAGATTCACAACGCTTTAAGTGTCAAAAACATATCCGAAATGTATTCATAAATGACTGAAACTTGTTCCTTTCCTCCAAGGTTTAGGTTACCCTAAAAACATGTAGACACAGGCGAGCAGATTTCTATCCTTGTAAGATGAAATATAACAAAACGAGATCGGGACCGGAAGTGGGTGAGATGCTCAGGCAGATCTACGCCACAGGTTAAAAGCAAAAGGAATCTTTCCTCGAAAGAAATGACAGGAAGTTATCTTGCCGGCGATGGAAAAGCTGAGGTCGTCGCGTTAAATGTTTTCATTGTGTTTTCTTTGCTTGTGTGGAATTCAATGCGACAAAATTAATCGTATGTTAGAAAGTCGACCCGGCGAAACAGGGGCAGCGAGAGAGAGACAGACAGACAGAACGACAGACAGATAGACAAAGAGAGAGAGGGAGAGACAGACAGACAGGCTGATATTTTGAGAGAGAGGGAGGGAGAGATTGAGAGAGAGGGAGGGAGAGAGAGAGAGAAAGAGAGAGAGAGAGAGTCAGATACAGAGGGAAAGAAAGAGAGAGAGGGAGGGAGAAAGACGTCGGGCCAACTATCTCCCAATAAAAGAGAAAGTAAGTAGTTAATCATAAAACAATAGGATGAATAAATGAATCAGAGGGACTATATAAATGACAGCAAGGATCATTCACTAAGTACAAGGGCGAAAATGAACAGGAGGACGAAATGCAGATCAAGAGGTTAGGGAAGATTTTGTAAAAAGAATGGCATATGCCACGGCAGTAATTCAGGAAGGAATAAATCAAAAAAATCTCACAATATCCTACCAAACATAAAAAAATACAAATCAGAATGTTGAGAGTGGCAATAAAAATTCATCATAAGAATAAACTTAAGAGACATGGACAAAGATATTCGGTGTCTCTATTTATCATTCTCTCCGTCGTTCTATCTCTATCTCTCTCTCTCTCTCTCTCTCTCTCTCTCTGTCTGACTCTCTTTTCAGTCAGGATTGTTACTGTATTATTAAGTCATTAGATAAAAACTTTCAAAGTTGTCCAGCAAACGGCCTACACATATTGAATCAGCGATCATCAGCTTCCAGGAAACATTTTTTTTAGAAATCAGCTTCTCTGGACTGCCACAGTGACATTGCCTCCTATAGGATTTGGCGATTCATCCAGAGGATGGTTTACTTTTGTGTTTAACCTCTGCTGCAGACCTGGCTCTCCAGCTAACAAATCATTCCTAATTCCATTTTGTAACATTTCATTTGGCACTAACATGTCTGCTTGCTGACATGTGCCGGATGGTTACATAATCGATACCTTAGTTGTACGATGCGAGGAAATTTCTTCAATCAAAGGATCATGAATATTTCAAATCCTCCACCGTAGAGAGTTGCAGATGATCGGCCATTGAACATGTACAAAATATAAATTCATTGGTGTTTTGGGCACAAAGGACATTAAAAATGTGGGGAATTTATGAGAAGTGAGGCTGAGGTAAAAAGAAAAACACAGGAATGTTTAAATTACGTGGGAAAGTAAGCTGCAAGGAACAAGTAGCCTTCCCCAGCACCTATTACTGAAGTTCATATAACCACATGTCTGCAAAAAGTTTCGCCCTGTTGAGCTTCTCTGCCATTTTAGCTAATTTTTCACAGCATTCTTCTCTCTAAATGAAACTCCCTGGACTGTGTCGTGCCACGCTAAAGCTTAAAGCGCAAGGTCAGCCTTTGCACGGTCAGGATATTATTGATGGAGAATTGGTAACAGGGGAGCGGCAGGGAGGTGAAACAGGTGGGGAATTTTCAACTTCTCTGGCTGGAACTCGTGGAGAGCCGCAGGGATTACTGCTGGAGAATCCGCTAAGCACAACCTGTATTAACGATGAATTGATGGAGATTAATACATTCACTATGGATAACAGACAAAACAGGGTGAGAATTGTAAACTGTAAGGAGGGCACAAATTGGCTGCAAAGAGGTAGACACGTGTTAAATAAGCGGGAACAAGATATTGAAAGGAAGGAATTGATACAGATTGTTAGAAAATATAGGAAACGGGAGATTCTTCAACTTTTGAAACGCCTTAATATGGATCTTCACAGGGACTTGGTTTTACTCATACTGGAACAAGGAAAGCAGGAAGTTTGCATGGGGCTAAAGAAGGCCACTGGGTAGGCCAACTCAATGCTGGTGTACACTGAAAGGGCATTCTTGCACAAGAATAACGTAACTCATCCACAAATTTACAGGGCTTTGATCAGACCAGGTCTGGAGCTGTGTGCGTAATGTTGGACTCCTTATGTAAGTAGAAGCGAAATTGCACAGGAAGTGGGAGATAAAATATTCACTAGATTGGCTCCTGGGATGAAAGTGTTGCCCAATGATGAAAAGTTGTCTGAATTAGGCCTCTCTGCAGTGTATAGGAGTGTGGGGTGATCTCATTGAAAAGTGCATCATTTTGACTCCGATATGCTAGAATAGGCAATTACAGTTTCTTCCCCTGGGTGGGAAACTAGAGCACATGGGAGCAGTCACTGAAAAAGGGGTCAATCTTTCTGGGGTGAGATGAGTTACAATTTCTGTGTTGGGCTGGTTGTGGATCATTGGAATTCTCGACACGAGTATGTTTCAGAACTCACAATTGCCTACATTGTAATCCGCTTGTCACAGTTTTGACCATTCAATTCAGCTGACAAAATCTCTTTGAAATGCGATGCTTCTGTCTAAAATGGTTGAAATTAAGAAAAATGTATGCCATTGGCAATTTAACATTCGTGGTTTTCTAATCGCCACCTAAATTATTGGTATCTCGAGTGAATAGTTGAGATCCTTCTGTGCTCCGGTAGTCACAGCCTGCCAATCGTATTAATTGCCGTTTGCTCCTAGCATCTGGTTTATCCCAAATGAGCCGTGACCAAGGGAATAATTTGCCTCCAATTCCATTAGTGTGACATTTAGCTAATAGTCTCTTAGGCAGGAATTTATCAGAAATACCCTGGATGTTGGTACACATAAAACCCATAGACATTGCACAGTCAATTAATTGAGTAAATCCTTCAATAAATTCAATGAATCCCTCAGGCACGACCTACTCTTTAAAACCCAGTGTTGGCATACGCTGATTGGCTGACGCATCTCAAGGCGTTCACACACTATATCGATCATAGTGACCTTTCTTATTTGCTTTACAACAAAGCATAGTCTAAGTGTTCTCTAATTCCCTGGTTTCCTTCTGACACCTTTCTTAAATAGCGGAGTGACTGGCAACATTTTCCAAAACAACGTGTGTTATCCAACTGTAGCAAACTGTGCAAGTTTTTATTTTGTCGGAGACATGTGCAACGCGCCTGATGGCATCCTTTAAAATCCTGCAATCAACTGTTGCCATTGTTTAGCGCCATTTATTTCTCCATTAATTTCAACCTGCTTACGTGAACTATGTTGAGCCTTTGTTCCTGATTCACTAATTGTTTCTCTCGGACTCCTGGCAAGTTGAGCTCTCCCTTCACTGCGAATACTGAAGGAATGTAAGTACTCTGCGTGCCCTGCCACCTCCTTATTTCTGTTGACAATGGAGTCATTCTCAGATCTATTTTGCCTCACATTGCGTCTGGCTATTATTTTCCTAGAAACGTGGAATATCAGAAGGGAATTAGTTCATTTGTCTCTTCGAACCTGCTCTGTCATTCAATAGCATAATTGTTGATTCTCTGGCTTAACGCTGTGCTCTCGCGCTCTCCACATGCCCCGTCTCACGTTAGCTCCAGAAATTTATTTCCCTCTTAAATATATTTAGTGACCTGGCTGACAATGCCCCCTGTGGTCGAGAATTCTATATGTCCACACTCTGAGTGAAGGATTTTCACCTCATCTCAGTCGTAATTACCCTGTCACATATCCAGAGACTGTTAACCCTTTTTCTCCAATCCTCAGCCGGAGCAAACACAATCACAGCAACAAGTCAGTCCCTGCCTGTCAGAATGTTACACATTCCAATGTTATCCCCTCTGATCTACCTAAACACCAATAAATAAAAGCGTAATCTTCCCAATTCCACCCCATCCGACAATCCTGATATCAGATGAATCAATCTGCTGAACCTCCGTTGCACTCCCTCTCTGGAAATACATCATTCCTTAGGTGAAATCGGTGAAAGACGCGCTTTGGTCTGCCCGAAACTTGTTGGTCTTCCAGCACAAAGAGTTGTGCCCGACCGAGTGTTGCGGACTGGCTCAATCCAAAGTCCAGGACTACGTGCTGAGGGATGCACTACAGCTTGGGGCAGCTGCCTCAAAGGCGCAATGGGGAACGGTCGCTGTCTAACACCTTTCTGCCACAGTGCACCGAGGGTCTGGGAACTGTTTAAATCCCCTTGGGCTGTACAGCTCAAGATGAAAGGCTGTAAATGATTGTAATATTGTTTGTGCTGATGCACCTGGTGATACATTTTGTAAAAATTGAACCGGATTGTACCTTTGTAATGCTGTTTTTGGAATGGTTTGGAATGTGATTGAAGATATTTTATGAATAAAGTATATTTTTGCAAAAAAAAAAGTATGTTTCAGAACTCACAATTGCCTGCATTGTAATCCGCTTGTCACAGTTTTGACCATTCAATTCAGCTGACAAAATCTCTTTCAAATGCGATGCTTCTATCTAAAATGGTTGAAATTAAGAAAAAATTATGCCATTGGCCATTTTACATTCGTGGTTTTCTAATCGCCACCTAAATTATTGGTATCTCGAGTGAATAGTTGAGATCCTTCTGTGCTCCGGTAGTCACAGCCTGCCAATCGTATTAATTGTCGTTTGCTCCTAGCATCTGGTTTATCCCAAATGAGCCGTGACCAAGGGAATAGTTTGCCTCCAATTCCATTAGTGTGACATTTAGCTAATAGTCACTTAGGCAGGAATTTATCAGAAATACCCTGGATGTTGGTACACATAAAACCCATAGACATTGCACAGTCAATTAATTGAGTAAATCCTTCAATAAATTCAATGAATCCCTCAGGCACGACCTACTCTTTAAAACCCAGTGTTGGCATACGCTGATTGGCTGACGAATCTTAAGGTGTTCACACCCTATATTGATCATAGTGACCTTTCTTATTTGCTTTACAACAAAGCATAGTCTAAGTGTTCTCTAATTCCCTGGTTTCCTTCTGACACCTTTCTTAAATGGCGGAGTGACAGGCAACATTTTCCAAAACAACGAGTGGTATCCAACTGTAGCAAACTGTGCAAGTTTTTATTTTGTCAGAGACATGTGCAGCGCGCCTGACAACATCCTTTAAAATCCTGCAATCAAATGTTGCCATTGTTTATTTCTCCATTAATTTCAACCTGCTTAAGTGAACTTTGTTGAGCCTTTGTTCCTGTTTCACTAATTATTTCTTTGGGACTCCTGGCAAGTTGAGCTCTCCCTTCACTGCGAATACTGAAGGAATGTAAGTACTCAGCATGCCTGCCACCTCCTTATTTCTGTTGACAATGGAGACATTATCAGATCTATCTTGCCTCACATTGCGTCTGGCTATTCTTTTCCTAGAAAAGTGGAATATCAGAAGGGAGTTAGTTCATTTGTCTCTTCGAACCTGATCCGTCACTCAATAGCATCATCGCTGATTCTCTGGCTTAACGCTGGGCTCTCGCGCTCTCCACATGCCCCTTCTCACCGTTAGCTCCAGAAATATATTTCCCTCTTAAATATATTTAGTGACCTGGCTGACAAAGCCCTCTGTGGTCGAGAATTCTATATGTCCGCACACTCTGAGTGAAGGATTTTCACCTCATCTCAGTCGTAATATTCCTATCACGTGTCCAGAGGCTGTTAACCCTGTTTCTCCACCACTCAGCCGGCGCAAATACAATCACAGCATCAAGTCAGTCCCTGCCTGTCAGAATGTTATACATTCCAATGTTATCCCCTCTCATCTACCTAATCACCAATAAATACAAGCGTCAGCTGCCTAAATCCACCTTATCCGAAATTCCTGATATCAGATGAATCATTCTGCTGAACCTCCGTTGCCCTCCCTCTCTGGAAATACTTCATTCCTTAGTGGTGTAGACGAGATATACAAAAATACACCAAGTGTTGACTCACCAAGGGCCTGCAATACTACTTAAAACGTCCTTGATCCTCTGCTCAAACCCTCTCGCAATGAAGCCAAAATGTCATTTGCCTTCTCAATTGCTTCCTGCACCTGCTTGCTTGTTTTCATTAGCTGGTGTATCAGGGCTTGTATGTCCTTTTAAAAATCAACAATTCCCAATCTCTCATCACCTTTAAAAGTCTCTACATTTCTGCTTCCCTGCCATAGTTGATAACTCACACCTACCACGTTATTTTGCATCTGCCATGAGTTTCTCACACACTTGACTTGCCTACATCACCTTGAAACCTCTGGGCGCCCTCTTTACCCCGCATATTCTCACAAAGTTTCTTCTCGTCAGCAACTTGGAAATATGACGTTTGTTTCCCTCATCCAAACCATTGATATATATTGTGAATAGCTAGGACCCAAACACTGATCGCCATGGTATGCCACTAGTTACTGCCTCCCCCTCCGAAACTTACCTGTGTCTTCCTATACTCCATTTTCTGTCTGCTCACCAATTCTTAATCCATGCCAACATATTATCCCCATTGGCGTGTGCTTTAATATTGCACACTAACCTCTTCGTTGGGAATTAAACAAAAGCCTTCTAATATTGCTAATACAGCACTTCCACTGTTTCTCCCTTATCAATTCTGCTACTTACATGTCATTGTAACAGTTTACATGGTGATTTTTATATTAATTTCAAGTTCGTGAAATATTAACTAATTATTATTCTTCATTTCTTTTCTGTCACCGTATGCTGCTCTTTATACCATCCCCATGCACCGGGACCTGAGCTTTCTGCATTTATTTACGTTTTTGAAAACTTGTCTTTTCATCTTTTTCTTCAATCCTGCTGTTCCATTAATTTTATTTGAAAAGTAGATTGGTCTATAAGTTGCACTCCTTAAATATCTTTGGCCAGCCCGAAATGTCGTTTTCCTTCTCATTCACAGCTTTGCCCCCCTGTTTTTTGTCAGAGGGATAATTATCTCAGACAACCTCAAGAACCTTCGGACTTTTCATACATATGCTAGGCAGCGTATCAGAATCTTCTTGGAAGGTGCATTGACAAAGGTGTACGTAAGGAAAAGATGCCGTCGTTAGCTATAAAACAGCTGATGAACAGGGAACGGGGATGGGTCTCAGGAAGGAATGCAAAGAAATGTAATGAACAGCAAGAGATAGAATGACAACTTGTATTGCTTTATAATGTGAACGACGGACTGCAGAGTAATAAATATCCTGCTAAAAGAACAAGAACTATCTGATCACAATGAAACACGATCGGCCAAATTCACTCCTTTCAACAGAATTTAAACTAAAGAGAAAGGTATCCACCGAGTTGAATGCACAGAAAGTAAAATACAGCAAAAAATGAACAGGAAGTCTTCGGAAAGATAATATGAAGTATGAAAATTACTTTTTGCCTAAGATAACCAGAATTAGTACAGTTTTAAATCATCTGATTTAAAAATCATTTTCCACTTAAACAGGTGTCAGCGGGGAGGTTTGGCAACTAAAGGGAGATTCACTCTGCAAAGAACCCCATACTGCACCTGCCCTGTGAGTTTTCATGGGGACACTGTGGATGGAGATTTACTCTGTATCTAACCCCGTGCTGTACCTGTTCTGGGAGTGTTTGATGGGGACAGTGTAGAGGGACCTTTGCTCTGTATCTAACCCCGTGCTGTACTTGTCCTGGGGGTGTTTGATGAGGACAGTTATGCGGGAGCTTTACTCTGTATCTAACCCCGTGCTGTACCTGTACTGGGAGTTTCTGATGGGGACAATGTAGAGCTAGCTTCACTCTTTTTCGAAGACCATACTGCACCTGCCCTGTGAGGCTTGTTTTGGACAGTGTAGAGGGAGCTTCACTTTGTATATATAACCGTGCTGTTCCTGTCCTGGGAGTGTTTGTTAGGGAATGTGTAGAGGGAGCTTTACCATGTATCTAACCAAGGACTGTGCATGCACTGAGAGCGTTCGATGGCGGCAGTGAAGAGGAAACTTTACTCTGTATCTAACCCCGTGCTTTATCTGTCCTGCGTCTGTTTGATGGGGACAGTGTAGAGGGATATTTTCTCTGTATCTAACCCCGTTCTGTACCTGCCCTGGGGTTTTTGTATGCAGACAGCGTAGAATAAGTTTTTCTCAGTGACTAACACCGTGCTGCACCTGTCCTGGGAGTGTTTGATGGGGACGGTAAGGAAAAAGTTTTACTCTCTATCTAACCCCGGGCTGTAAATTTCCTGGGAGTGTTTGATGGGACGGTGAAGAGGGAGCTTTGTGCTCGGTGTATAACCGAGTGCTGTGCCTATCCTGGGAATGTTTGATGGGGAGTGCGTAGATGGAGCTTTACACTGTCAATAACGCTTTAATTTAACTCTCTTATTTATGAACAGACTTGTTTTTAAATTCAAATTCTTAAACCTCAGTAATGCAATTGGAAGTCACACTCCCTGGATTAGTAGCCCTGTGACGTACTGACTTTGCATCTCACTCCCAACCCCCGCATTGTCCATCGCCTCCCAATAATCTTCATCAATTACCATTATCATCAAGTTCCCAATCGATACCAATGACTTAGTGAAGGGACTGAGTGTTTTATGTCCAAGCTTGGTCACAATACCAACCTGGATAGTAAATTGTCCTCATCTTCGGCTGTCTCTCGAGTTCAGGATGATTTCTCGTTGGGCTGGTCACTTCCTGCCGTGGGTCTTCATGTGGATGAACAGGCCGAATCTCGAGATGCGGAGCTTCGGACACATGGGACAGGGCGTGCCACCAAGTAGTTGGATCCGGAGAGCAGGAATTGGTTCCTTCCCTTCCCTTCCCTGCGGTCGCTCTGCTTCATCATTAAGAGATGGCGGCTCAAAGCGTGCTGCAGAATGATGGACACGTTGTCGCCATTTTCTCCGATTGGTAGTGAACTCCTCCAAGTCATTAACATCAAAGCGTTAGAAATTCAAATGTGAGTCCTGTAGGGGTTCGGTGATAAATATACTTTTCCCTTTGTCCACTCTTATCAGTTACTTGAAGTGTTATGAATAATTATCAAAGTTGATTGATGAAACTTTCATTGTTTGATAATTGCGTTGTTGTTTGATTTTCCTTCTGTTCAGTAAACGTCAGTATTATTCGTTAATACAGTGTCTGAACCTCTGTCTGATGCTTCTGTCACTGTCGGAATAAATCAGTTTGAAGGATTAATTCTGGTTCCAGTAATAAGCCTCTTCACTGCTAAATTAATTCAAGTCAAAGTTTATAAAAACAAACAACCCTGTTAAAAAGTACAGGGTGAGATTAAATTCCTTTTGCTCTTATTTTTTAATGTTCTTCAATGGCCGGTTGAGTGAGCTAACGCCAGGGTGCACGGTAGATGTTCAGCTCCCCCCACCCCATACTATTCGGCCATTGTCCATACTGAGGTTGTGTGATGGAGACAGGCTCTGTGCTGAGCAGATTTGAATGCTGCACGTCATATGACAGAAACAAGAAAATGACAGCTGCTTGAAAAGTTGTCTTGTACTGTGTTTGGCAGCAACTGTTCACAACAGAGGTGGAGAAAAGATCTCTCAGAAACCACAAACCCAGGAAAATGTACAAACTGGAACAAGGGGACAGAGAGCTGTTTGTAATGTAAGAACAGGAGAAGGTGATACTTTCCCTTAGCCTTGTTCCAGGGTTCAGGCTGCCTACCGCTGCCTTCACGTGTATTATTGCAACAGTGAAACAGCTTTCACCCAGAACATGTAATAAACTTACGCAACAGAAACCCATCAATCTATGCCTTGACTTTCCCAATTGACACACCAAACAGCTTTCCACTGTTTAGTGTTTGAATCTGTGGTTCCTGACTTTAATCCTAAATGGCCCAAATCTAATCTGAAGCATGTTTCCGTCGGGAGCAGGTCACTCAATGATCTCCATAGAAGGGCAACCGATTACGATCACTGCTTCAGTATATTCAGCCGACAGTAGAGAACTCCCTCAGTACATACCATTCGACAGTCCAGGAGTAATTCTGGACTTACTCTTTGACAGTGCACCACTCCCACAGCACTGATCCTCTGACAGTCCGACACTCCCCCATTACTGTCCACTGACAGTGCCGCGCCCCCTCAGTAGTGACCCCGCAACAGTGCAGCACACGCTCGGTACTGACCTTCCGACATTGCGGCACCTCCTCAGTGCCGACCCTCAGACATTGTGGCGCTCCCTCATTGTTAAACCTCAGGCATTGCACCACCTCCTCAGCAATCACGAACTCACAATGCAGTGCCCCCTCAGTACTGACCAATACTGAGGCGAATAAGCCATTCTGGACAACCCATGGGGTCATATTAATTGAATTTCTCCTCTATTTGCACACTGGGTTGCCATCTCTCTCACCAATTTATAAACTGAATTCGTTATCTATTTCCACACGGCATTGTTCTCTATTCCGCTTTATTTATTTAAAAGCATTCAACCTGTATTTGGATACTAGGTTGCTCTCTCTGTGATTAATTACTTGCATTCGCTCTCTACTTTCACACTGGATTTCTCTCATTATTATCTACGTTATATTTCAACCCCATTTGCCCTGGGGTCTGCGTAGTCTCTCTTCCTAATTTATCAATTGCATTCGTCGTCTGGGTGGAATTTAAACTAAATTGGCAGGGGGATGGGATCATAGGTTCAGCAGGGGGAGAAGCACTACAAAAATTAGAAGAGAGGGCAAGTGAGTCTGGAAGGCATAGGAATTATGGATAATTTAAGGCACAAGGGGGTTTGGTAGGGTTGGATAGTATATATTTCAATGCATGGAGACTGACGAATTAGGCACATGAGTTGAGGGCACAAATAAACACCTGGAATTATGAAGTCATTGCTGCACAGACACATGGTTGAGAGAGAGCCAGCATTAGCAGCTCAATGTTCCAGGATATCGGGACTTCAGGCGAGACAGGGAAGGAGGTAAATGAGGAGGGGTATTCGCAATATTGAACAAGGAATCAATTACAGCAGTAAGGATTGATGGCACCTTAGAAGGCTCCTCAAGAGATGCTATATAGGTAGGACTGAATAACAAGAAAGGAGAAATAACATTACTGGGAGTGTCCTATATGCAGCCAAATAGCCAGATAGAACAGCAGATGTTTAGGCATATTTCAGAGAAGGGTAAAAATAATAGGGCAATACTATTAAGGGATTTTAAATTCACCAACATTAGCTGGTTTGATCATGGTGTGATAGGATTATAGTTAGTAGAATTCTTCAAATGCATCCAAGAGAAATTTTTAAGCCAGCACGCAGAGGGTCCTAGAAGAGACGGAGCGGCTCTGGACTTAATATTATGGAATGAAGCCGGTCAATTAAGAGAGGTATCAGTGGGGAATATTTTGCAAATAATGATCATAACACCATGAGATTCAAGGTTGTTATGGAAAAGGAGAAGTTCAGGAATCAGAGTTCGAAATTGGGGGAAGGCCGATTTTTATAAGATCAGATATGATTTGGCCAATCTGCGTCAGAGCAGTGGGGGTCATTCAATAGGGAAATAGGAAGAGTACAGGGCAAACGTATTGCAAGAAAGACAAAGAGTTGAGCCAACAAATCCAGGGAAACCTCTATGTCAAGGGATATACTGGATTGGATAAAAAGATAAGGGGAGGCTTATGCCAGATACAAAGGGCTCAAAGCAGCGGAAGCCCTAGAGGAGAATAGGGCATGTAGAGGGGGCACTTAAAAAGAAAATTAGGAGAGCATAAAGGTGGCCTGAGAAAACATTGGCTGGTAAAATAAAGGAAAATACGAAGTTAATTCAAAATTGCATTAAGAGTAAAACGATAACTAGGGAAAGAGGCGGGCCTACTAAGGATCATAGTGGTAATTTGTGTGTGGAGCCGGAAGACGTAAGTCGGGTTTTAAGTGAGTACTTTGTGTCGGTGTCCACAAGTGAGAGGATCGACTTGGGTATGGAAATCAAGAAGAAGTGCAGTGATATAATTAATGAAATTAGCATTGAAATGAAGGAGGTTGAAAGTGGTCTGGCAGGCTTCTAGTAGATAAATCTCCACGCTCGGATGAAATTTATTCCAGGCAGTTGCGTGAGGCAAGGGAGTTGTTGTCAGGGGCGCTGGTAATAAATTTCAATACTTCTCAGGCTACAGGAGAGTTACTGGAGTACTGGAGTGGGTGGGGTGGTGGGGTGGGTGTGGGGGTGGGGGGAGATGGTGGGGTGAGGGTTGGGGGGGGGTGGTGGTGGGGGGTGGGGGGGTTGGTGGGGTGGGGGGGGGGGTGGGGTGAGATGGTGGGGTGGGGGTTGGGGGGGGGTGGTGGTGGGGGGTGGGGGGGTTGGTGGGGTGGGGGGGGTGGTTGGTGGTGGGGGGGTGGTGGGGGGGGTGGGGTGGGGGGGGTGGTGGGGTGTTGGCTTGGTAGATTTAGGTGTATAATATTCTCAGGGGCATAGATAGTGTAGAGAGGAAGCAACTTTTCCCTTCGGATTTCCCCTTGGAGGGTTAGAGGGTATGTGAAGAATTTTTTTTTTAACCCGGAAAGATGTGGAAATCTGGAACTCAAAGCCTGAAAGGGTGAAAGAGTCAGAAGCCCTCAGCACATGTAAGATGTATTTGGATGTGCACTTGCAATGTCAGTGCTGGAAAATGGGATTAGCACATTTAGGCAATAGTTTGACCGGGACAGGCTCGATGGACCGAATGGCCTTTTTCGGTGCTGAAGACCTCAGTGACCCTATGACTCCCCTCTCCGTTAATATGCTTGCTCTCGATCCCTCTCCCACTCATTAATGAACTGAACTCCTCATGTTTTTGCACACTGGGTTGCCCTCTCTCTCTCTCATATATGATTTACAGTCCTCCTCTCTTTGCACACTAGGTTTCTCTATCACTCTAAATTTTTAGTTAGATCCCTCCTCTATTTTCGCAGCGAGTTACTCTCTTTCTCTAATTCATTAATTTCATTCATCCTCTCTTTGTACTCTGGGTTGCTACATATCGTTCATTAATTACATTTCTCCTCTATTTGTAAAATTGGTTGCTGTCTCTCGCTCTCTCTAATGTACTAATCACATTCCTCCTCCATTTGCACAATAGCTTGCTCTCTCTCTAATGTATAAAATACATTCCTTGCACACTGGGTTGCTCTCTCTCTCTCTAATTTATTAATTACATTCCTTCTCTATTGGCACACTGGGTTGTCCTATCTATCTTTAAACGATTACATACATCCCCTATTTGCAGGCTGGGCTCGCTAGTTCATTGATTAATTACGTTCCTCCTCTATTTGCACGCTGGTTTTCTCTGTATCCCCCTCTCTAATTGACTAATTATATTCGTGTTATATTTTAGCACTGTGTTGCTCTCTCTCTATATCTATTTTTAAATTGCATCCCTGCATTATTTGCACACTGGGCTGCTCTCTCTTTCTCCATCATTCTTTAATTTCATTCCTCCTCTTTTTGCATACAGGATCTCGCTCTCTCTCTCCCTCTCTCGCTCTCTCTCTCTCTCTCTCTCTCTCTCTCTCTAACTTATTAATCAAATTCCTCCTGTATTTGCACAATGGGTTGTTTATCTCTCTCATTTATTAAAGACATTCCGCCTCGATGTGCACAGTGCATTGCTCTTTCTTTCTCTCTCTCTATCTCTCTCTTACTAATTACAGTCTTCCTCTAAGTGCACTGTGTTGCTCTATCCCTCTCTAAATTGGTAATCAAGCTCCTCATCTATTTGCACACTGGGTTAGCCTATCTCCAATTCATTAGTTTCATTCCTCTTCCACTTTCGCACTGGGCTGCTCTCTTTCTCTCTCTCCCTCTCTCTCTAACTTAGTAATCACATTCCTCCTCTATTTGCACACGGTTGTTTATCTCTCTCATTTATTAAAGACATTCCGCCTCGATGTGCACAGTGCATTGCTCTTTCTTTCTCTCTCTCTATCTCTCTCTTACTAATTACAGTGCTCCTCTAAGTTCACTGTGTTGCTCCATCCCTCTCTAAATTGGTAATCAAGCTCCTCATCTATTTGCACACTGGGTTAGCCTATCTCCAATTCATTAGTTTCATTCCTCTTCCACTTTCGCACTGGGCTGCTCTCTTTCTCTCTCTCCCTCTCTCTCTAACTTAGTAATCACATTCCTCCTCTATTTGCACACGGTTGTTTATCTCTCTCATTTATTAAAGACATTCCGCCTCGATGTGCACAGTGCATTGCTCTTTCTTTCTCTCTCTCTATCTCTCTCTTACTAATTACAGTGCTCCTCTAAGTGCACTGTGTTGCTCCATCCCTCTCTAAATTGGTAATCACGCTCCACATCTATTTGCCTAGCTCCAATTCATTAGTTTCATTCCTCATCCACTTTCGCACTGGGCTGCTCTCTTTCTCTCTCTCTCTCTCTCGCTCTCTCTCTCTCTAATTAAACAATTACTTACCTCCTCTATTTTCACACTGGGTTCCTCTCTGTCTCTCATTCTCTAATTGATTAATTACATTCCTCCACCATTTGCACATTGTGCTGCTCTGTCTCTCTAATTGAATAATTACAGTCCTCGTGTATTGGCACTCTGCGTTGCTCTCTCTCTCTCTCTTTAATATGTTCATTACATTCCTGATTTTCACACTGGGTTACTCTCTCTTTCACTCTCTCATTTATTAATTGTATTCCTCCTCTATTTGCACACTGGGTTGCTCTCTCGCTCTCTAATTGATTAATTACATTTCCCCCTATATTTGCACACTGGGTTGTTGTCTCTCGCTTCCTCTCTTATACATTTATATTCCTCATTGATTTGCTCAATGGCTTTTTATCTCTGCAATTTATTAATTATGTAATTTAAAAACCATATGCCACTTAAACATGCCCTTGGCTGTTATTAACAGTATTTAGTAAAATAAAGTTTAAAGTACTTAAATCTGTATTTAGAATATCAAATAACATTTAAATAATCACATTCAGTTAATATAAACTTACATTTGCAACCTTTTAATGACCGAATCTTGAATAAATAATGAATCGCATTCATTGAATTATTCAACTTTAAGCTGTAAACAGTGACCATGGGTAAATCTCTAATAATCAGTAGAAATGGCATTCGGAATGAGCAGATGAGCGCAGGGGAGCCCACGGCCTCAGCGGGCGAAACCGAGACAAGTACAAACACCAGTGAAAGGACATGAGGCCTGGGAGAGCCAGCGGGGAGGGCTGGCAAATCGAGGGAGCTTCACTCTGTATCTAACATCATGTTATACCTCTCCTTGGAGTGTTTGATGGGGACAGTGCAAAGGGAGCTTTACTCTTTATCTTAAACCCGTGCTGTACATGTCTTTGGAATGTTTGTTGGGGACAGTGCATCGGGAGCTTTACTCTATGTCGAACCCCGGGCTGTACCTTTCTTGGAGTGTTTCATGGGGATAATGTAGAGGGAGCTTTTGTCTTTATCTCACCCCCGTGATGTACCTGTCCTGGGATTGTTTGATGGGGAGAGTGTAGAGAAGCTTTTCTCTCTATCTAACCCCCGTGCTCTACCTGTCCTGGGAGCGTTTGCTGGATGCAGTGTAGAGGGAGATTAACTCTCTATCTAACCCAGTGCTGTACCTGTCCTGGGAATGCTTAAAGGGCACAGTGTAGAGGGAGATTTAATCTGCATCTAACGCTCATGCAGCACCTGTCCTGGGATTGTTTGATGGTGACATTTGAGAGAGATCTCTATTTTGTATCAAGCTTCGTGCTATAACTGTCCTGTTTGTCCACAGACTTAATTTAAATTAAAATACTCAAACTTGAGGGAAGCAATTTGAAGTCATACTCTCTGGATTAGTAGCCATTTGACGGACTGATTATAAATCTCACTCACACTCCCCCATTTGTCCATTTCCTGGCCCCCAGTAATCTTCATCAATCCCCATTCTCACCAAATTTACAATCTATATTAATGAATTAATGAGGGGACGGAGTGATCTGTGCCCAAGCTTGATCGCATCACCAAGCTGGATAGCAAATTGAACACACATTCGGCTGTCCCTCGATTCGAGAATGACGTCTACTCGGGGTTGTCACTTCATGCCGTGGGTATTCATGTGGATGATTCTCGAGCGTGATGCAGAAAGATGGACACATTGTCACCATTTTGACTGATTGGTGTTGAGCTCCTCCAGATCATTAACACCAATGTGTTAACGTTTCAAGTGTGAGCCTGACAGCAATACTTTGAAAAATACGCTTTTCATTTTGTCTCCCCTTATTGGATATTTCATAGTTTATAAATAATTCTGCAAGTTGGTTGATGAATCTTTGATTGTCTTATAAGGGCATTGTATTTTGATTGTGCTTCTGTTCAATAAACGACTGTATTATTCGTTAATTCAGTATGTGAGACTCTGCTTGATGGTTCTGTCTCTGTTTTGCTAAGTCATTTTGAAGGTTTAATTCAGGTTCCAGTGATCAGACTGCTAAATAAATTGAAATCTAATTGATCAAAACAAACGGCCCCTTTCAATTGCACAGGGTGAAATTAACCTCCTCCTACCACTATTGCTAATTTTCTTGTTCAGTGAGATAACTCCTGGGTGCTGGGTAGTTTTTCAGCTCACCCTCCGCCCACACTATGGGGGCATTGTCAATACTGAGATAGCCTGATGGAGAGAGGCTCTATGCCGAGCAGAGTTGAATCTGCACACCGTGTTTCAGGAACAAGAAAATGTCAGCCTATATATATTTGTGACGTTATTGTATTTGGCAGCAATTGTTTACAACAGAGGTGGAGATAAGATCTCTCAGATACCACACATCCAGAAACATGTATAAACAGGAGCAAGGCAACAGAGAGCTGTTTCAAATATGAGAACAGGAGAAGGTAAAACATTCCCTTAGCCTTGTTCCAAGATTCAGTGAGTCTACAGCACATCTGTCTTATTACAACAGTAACCCAGCTGGCACACAGAACCTTTAATATCCTTATGTAACACAGATCCTTCAATTCATTTTTTGACTTTCGGAATTGGAACATCAAACAACGTCCTACAGCTTGTGTCTTTCTGTCTGCTTCCTCACATTAACCCTCAATGGCTCAAATCAAATTTTAAGCTTATGTCATTACGGAGCAGACAATTCCGTGATCCCAATACATGGCCAACAGGTTATTACTGCATGTAAGAATTGCTGCCAAAGCAGATCGCCCTTTGTGCGGGGCTCCCTCACTGCTGCCACTCCGACAGTGCAGCACTCCCACTGTACTGACTCTCTGACAGTGCAGTACTTCCTCAAATTAGATACTCCGACATTGGGCGCTCCCTTAGTCCTGACTATCCAGCAGTGTGGCGCTCCTTGAGTGCTGTTACTCGGACAGTGCAGCACTCCCTCTCTACTGAATCACTGAAAGCGCAGTACGCCCTGAATACTGACCCTCGGACAGGGCGACACTCCCTCAGTAATGGCCCACCGACAGTGAGTCAATCCATCAGCACTAAGCCTCCGACAGTGCGGTACCCTCTCCATACAGAACATCCGACAGTGTGGCACTTCCTCAGCATATCCCATCTGACATTAATGCACTTCGTCAGCACTGACCCATCGGTTGTGCGGCACTTCCTCTGTACTGGCCCTCTGACAGTGCGCCGCTCCCTAGAAACTGACCCTCCAACTGCGTGATGCACCCTAATTACTCATTCGCTGTCAGTGCCACGCTCCCTCAGTACTGGCCCTCTGCCAAGGCGGCACTCGCTCAGTACTCCCCCTGTGAATTTGCAGCACTCCTGCAGGACCTACCCTGCTAAAGTCCAGTAATCCCCCAGTACTGACCCTCCGCTAGTTTGTTGCTCCCCAGTACTGACCATCTGAAAGTGTGGCACTTTCTCATAACTGAAATTCTGACTGTGTGGCATTCCCTCAGAACTGACCCTCCGACAGAGAGGCACTTCCTCATTACTGACCATCAGACAGCAATGTGCATCCTCAGTGCTAACCCTCCGTCAGTGCAGCGCTAAGTCTGTACTTAATCTCCGACAGTGAGGTGCTCCCACAGTAGTGGCTCTGGGCTGCTCTCTCTCTCTCTCCATAGTTCTTTAATTTAATTCCTCCTATTTTTTGCATAATGGATTTCTCTCTCTCTCTCTCCCTCTCTCTCTCTCTCTCTAAAAAATTATTTACAGTCCTCCTCTATTTACACACTGGGTTGCTTTCTATCATTCATTTATTAATGCCATTCCGCCGCATTGTGCACACTGGATTGCTCTTTCTCTCTCTCTCTCTCTATCTCACTCTTACTAATTACAGTCCTCCTCTATGTGCACACTGTGTTGCTCTATCTCTCTCTCACTCTCTCTCTCTTTCTCTCTCTCTCTCTATCTCACTCTTACTTTTTACACTCCTCCACTATTTGCACTTTGGGTTCCTCTCTAGCTCTCTCTCTCTCTCTCTCTCTCTCTCGCTCATGTATTAATTACATTTCTCATCTATGTGCACACTGTGTTGCTCTCTCCATTTCTAATTTGGTAATCATGCTCCTGCTCTATTTGCACACTGGGTTACCCTACCTCCAATTAATTAGTTTAATTCGTCATCCACTTTCGCACTGGCTGCCCTCTTTCTCTCTCTGTCTCTAGTTTAGTTATTGCATTTCTCCTCTATTTGCACACTGGGTTTCTCTCTCTTGCTCTCTCTCTCTCTCTCTCTCTCTAATTAATCAATTACATTTTTCTTTTTTTGCACACTGGGTTCCTCTCTGTCTCTCGTTCTCTAACTGATTAATTACATTCCTCCTCCATTTGCACAGTTTGCTGCTCTGTCTCTCTTATTTATTAATTTCATTCCTCCTCTATTGGCACTCTGTATTGCACTTTCTTTAATTTGTTCATTACATTCCTGCGATTTTCACACTGGGTTACTCCCTCTCTCACTCTCTCATTTGTTAATTGTATACCTCCTCTATTTGCACATTGGTTTGCTCTCTCGCCCTCTCTAATTTATTAATTTCATTCCCCCGGTAATTGCACACTGGGTTGTTGTCTCTCGCTCTTATACATTTATATTCCTCATTGCTTGGCTCACTGGCTTTCTCTCTCTGCAAATTATTAATTATGTGATTTAAAAACCATATGCCACTTAAACATGCCCTTGGATGTTAGTAACAATATTTAGTAAAATAAAGTTTAACGTCCTTAAATTTGTATTTAGAATATCTTAGAGCATTTAAATAATAACATTCAGTTCATCTAACCTGACATTTTCAACATGCTAATGACCGAATACTCAATAAATAATGTATCATTTTCATTGAATTATTCAACTTTAAAATGTAAGCAATAACCATGGCTGAATCTCTAATAATCAGTGAACAGAGGCGTTCGGAATGCGATGATGAGCAGATGAGTGCCGGGGAGACCAAGGCCTCATCGGGCGAAACCGAGAGAAGCATGATCACCAGTGAAAGGATAAAAGGCCAGGGAGGGCCAGCGGGGAGGGCAACCTACTCGAGGAGCTTCACTCTGTATCTTATCCCGTGTTGTATCTATCCTGGTGGTGTTTGATAGGGACAGAGCTGAGGGAGCTTTGCTCTGTATCTAATCCCGTGCTGTACCTGTCCTGGCAGTGTTTGATGGGGGCAGTGTAGAGGGAGATTTAATCTGAATCCAACCCTCATGCTGCAGCTGTCCTGGGATTGGTTGATGGTGATATTTTAGAGAGATCTTTAATTTGTATCTTGCTTCGTGCTATAACTGCCCCGTTTGTACACAGAATTAATTTAAATTAAAATTATCAAACCTCCGGGATTCAATTTCATGTCAAACTCTCTGGATTAGTAGCCATTTGACGTATTGATTTTAAATCTCACACACACACACCCCCCCCCACCACTTGTCCTTCGCCTGGCCCCCAGTAATTTTCATCAATCCACAATCTCACCAAATTTACAATCTATATTAATCAATTAATGAGGGGACGGAGTGTTCTGTGCCCAAGCTTGGTCGCATCACCAAGCCGGATAGCAAATTGACCTCACATTCGGCTGTCCCTCGATTCGAGAATGATGACTACTCGGGGTTGTCACTTCCTGCCCTGGGTATTCATCTGGATGAACAGGCCGATTCTCGAGCGTGACGCAGAATGATGGACACCTTGTCACCATTTTGACTGATTGGTACTGAGTTCCACCAGATCATTATCATCAATGTGTTAACGCTTCTAGTGTGAGTCTGGCAGCATTACTTTGAAAAATACACTATTCTTTTTGTCTCCTCTTATTAGATGTTTCATAGATTATAAATAATTCTGCAAGTTGGTCGATGAATCTTTGATTGTTTTATAAGGGCATTGTAGTTTTATTTTGAATCTGTTCAATAAACGTCAGTATTATTCGTAAATTCAGTATCTCAGACTCTGCCTGATGGTACTGTCTCTGTTGAGCTAAGTCATTTTCACTGTTTAATTCAGGTTCCAGTAATCCTACTGCTAAGTTTATTGAAATCTAATTGATCAAAGCAAATTTAACTGTACAGGGTGAAATTAACCTCCTCCTGCCCCCATTTCTAATGTTCTTGTTCAGTGAGCTAACTCCAGGGTGCTGGGTAGTTTTCCAGTTCACCCTCCGCCAACATTATGGGGGCATTGTCAATACTGAGGTAGCTTGATGGAGAGATGCTCTGTGCCGAGCAGATTTGAATCAGCACACCGTGTTTCAGGAACAAGAAAATGTCAGCCTATATAGATTAATGACGTTAATGTGTTTGGCAAGCAGTTGTATGCAACAGAGCCGCAGGTAAGATCTCTCAGATACCACACACCCAGGAACATGTACAAACAGGAGCAAGGGAACAGAGAGCTGTTTCAAACATGAGAACAGGGGAAGGTAAAACATTCCCTTAGCCTTGTTCCAAGACTCAGGGAGTTTACAGCACATCTGTGTTATTACAACTGTGTCCCAGCTGGCACACAGAAACTTTAATATTCTTACTTAACGCAGACCCATTAATTTATGACTTGACTTTCGCAATTGACACATCAAACAACGTCCTACGGGCTTGTGTCTTTCTGTCTGCTTCCTGACATTAATCCTGAATGGCCTAAATCTAATTTTAAGCTTATGTCCCTACGGAGCATACAATTCTGTGATCTCAATACATGGCCAAAAGGTTATTTCTGCATGTTAGAATTGCTGCCAATACCGATCCCACTTAGTGCGGGGCTACCGCAGTTCTTCAACTCCGACAGTGTGGCACTCCCTCTGTGCTGACTCCC